>NC_034412.1:21841043-22154671 GCF_002078875.1 Numida meleagris | reverse complement strand
AGCGGCTGTAGCGGTGCCCTCGGAGCTGCCCGAGCGCGGGGCGGCCCCTCCGCGGTGGTCGGGCCGGGGTCGCGCGGACGAAGCCCCGCAGTGCCCTCGGAGGGGCGCGGGGAGAAGCCGCTCCGCACCGCGCGTTCTCACGGGCGTTGATGACTGGCTGCGATCGCCAGGTCCCCCCGGCGGCGGGGCTCGCTTCGTGGCAGAGGCGGGATCCTGCGGGAGGGGAAAGCGCTCGTGGTGCGTGCAGGTACGGCAGTGAAACCGATTGGCATCATTCGGGCTGCTTTGGCGCATCAGCGATACTTCACTCTGCAAGCTCCCGCCGCAGCTTGCTCTTTGCACTCCTTGTTCAGCGCAAGAGGAAGCTCAGCCACGAACAAACCTGCTGTGTGTTTCCCTGATGCAGTGCAGCCATCGGGCTCACCCATCATGCTAACCCACTGAGCTGACCCAGCATGCTAACTCACCGCACTGAACCATCTCATTGACTCATCAGGCTGACCCACCACTCTGACCCATTGCACTAACCCATTGAGCTGACCCACTGTGTTAACCCATTGCAGCAACCCACCGCACTGACCCATCATGCTGATCTATTGGGCTGGCCCACCATGCTGACTCATCATCATGCTGATCCATTGGGCTGACCCACCACTCAGTCCCATCAGACTAACTCATCACACTAACCCACTGAGCTGACCCATTGCACTAACCCATCGCACCAACCCACCACACTGACCTATTGGGCTGACCCACTGCACTGACCCATTGGGCTGATCCACCAAGCTGATCCATTACACTGACTCACAACGCTGACCCATCACACGACCCATTGGGCTGACCTGTCACCTTGACCCACTGTGCTGACCTATTGCACTGTCCCACCAAACTGATTCATTGGGCTGACCCACCATGCTGACCCACTACACTGACCCATCATGCTGTCCCATTGGGCTGACCCACCATGCTTACTGGACATCTAGCAGAAGGCAAACACCCTGATCCCATTCTTGGGACTTTTATGAGAGACTTCCCAGGGCCAAAAGAAAGATAAAGGTGGATATCTGTAATTATGAAAAAACAAATCTACATGAAGGTTTGAAGGACAGCGTGGCAGCCCACTCTCCAGAACATTCCCCGTGTCCCCAGGTCTTTGCATGGATTCCAGCTGGAGCTCTACAAGCTCAAAATGAGTCAGTGCTGCATGGGGCTCCCCAGATGGACCTGGAGCACACGGGGGAGGCAGAAGGATGGGGGCTGCACAGTGTGATGCACTCCCACTGAAAAATTGCAGGCACCACTGCAGAGCTTTGTCCCTGATCCAGCAAGATATTTAAACATGCTTATCTTGAATAATGGAAGTAAAGCTCTTCCATAAAGGCTCAGTGTTCTCTTTATGCCCTTAAGTATCTTGCTGCCTGGGGGATTTAGTCCTGCAGCCCCCGGCCTTTCGCACTGTTTGGGAAGTGCAGGAGCTGGGCTGGGTGCTGGGCTGGGTGTAGGGCCAGCTGTAGGGCTGGCTGCAGGGCTGGCTACACACTGCAGGGCTTGGCTGGGGGGACGAGGCAGAACCATGTGAGGACAGCGTGCAGCAGGGAGAGGCTGTGCCAGAACGGGCTGCAAGGCGTAGTTGGGGAGGTCAAAGCTGCTGCATAAAGTGAGGAGGAACCCAAGCTTGCATTCGAGGAAAAGGGAAAGGAAGGGGAGATGGGAGAACCATGTCCTTGAGCCACTTTTTCCTGAGGCATGAACAGCTCCCAGTGCTGCCTGACATCGCTATGGTAATGGCTGAGACAGAAACAGCCACATCTTCAGCTTTCCTCCTCCTCACTCCCATGTGCAGGTTCTACCCTCCAGCTCCCACCCCCTTGCTTCCTTTCCTGCTCCTGTCCTGCCTCTCACCCGGCAGGATCCCACAGCTCATTGCCCTGCTGGCAGGGACCCCAGGCTGCACGCATGGCTTTGTGTCCGAAGGGGGAAAAGGTGAGAAATGTTCAGTGGTGCTACTGAATTCTCACTGCTGTGCCAGCTGTCAGCAGAAGAGTGCAGAGGAGGAAGAAAGGCCAGCTTGCGTAGCTACCCCTGCTCTGCTAACTGAGCCGCCTTCTCTGTTACTTAAATGAGGAATGGAACCATAATGCGATGGCTCAGACCGCCACTGGTGACTAATCATGCGAAGTAAACCATGCCATAAAGATGAGGCACTGAAATGCCAACTGTGGTGGAGGAGTGCTAGTAGTGCCAGAGGCTCATCTGCAGGCAGGAGGGCAGGCCAGTGTGGGGTGAGGGGTTTCACAGAATGCTGTCACCCTGCATCGCCTAGAATGGCAAGAGTCGTCCTGATGCTGCTGCTCAGAGCACCCTGAATGTGCGACCAGGAGCTCCTTGCAGAAAGGCTGCACTCCCAGGGCACTGCTCAGCCCAGAGCACCTCCTGCAGAGGTGCTGACTTCATCTTCTAGCAATAGTTCGGTTGGTTTTCTGGTCTGTCCCTAGGTGAGGTACACCCTGGGGCTGTACTCCACAACTACGAATCAGCCAAGGGGCAGCACTGTGAGGCTGGAACTGTGCTAAGGAATCAAGCGTAAGCCAGGCAGTGAGCCAGGAATAAAAGAGAAGTCAGGGCGGCCTGTCAGCCCAGTGCATCTCTGGGCTTTTTGAGCTTCAGGCCTCTAGGCTCCGTTCTTCTATTCCCAGTTTAGAGAAGCTCAGCATTGTGAGCAGTGGCTAATCTGCCTTCTGGGTTTGCAACCACTCTGAGCAGAGGCAACCGGTGAATATGTTGTGTTTTATGGGCTCTTTTGTCTTGACCATCTTGTTTCAGGCAAGAGTATCGCCCTTGGACTGGAGCAAAACCATCCAAGCCTGTAAAGACAAAGCAAAGCTTCATTATCCCAGATGACCGTTTTGTTCAGGAGACAAGTTACAAGGCAGACTATAAGGTAATTAACACATTTTTTATCCCAAAATCAGTGTGGGTAGAGCCTAAAGCTCGCATTGGGAACGTCTCATCTGTTACCAGAGTGGGGCGTGCAGAATGAAGCCATGCCCTGCTGCCAGGTGCCCACCCCTCACTTCCAGAGTGACAGGCTGCAGGCAGCCAGCACGCAGCCTGAGACCGAGGTGTGCTGCAGAGCGCCTGCACAAAGCAAATCTTTGCCTTGGAGAACACGAGGAAGAAATGATTAATCAGCAGATGGCAAAGTATCCTCCTCCACAGAGGACTGCACACATTGGGTATGTGCAGCAATATCCACTAAAAGTGGGACGCTTACCTCAGGCAAAACAGCACATTTACAAACCTCACCAGCACTTCCACTGTGCTCTGAGCAGTGTGGGCTGCCAGCAGCAGCAAGACCGGGGGGCGGCTAACCCTCACACCTGTGCTCCTTAGCACAACAGATGCATCCCCAGAGGAGTGGAAAACACAGACCAGCGCAACGCAACAAACAGATCAATGGCTTTTTCCCCATGACCTCGTCCTTTTGGCTGGATGATGCCATCAGAATCTTCAGCAACCGGCAAAGCTTTCATGCTTTATGGGCAGATGCCTCCAGTCCTGGGCTGAGTGCACAGCTATGACTGGTCCTGTTTCAAATCCTTTGAGTTCTAAAGGAGACATGGAGCACCTGACTGTCCTTCATACTTAGTACAACAGGTGCATATTAGGCAAAATTTTGACCCCAGAGACGTGAGAGTTTTGATCACTTCCATTATCTCTGCACATAGCATAACATTGCTCAGGTTGGAAAGGACCTTCAAGATCATCAAGTCCAACCGCAACCTAACCATACTGCTCTAACAACCCACTGCTAAATCATGTCCCTGAGCACCACATCCAAACGGTTTTTAAACACATTCAGGGATGGTGACTCAACCACCTCCCTGGGGAGCCTGTTCCAGTGCTTAACAACCCCTTCTGTAAAGAAGTTCTTCCTGATATCCAACCTAAACCTCCCCTGGCGCAACTTGAGGCCATTTCCCTGCTCTCACTGCAATCACCTTTCAAGTATTTGAAGAGAGCAATAGGGTCTCCCCTCAGTCTCCTCTTCCCCAGACTAAACAGCCCCAGTTCCTTTAGTCTCTCCTTGTAGGGCATATTCTCCAAGCCCTTCAACAGCCTTGTTGCCCTTCTTTGGACCTGCTCCAGCACCTCAATGTCCTTTCTGTACTGAGGCGCCCAAAACTGAGCACAGTCCTCGAGGTGGGGCCTCACCAATGCTGAGTACAGGGGCAGGATGACTTCCATAGTCCTGCTCACCACACCATTCCTGATCCAAGCCAGGATGCCATTGGCCTTCTTGGCCACCTGGGCACACTGCTGGCTCATATTCATCCGACTGTCCACCAGCACACCAAGGTCCCTTTCCGTCAGGCAGCTTTCCAGCCACTCCTCCCCATGCCTGTAGGGTTGCCTGGGGTTGTTGTGACCAAAGTGCAGGACCCGACACTTGGCCCTGTTGAAACTCATATGGTTTACCTTGGCCCATCAATGCAGTCTATCCAGGTCCCTCTGTAGTGCCTTTCTACCCTCTGGCAGATCAACACTCCCTCCCAACTTGGTGTCATCTGCAAACTTACTGAGGGTGCACTCAATCCCCTCATCAAGATCACTGATAAAGATGTTGAATAGAAGAGGCCCCAGCACCGAGCCCTGGGGGACACCGCTTATGACATCTTCCAGAGCTGAGGCGCTTATACCCCATGAGTGTCCTTGCAGATCCATAGCTGGCACAGCCGGTGTTCAGTACAGCTCTCCTTTGGGAGCCCCAGGTCTGCACGCTCATGGCAGCACATGGCTGGTGGCTGCTGGAAGTGATGCAGTGGGGCATGGAGAGCCCTGGTGGCCTTCTCCTGAGGGCTGGGGCCAGACGTACTGCTCAGCTCCCTGCCTCACATCCCACACCGGTCCCACAGTGGCATGGCATGGTGCTTTTCTGTGGGAATTTGTGGAGTGGGAGCAGAGGTTGGCAGGAGGCTCAGGGCCCCCAAGCTCTGTGGACACTGCATGTTGTGTTGCACTAATGCTGCTCTCCCCTCATGTCAGCAGATCCCAGAAGTGAAGACCAGGTTCTCCCCCAATCCTTCTGCTGTTTTCCAGGCACCGTCGCGGATCCTCAACGTGTGACACTGGGCCTTCCTCGCACCATTGCAGCGGTGCTTCCAGCTGGATGTGTCACTATGCAATTGTCATGAGGAGCTAGGATCAGAGAACCAGTGTTACCAGAAGCAGCTCTGGTGACTGGGGATGAGCACGCTTTTTCTGTTAACGCACAGACTGTAAAGCACTCCATTCAGAGCCAGCACTGCACGCGGCAAGGGGTGACCTAGTTCCGTAGGGAGTGGGTTCCTCGCTGTGCCAGGCGGCATCACGCTGGGAGGCTGGCTGGGCAGCAGAGCCAGCAAGGCAGGCAGCAGCCCTCTGCTTTGCTACATACGGCAGGAGGGAAAGGTCACAAACGGGACCAAGAACTAAAACCAAACCCCCAAAAGCAGCACAGGGGAGGGAGCACCTGCCTTACTTCTCTGCTTGTAGAGCGGCCTCCTGCACACACTTCACCACGAGAGCCCAGCACAGGAGAGGGCTGCTCCAAACCTGCAGTGTTGCTGTAGCAGCTAGCAGCTTCTCAGGGCTGTGCTGGAGGGGCTGTGTGTGCAGGGGAGCACGCACCGCCCTTCCGAGGGTGTAGAATACTTGTGGGTTGGATGTAAATATTGCACCCGGATTTTACCTAAAGCAATTTGTGATCCTTTAAGGAGGAGGATGTGCTTCTACTTTTAATAACTGTTAACTCGTTGCATATGCAAGGTGGAAAGTATTGCCTTGAAATACCTAAGTTACTGCCTGCCTATCGGTGATGTTAACGTTAGCGCTAGGAGCAACCAGAAGTGAATGTTACTTAGAAACTCTTCTTAAAGAAAAATGTAACATAGAATGTAAGACATCCCTTGTTGCTAAGATAGACCATTTTCAGTGTCATTACTCTGAAGCTGATTTTTATAGGTTGGTGAGGACTTCAGCTTTTGCTGAGATACGTGTGTTTTAAGAAACCATCCTTTTTAGCCGCTGTTCATCCAGACCACCATGGGTTTACAGTTTCTATCTCAAAAACTTATGCAATATAACGAGTCTGCTCCTTATTGCCTGTTTCTACCAATTGTTTTGGAGAAAAAAAATGCAAAACTTTCACTTTCTACATTCAAAAGATACAAATGTGTTGGCTAAAATGAAGGGCAGCATCTCACACCGAATAATCAGATAGGTATTAATCTGTAACCACACAGGCTCACGCTGGGGATTCTCTCTTCACCTTCCCCCAGCTGAAGCCAGTGGCAGATTTAATGAGCTCTGGGGATTCTGCAAACATGCAGCCAGTGCTGATAATTCCGATAAGAAGAGCATTGGAAGCGTCAGCATGTGGATGCACAGGATTCATCTAGAAAGCATCTTCTCACTGTGTTAGGTGAGAATATGATGTTCCTGGCAGCAGCGCAGCTTTGGGCTGGGGGGTGCAGTGTGTCGGCCCCTCACCCTTGTTTTTGGGCCCCCAGGAAGTACAGTAACAGCAGTGCTTGTCAAAACCATTTTTCAGGAGACTCATTTCTCAAGAAATGCACCCAACGCATTTGAACTCTGCTAAAGGTTTTGCATGGCATGTGTTTCTAAGGAAAAATGAATCTGCTCGATTAATCTCTTTGTAATGTTTTTAACTGTTTTGTTCAATTTTGGTTCGTTTCAATCCTGGATTTTATTACCGGAAAAAAAAAAGACGCATTGCCTATCCTGTCTGCCTTGTTAATTCACTCAATTTCTACAAACATCAACTTGGTTGTAAACAAACAGAATATAATGAGCTTGTATTTTATCAAAGGTACTGGATTTAATTTAATAAATTGAGATGTATTTTGGCTACTGGCTCTTTCCCAATGCCCCTTTACACTGTAATACATGAGTGCTCAGCCTCGGCAGGATGGCAGGGCCCTGTGTCCCCCTGCCTGCAGTGTTGCCAGCTGCCAGTGCTTCTATGTCCTGTTCCATTTCAAAGCCTGTCTGAGCCCAGATAGAGGGCAGCCAACCCAGGTGCTCGGAGGACAGCAGATCTACAAAGATTCTGTGGGGACACCTTCCAGCACTGCTCTCATGCTGGCGCTTGCCTTCCCAGCTGCTCTGGGTTCACATTCACATCCAGCAGTTTTACAGCTGTGAATCACATGGGAGGCAGTGGTTGGTTACCTGATGCATGGAGAGACATCCTTTAAAAGGAAAGTTTTAAACGTGGAGCTCTGTAACTTACTACCTCCAGCATGACATGGAACATGCTTTCTGGTTTCACAATGCTGAGTGGGCACAGCTGCTGTGAGGCCAGAACTCCCACACATCTGTGTGCTGGGGTGAAGCTCTGTGACATATCCTGTGCCTCAGAACAACTCTCATCGCTTGAGCTTGGAAAGGTCACAGGTGGCACACTAATGATTGGTCTCTTTGTAACGTGGAACAGCTTAGGTTGGAGGACTTTAAAGATCATCCAGTTCCAACCCCACTGCCTCCCCCAGCTCAGGCTGCCCAGGGCCCCATCCAGCTTGGCCCTGAGTTCCTCCAGGCACCCACAGCTCTGGGCAGCAGTGCCAGCAGCACCTCACCTCCTCTTCCTAACACCTAACCTAAATTTCCCCTCTTCTAGTTTAAAGCCATTCCCCCTCGTCCTGTCACTATCAGCCTGTGAAAAAAGTCAGTTCCTCTCCTGGTTATAAGCTCCTTTTAAGTACTGGAAGGTTGCAATGAGGTCTCCCCAGAGCCTTCTCTTCTCCCAGCTGAAGAAGCACAGCTCCCTCAGCCTTTCCTCATAGGAGAAGTGCTCCAGCCCTCAGAGCATCTTCATGGCTCTCCACTGGTTCCACTCCACACCTCCCGTTAAAAACTGTGCATTTCACTTCACCTTGCATGAATTTCGTAGGGGATGAAGCTGCAAGTTTCCTACCTCTGCCTTATTCATACTGACTTCCCCTGTTCTGGCCCTCAGTACCATATAATGCCAAGGGACAGCCCGGTTTATGACAGAAGGCTGCAGCTGTTCAGACCAGAGCTGTGCTCTCAGGGCAGTCAGCACAGTGCAGGCTGCTTGCATCACTAGGGCTGCGTGCACAGACCCTTTGTGTGCAAAGGACTTCATCTCCTCAAGCAGATGGCCCAGTACCTCCTGGACATGCATTTCAGCTCAGCCCCATGTTTCCAGGCCCTTACTAATGGGGAAGGAGCAGAGCAGGATACAGATATGTCCAAGGATCAGAGCCAGTGGGCAGCTGTTGGCAGAGGCCTTTCTTGCCAGAAGGGATGGCTGATAAGGCATGGGTAAAGCAGGACAAGCGAGTGTCAGTGGGAAGAGCTCACCACCATCACCATGTTTCCACCACCTCCACATTGCTGCCCTTTTGCTGCAGATATGAACACAAGGGCAGGGCGTTACAAAACCCCTCCTTCTGGGGACTTGAAGCAACTTACTTGGAGTAACTTACTGACAGGTAACAGTCAGACAAATCAATCACAGTTAACAAAAGAATTTATTGTAAACATAGGTATCTTACACAATTATACAGTATAATACAGATAACATGAAGAATTCAAACACTCAGCATTACAAAGGGGCAATGTTTGTAGAGAGGTCTCTCACTTGTGCCCCCCCCGCCCCGAGCTATTTGCACAGGCACTTCTTTCTGATGAGATCCTCCTCCCACCACTTTTCAAAGGACATACTGCAAACATTACCTACATCTGAAGGACTACAGCAAATGTGTTATTTTCTAAGAGATTTCATTTCTCTTCAGCAAACGCTATCTATTATTAATGCAGCAGAATAGCCTGTGGTTGCTCTGAAACATCTCAGCAGCTCTCTGCTGCAGCTCTCCACCACAGGGCTGCCCCACGCCTCCTGCGCTGATACCCTGTTCTTTGCAGAACAGCAGGACATGGGTGAGGATGCCATGATTTGCAAACAGATGCCCACACTGAAGCTTCTCAAGAGCTGTGCTGGGCACACTGAAATCCCAGAGTGAAGCCCATAGGAGTCAGGGGCTGGGAACACATGTGTCATTGCAGCAGACCCTAGTACGACTGCATTTGTCCAAAAGGCTGCTCCTACACAACCCATCACAGCAATAGTGACAGATAGCTAACAATCGCCTTTTTGTAGAAGTTGTACCCAAGGATGCTGGGCACAAGGATTTGGAGCTCGCAACAGCCTATGAACAGCAAGGGGCCAGGAGCTCCAGCTCCCTGCACTTCTCCCTACACAGCTCAGACATAATCACAACTGCTCAGCCCCTTCACACTGATCCCTGCTAAAAACCAACATCAGGGCTAAGCTGTGCACTTCCCACACTGGGCTCACCCCAGCAAGCCAGGATAGTCTTTTGAATCCAGAGCATCCAAAAATAGCATTTTCAGGGGAACCTAAATCCTTCTCTGAATGCTCTTTGGATTTCATCCACCCGTTTCCTAGATTCAAGGACCAGGCTCTGCCACTTGTATTCAAGCAGACTATAATGCCCCATCAGCTCTCACAAACTAGGAGGGGCCTGTCTGCAGACCCCGGCTTCATTCAGGATGGAGAAAACATGCAGCCTCTCATCTGAGGTACACAGTACCTTCTGCAGATCAAGAACTGCACCCAGCTTGTCAGCTCTCCTCAACAGCCTGAGACCACTAACTAAACCACCTTCCACGGTTCCTGCACACAGCTGGCATTACCACAGCCCATTTTCTAGCCCCAAAAAAGCACCAAAAGGTAACATTTTGAAGATTTGTGTTCCTACTCCAGGCCAGGAAAGGTAACTGCAATTACATGTTTATAAAAGGCTTTGTGTTGTCAAAGCACGGCACCAACAAGAGTGAGAGGCCTCAGTACATCCCTGTGAGGTAGGTATCCTTCTCCCCATGCTCAGAGATGGGGAAACTGAGGCACAGAGTGATTAAATAAAAGGCCATGCAGCAGATCAGTGACCCAGCTGAGATCAGTGCACTGGAGGCTCAGGCTGCTTGACCCATGCTCCACCCACCTGACAACGCTGCCTCATGCACCTGAGAGCACAACCGCCCCACAGGAGTCCCATGGACTCACAATGGTTTACTCACACTACGAGCAAGCGCCCATGGACTGGACAGAGGGGCAGTGGATGAGGGCAGTCCAGGCGTTGTCATCAAAGCGTTCTTGAGAAAGGTGTCATGAGCTAGCACAAGTAGCAGAACTTCCTTGCAATCAGGCCATCAGAGGAGGTCCCCACAAGCAACAAACCTCTGATTTTTTTGACCTCATCAGGCTTCTGTGAATTTGGCAGGAGTTCAGTCAAAGTCCCACTTGAGAATCCAAGCTGTTAGTGAATGCTGTCAGAACAACAAGGCTAGGCTGGTCACATGCCCTCCAAAACTCACGGCAGCCTGGGGAGGCATTTGCTGGGCAAAGGTTTCAGCCAGTCCAAGCCTGCAGACACTCAATACTGTCCCATACTCTTCACCTTTCTCATGCAGAAGTAGCCATACCAATCTTACCAAGCCTGACCATGGTTTATTCATATTGATTGAGCATGTGCCAGTCCACCCTCCTCTCCAAGGTGACTGAGAACGGTGAGATGTCACACCTCCTCTGAAGAGGCTAGGTGTTACCTGGTTAGGTTGCACTTAGTGAATAAGCAGACAACAAGCCCACCCAGCTGTGTTCCCAGTCACGCATACAGTGCTCAAGGAGGACTGGCAGAACTTGGTGGAACCATCAGCCTTCCGCTCCTCCACGTGCAACTCGAATGACCCACCTTTAAAAGCTGACCTGCAGTTCTCTCATATTCCTAGTGACAGAGCAACTGTTCTGCCCACTGCATGGGGAAACCAGCTGGCATGTAGTATGCATCAAAAAGCATAATTTCTTTTGCAAAAAAAAAAAAAAAAAAAGTTCAATCTCATCAATACAGCTCTTGTCAGAGGGCCCAGAACTGTGGAGCCTCTCACAGCTAGCAACTTGATGCAAACTGACAATGTTTGTTCAGCCACTGAACATACACTTACCAAGTAAACATTGACATCTAACAACTTGATTTGGAACAGAGCATCATTTTGTTGCATTAAGGTGCATCTTTAATTGGAGGTAACAAGCTACTAGCCTGATGCTATAAATGTATACAACAGTATCCAACTGGATTTGTCATCCAATAGCCTTTCCCATAGCATCTTCTCTGGTCTGTTTCATTGTTCCTCATTTAGTATCTTCATGTGTTTGTTTGTGAGGAAGTCAAGAAACGGAATACTACAGATGGCTTTGTGAATATTCATCACTGTGATCTCTCTTGGAGCCCTGGAGGGAATGCGACACAATGCTTTTGTAACACAAAGACATATACATAAAGCAGCAACTCACTAAATTTACTACCAGGGAGGGGGGAAAAAAAAAGATAAGAAACAGGATTAAAAAGCAGGCGCTAGACAAACACAAAAAAGAGGCATTAAAATGTCACAGCATGGAAGAACCACTCCCAAATGGATGTGGGAAACATCCTGGGCATTGGCACAGCAAAATGAAATGCCAATTTACATTATATATATTAATATATTTATACATTGTATATAGGTAATATTTAAACTGTTTTCCCATGGACCTAATTCTTCCAATTTCATGCAAAAAATGAATCAAATGCAATCCAGTGGTTACCATAAAAATCACTCAGTAGCTGAGCCATGAAAGAGTGTATCCATGAAATACACTCCAGTGTTTTTAACCAAGAGCAAGAGTATCTGAGTTGTTGAAGTCCTAGCAGGCCATGGGAAAGCTGTTTACTCAGTAACCTCAACTGGATAAGAAACGATCCGTCCACTATGGCTCTGCTAAAATCTGCCTCTAAGCATGGCAACACCAGAGAATCTTGCCTCAGTTTTTAACATCTACTCCCTTGCCACTATGGAACCTGATGACACCCATCACCCTACTAAGGCCTGCATCTTCCCAGAATGTAGCTCATGCACACACACACACTCCCATAGCATGGAAATCCGTTGCTCGTGTGGTCTGAGCCATACAAAATCTGACCCAATTCCTCAAGTAGCTCAGTGTTTTGTGCTGGCGCAAGCAGCCCAAGCACTGTACCTGTTGTGAGGAGCTGTCTGGTATGCCACTGCCAGTGCTTGCCGCAGAATGTCACTCATTAGCTGTTCAGTGGCCTGTGACAAAAGGCAACATTAGGTGACAGCATTAGGCAAAGAAGAAAGCAACATGCTTTTCGCTAGAGCATCAGTATAATCAAACTCAGGAAGTTTCACTCAGGAAAGCTGGTATAACTTAACAGTTATACTGGAGCGATCTGATGGTTAAAACTGTGTCTAAAACCAGATATATGAATATCTGACTTCAACTGTACTAGCAGACAATGTGAGTAGAAGTGTGCATACATATACATAACATAACCTGGAATCAGTTAGCTTTTGTAAAACCCATCTGCTGATAAACAACAGTCTGCATAAACAACATCAAAAGTCATCTTAGGCTTGAAATACAACAGAGTACTGCTAAAAATAATCTGTGTTAGCCTTCAGCTCAACTCTGAGAACGCCAACTCCAGAGACTGTTTCTTCCCAAAACTTTGCACAGAATGTTTTTCTAAAATTGAGTATGACAGGCTTCTCATACAAGGGAGAATTGCTGCCGATTTCAGGCATTCAGCAGTCTCCAGTAGAGGCAACACAAGCAAAAACCAACTCAACAGTATTTAGGAAAAAACAGCTAATCCTCTTATCAAGTCTTAAAGAACTCTGGCAGATATTCTCCCTTACAATTCTGAAAGGTAGGACAAATAAGGTGGTACTTTAAAGAGGAGCCAGTATCTTACTGGAAGTCAGAATCTGCAAATCACTATCTTGTGTCCAAGCCAATAGATCAGTTAGGAATCTGGAAACACATACACAGAAATACACGATTCTCTTTGTCCAGCTATATATCTTTCTATACACGCACACACTCTGACATCAGACTCTGCATCTCCTCTGTGTATTACCTTGGACAGTCCATCTTTTTTTGCTATACTGCTGGGTTAACACAGTTGTAGAAAATTTCATTGTGAAGTAACTTCTTACCTTTAAAATCATATCTTCTACTACTGACGCATAAACATTCCTTTGTACCTCAGCAGGCTGAAAGGAAATCCCTATCTATAAGATAGGAAAGGAGAAAAAAAAGAGCACATCAAGTAACACAACTCACGCTACAGAACAGATGACAATGATATAACAGAAACAATCTATGACAAAGGGCATTTAAAGCACAAGCAAGCGGGCTCTGTAAAGCTTTCCACCAGTATCATCTCTTTTTTTTTTTTTTTTTTTTTAAAGTCTGGAGAAAGTGAAGCTTGACCAGGAGAGCAGCCTGCAAAAATGCCTCTCAAACACACAAAAAAAAAAACTAAAGCAGACTTTTTCCACACAGAAAACCAATTTTACTGGGTACCTTTGGATTGCAAATAAAAGTTCCATTTTAAAACTGTACATATATTCAGCCCATGTATTCATAAGCTTCCCCACACCTAACTATGACAATTATAACAGCTCCAAACAGTACTCCTGGCAAAATAAATAGTTGTGCATCAGAAGAGTTTCACCACTGAGCCTCACTGCCCAGCTTAGCTCCCATCATGCCCACACCCTTGTCACCTCTTTGGCAAGACGCTGGGTATGCTGCTAACCAAGGCTTCGTCCCTTGGTATCTGCATTTGAGGTGGAGAGTTTTCTTTTCCACCACAACTGCAGCAAGGAAACTCTCCCTGTCTCCCAGTGGAGAGCTCTCCTTCCTACATGCTGAGTAAACCCCCTCCCCTCTTTGCCTCCTGCAGTGAGAGAAGCCCACCTTCTTTTGCGACAATTTGAATGAGGGAAGGGAGGAGGAAAACCAAGCTGCAGAGAAGTTTGCTGTGATCTTTACTGCACCCTTTTCCAGGAGCAGAAGAGGTCCAAGCCAAAACATTTCACAAGATGGACCAGGAGGTATTTAGTGCTAGTGCACCTCTTCCCTCATTACCTCTTCCTTGCAGGCTCCCAGGCCAGCTTTCCCAGTGCTATGCCCTGCAACATGGCTACTCTGAAGTGACCTCCCAGCTGGCATGCTTTGCTTCTGCCAGCACTGGCCAGCAGAGTGTTGCAAACCAGACGGTCAGATTTAACCAGGCCATTTACAAAGCCTTGATAAAGCATCCAGAGGGCCCTAGAGATGAATGAAAGCTAACTAAATAAGGCCGTGACTAGCTGAGTAGCAGTTCCTTATTAGCTTTAGGATTCATTTATTACCTTCTCTGCTGTGTCCCTCACAAACTCTGATGCAGGCAAGGAAGTCAAATAGAACTTCACCTCCTCTTGTTTCTCCTCCTGTTCTTTTTTAATGTTTATTTTTAAGGTCTCACTAAAGTTGAGAACATCTACTTCCTCTTCATGCTCAGGTTCTTGTTTCAGAAACTGCTGCAGTTCCTCTAGTTTTTGGCACAGATCCTCACCACTGCTGTAAGATGAAGGGTATTCTGAAAAAGAAGCAATCAATTAGACAAATGTGTGGAATAATGGAAAGCTGCTTACAACAGATGCACACCCAAAATATGATAAGAAATTATGGTAATTGAGAGTTATTTTTGTAATTCCTACCAGACATATGGATGAACAAAAAGCAAACCGTCATTGAGAATTTTCTCATTATGCCCTCATTACACTCTCGGTGTTCACTCTCATCTGCCCCTACACCACTCAAGAAGGCTGCACTTCAAACAAGACAGCCTCCTGAACATTCTCGAAGAAGCTTTTTGACAGCTGTCCAGACAGTTTGATGCTCTTCCACCTGCTCAGAGAACTGGACTTGCACTGTGTAGGCACCACATAACACTTCATCCACTTCTACGTTGTGACAAGTACAGTCATACATATATATTTTTGTTTGAAGATAACTTAGAAGACAGATTCTCAATGGAATTACAGAAGGGTAACCTCTTCTCCACAGATTCAGCATGAGCCAGGAAAACCACTCACAAAAAGCTAACCAGTGAACAGATATGTTTCTTCAAAGACCAACACAGATGTAGTTATTTAGACAAACAGATTAAAAGGTGCATTTCCACCTTCAGCTATCACCATGCAGGACCACACTTAACACAGAATACTCAGATCCACACACTTCCATGAAATACAGGGATTTCTGCAACGATCGGGAGATAAGAATACTCAGCTTTGGTAAAGGGATTACCTGCAGGTGAAACAAGGACGCTTCACTGAGAAGACTGGCTGAAACAAAAGATGTATGTTTAACACATACTACAACGGACTGTTAAGATCCCAGAGCTATATCTGGCAGACTGTACAGGCTGTAGTTGCACCACGTGAAGCTTCACACAGGCCAATTCACCTCACTTCTGGAGTTAAACTAACCCCCACTGACCTTCACACTGCTGTTGCTAGACAGTCTTTTGTACCTGAAGCTTATACACAGTTTGCACAGCAAGCCTTTGAACAGAGGCCACACTTACCAATAATTAGTATGTGTGCCAAGTACAAATGATTACACTGCAGGTCTGGAATCATCTCTCAACATTTACCTACACATTGGGCCTCCAAGGGCACCTAAAGCACAACAAAACACAACAGAGGCTCTACAGAACATAAGGCTTGGTAGACACAAGGGACAGTTTCACTTATATGCTTACTTGACATTATAACCTCCATCTTCTGTTATTCCAGAGTGAATTAAGTAAAAAAAATAAAATCCCCAAAACTACAAAACAAAAACAACAACAAAAAGTCAAACCCAAAGTAAGAAATCCCTTCTCCTGAAAAGGCAGCATATAGGTGAGCTCGCCCATTCTTTAGCCAATTTAACCAACAGTACCTTTGGCAAAAAAGGAGTCCTCTGTACCTGCACACTCACCTGGCTCACTGTCTATCTGTGTCAGCACATCTTCAATGGAGTCCTCATCATTCTGCAAGGTCTCAGGGTCAGGCGGAGTGTAGCCATGGCATCGACACCACTGCACCACATGCTTTGTCTTCAGGGGTGTAATGCTGTGAAACCTGGGGTGCTTCTCTATGATTTCCTGCAGGATCTTTCTCACCGTCATTGCTCGTTGCCACTGTGACAAACCAAAGGGAAAAACTTACCACACTAGCTGAAACGTTTATGGCTGGATTATGACCTCAAACAATAATCCAGATTTTCAGAAGGAATATGACTTTCTCAAAAGTCAAGATGACAAGGAAAAACCAAAAACAAATGCAGGAGACTGTCCTAATCTTTGCCAGTTCTGGGCAGGTCATTGAAACTCTCTCTCATCCAACCAAAACCAAGGAAGAGTGACATACATTTATGGGGGCACAGACATACTTGCCTTGACTTTAACTGTCTCTTTTCCTAAATAACATCTTAAGATGCATAATGAAAGCAATCCACTAGAACAAACAATGCTTCTCAAAATGTTGGTTTAACTTTGTTCACTTATGTTGGCAACAGCAGATGGTCTTATCAGTTTTACCACCTTCCTCTTAAAAGTCCACAGCAAAAGGATAAAACTACTACTTAACAGGAGGAAACATAACCAGAATACAGAAGGATCCAGTTTAACTATTTATCACTGTTGAACTCACAATCTGTGACAAAGCATTTCAGTACTAGTACTCTCAAATCCCATTCTGTGGAAAGCAGACACAATCCCACAAAAAGATGGACAAATTACATTGTGGAAAATTCCCATGATCACAAAGGAATGATAAGAATAAAGTAGCAACACAATAAGTTGAAAAAACTCAGATTTTTAAAATGTTTCAGAAACATCTAACTTAGAATTAACTGAAAGATGACCTTCAGAATCCCTTCTGCCTGAGGAAGGCTCTGAACAACAAACTGGATCACTACCTGGATAGAAATCAGTAAGGAGAGCATCCATTTGAAGTGCAACAGACTGCTTCAGAAAACAAGCACAGCCACCAATACGGAAGGTTCTGTAATTCAGAAATCCCTCTCATGTCACTAATGACTGCTTACAAAACAACAGAGAAGAGGATTACCTCGGCTGCCCTCCTCTTCCCAATATTCCAGCTGTAATACTGTTCCACTGAACTGGCACAATAAGAGCTTACATCTTCGCCTAGAAAACACAAAGCCAGAAACAGTATTAGATTTTAGGAAGTTCAGTAAGTTCTAGTTTTGATGTTGTTTAGTGACAGAGAGAAATGTGTTTCTGCTTTCAGAACCAAGGACTAGCTTACAAATGCTGCGCTCTCTGAGAACTGCACAGATGTGTGCAGCACACATGGTTCTCTGGATGCAGAAACAACATAATTCTTGGTCAGGATACACAGACATCTGTAGCTACAGGCTGGTTAAGCTTCTTTTCCACTCCCCCCAAACTATAACGATACAGACCTGTAAGTCTCTCTTATTGGTCAGACTCTATTCCATAGGAAAATACACAGATATCTCTTTGCCAACAATTTACAATAAACATGAAACATCGAAAATGTTTCCTGGCAAAATAAAAGTATGGGGTTCAAATCACCTGTAATGAAAGCTACACTGCACTGCCTGCTTCTGCTTTGCTGACTGCACTCATTTCAAGAGGGTCTGCACTACCAGGTGTCCAGGAACACTGTTCAAAGTGCATGAGTTACCAGGAAAGAAGATGCTTTTCAGTTATGTACACGAGGAAGAGGTATGCAATTATAAACATTAAACAGCTACCTTTAAGCTACCACCTTTTGTTAAAACAACAAAAAAAAAAACCAACCAAAAAGACATTAATTCTAGTGTTGAATTTTGAGCTGTTGCCATGTTTGAAAGTATTTCTGAAACCCTAGCATAAAAAAAACCCTGAAAATAAAAAGCAAAGCCCTCTGATTCACTGCTTACTTTTTTCAGCAATTAACGGAACCTTCTTCACTATGGCTGTTAAAAGCTGCTGGGTGTTCTCCAAGTATTCTATGCTGCAAGAGATAAAGAGAATCACAATGAAGAATACTGTTGGAAGTAATGAAACATATACAAAAAGTTCCAAAATCACTGCAAGTCCCGGGTCCCAAGACATTCAACAGTACTAACATGAGGGTGAACTTATGTTTGAAGAAGGAATTTCGAGCAGCCCTTCCTCTTGCTTAAGCATCCACACCTGCAGCTTTATTTGTCAAGCTGAAGAAATTTAAGACAGGCTTTTTTGGGGCAGGCTTGGAAGAAATCCCTGCATCATTTCGCAAGGTGCAACATTATTTTGAGGGATAAGCGGCAGCTATTAGTACAAGCTGTCCCAGAAGGAATATGGGATAGTGCATGGGATGCTGCTTTGTACTTTGTTGCTGTTTGTCAGTTGATATCTCTTACAGGTTGCGCTCAGGGACTCATGTGATGTCATTCAGTACTTCTGCTAAAACATTAGAACTTGCTAATGGAAGTTCAGATAAATTTTCCTTACTCTGTTATACCATACATAGCTGCCCAGAGCTGTATTTTCCATCAGTATTTTACACATAATCTGTATTTATAACTAAGGTAACTTCCAGTGTCTAGTGACAGAGAGGGTGGTGAGGTGCTGGAATAGGCTGGCCCATCCCTGGAGGCTCCAGGCCAGGCTGGATGGAGCCCTGGGCCATTTGACCTAGTGGTTGGCAGCCCTGTCCACGGCAGGGGGGTTGGAACTTGATGATCTTTGAGGTCTCTTCCAACGCAAGCCATTCTATGACTCTGTGACCTGAGACCTACTCTTTTAAGTCACTCTACACATACCCTCCATCAGGGTACTGTACAGGGATGTATCAAGACAACACCACTTTTCAGAACACAGAGACAGGGAAGTAAGCCATTTGATTCAAGAGCAGAAGAGACATCCTGTATGTTAGGAGGAATATCCAGAGAAAATTTTGCAAACTGAGTTCTGGTGAAAGACTACTCAGAAGTACTCCCAAGAGAATCACAAATACGGCACTGGATTTCAGTGGAAAAAATACTCCAATTATATTTATCATCTAATTCCAATTCTGAACCAAGGCAGCTGTCATACCAGGTAATTACAAAGGTATACGAGCTTATCAAGACTAAAGAGGCAACAAGAGAGACAGTTCTACTTATTTCAGTTGCTCCCTTGTTAACCTGCATTTCACCAGGCACAGTCTGACCTCAGTACGAGCACAGAACAGCAATAGGAATTGTATAAGCAGTGGATGATGAAAGAGGTTTTAGCAGCTTGAGATTTAGCAAGCCCCAAAAGAACAACAAATCTTTAATTACATTTTTCTCTTTCCAGAAGCCCTGAATGCAAATCCATTAACAAAGAAAGTATTTCAGTTCCGTCTGAAACAAATGCCAGCCAACAGGATCAGTACCAGTAAAAAAGCACACGTGACAGAAGATTTCATGTCTGTGTCAAACTTTTAACAATGCTGCATGAATTCCTAGAGACACCTCCATCTCCCCTGGAATTTCAAAAATCAGAAATCCGTACAGACAAACAATTACTTGATAACGTAGTTCCCAAGTTCTGAATTCTCTTCTGTTTTCACTGCTGCTTGCCCTTCTTGAGTACCCACAGAAGTGCAGTTTTGTCCTGTTGAATCAGGCTCCATCTTAACTTCAAAGAAACAGAACATGTTTCAAAAGACAAAAGCACCCATCAGCTTGATAAACAACACATTGAGTGAGACTCCAATAATACTAGATGTCTTACACATTAAGTCACTTCACTTAATTTGTTGTTTGCATTCTACTTAATACACATGAACAAACTCAACCTTGAGAAGAATACACACCCCTCAGCTGTACTGAGGGAAAACCACTATAGCACGACCAGCTCCCCCTCCAAATCCCAACATTTTCATATCTCATCCCTTTCAGAATACATGAACGTGCACAATCAGTTGTTGATGTTTTGCACATGACCGCCTGATCAAAACTGAACTGCTTATAAATGTATGCCAGCCTTTTGGTAAGCAAATAGCTGGAGAGAAATCGACTAATGGTTTTAACAAGAAGCAGCACTTCGAAGTGGCACCAGTAGACTTTCTCACATCTATAACAGAACTCAGGAGAAGCAGGAGAGAGATGTTCAGCTCAGAACAGCCAGGCAGTCCGGTATTCATCTGGGATGGGACAGATACATAACAGTTGTGCAAGAATTGGACTGTCAGCTCTGGCCAATGCATGATCCTGGGATGTTCTGCACATGAGTGGATGCGACCGTCCACTCAGCCTAACGCACTTGCACAAGGCAGAAATAGCACTTAATCTCCAGCAAGTTTGACCACAGTCACTATTCTGAGTACAGCAGCAACTGTGATAAGATACCTGTTTGTGCAATGATGGATTGAAACAGTGAATGTTTACTGCACTCACAAAACATCTTTCCTCCCTGTACTTGCCTTCCCTTTGGGTTTTGCCAAGGAGGAAGTAACTGTTAATTTCCCAATCCCTAGAGGACATTTTACACTTCATTTAAACTCTGCTAACAACAAAAATACAGGAAACCACAGTCACAGGGTCTGCTTTCAGAGTCAGGTCACCCACACAAAGCAGCAATGAACATTCCTACTATCTAACTGAGAAACTCCATGTTACCTTTAGTGATGGATGCCACAGAGGGACTTGAGACAACTGTACTTGCTGATGTGACCACTGTCACAGCTGAAACTTTGCTAGTAGAAAGTGACTGTATCACTGGAGAGGAACAGGAAGAAGTTAGGACAATAAAGGAGAAAAAAAGCTTTGACAAATAACCATATTCAGAATCAGCAAACTCTTTGCAGTGCAAATTTTAGGGATGAGTTTCCTTGCTACATTTTCTTCTATCTGTAACTTCAGACCACTTTGGCCAACAGTAACTAACCAAGAGCTACTCTGTGTCAAAGGGGATTTTCAAACACCATCTGTCATCCTCCTCTGCCCTTTACCTTTGTTCATAGGCATGAGTATTGTCTGAACACCTCCAGAAGCTGTGTTTACACCGAGCTGTTTAAGCTGGCTGGGAACTGTCAGAACAGCCTGCTGTGGACTAGACTGATTTGAGTGGATTTTTAGCAACCCTGCAAGAAGAATGGAAGATAACATGTTAAATAAAACACACCATTTTGTTTATCTCCAGTTAATTCTCCCCCTTTCTGCCTGAACTAGGATGGCACTCTCTTAATAAGCCACAGTTCAGTGAACTGTCTCACAAATTCCTACTGACATGGATGACTACTGAAGTGCTGGGTTGCCTTATGTGCTCCACAGCACTGATATTTGTGAAGTCAGTTTCCTCATTACTGAAGTAATCTTAAGCAAACGTTGACATAACGCAAACTTTGCACTGAGCCTGCTTTGTTCAGAGCTGAACACTCTTACCAGAGCAAGACAAAATTAGAGCATGACTTGCAGCTCTCCTCTCCTTTCCCTGTGCTCAAGTGTTTGGTAAGCCAGTGACTGACAGCTCTGCTGTACTCAGCCCCTTGCTGTGGTTTGCCAGTGCCACACACACGTCTGTAGTTCAGCTTGGCAGCAAGTGCTGCAGTTAGCGGAGCACAACCAACCATACTTTCATGAAACAATGAACCCAAGCTTGTGCAGAGAGCCTGATGAAGAACATGCTTCAACTGAGTGTCCTGTGTCTTTCTGTTATGGGCAATGAATACATCCGTAAGGATGTCTGATCAAGCTATGAAGCATATCAAGAGGAGGAGTGAATTAAAGCACTGATTTTAGCCAGGGCTAAAAGAACAAGCAGGGCATTCTGGTATCACCAGCACTACCAACAGCAGCATCCCATCACCTTGGTGGGAACCAGCATGGCTCCAGGCTGTGGCACAGGGCAAGAAGTGAAGAGCACTCACCTCTTGTTCCCTAGCTCTCTCCTCCACCCTAATATTGTGTATGGGCCAAAATCCATTACTTCCACTAGTAAACTAGCTATTTTCCATATAATTTTATCTAATGTCCAGTCACCAGGCATGCAAGGGTTGGTGAAGATGTCCCTCGGTTTTGAAAGATACACAGACTTTGAACACTGGGCAAGAAGGCTAATCTAGTACTACCAATTAATTTTCAAACACTGCAGTCCATCCTAAGACTCATTTAAATACAAGCCTATGTTTTTAGAATGAAATACATAATGCTATGCATTTTGGCAAAACCTTTTCTTCTGCCTCTGGCAGAACAGAATCTAGATGACACACTCTTATACCTCTATGGCAGCCTCAATCTGAAAGCTATTTAGAACGGCAGACTTCCCACAAAAAGCCTTTCGACTTTGTTTGGAAAAAGGAAAACGTTCAACTGCTTGTTGCAGAATTACAACTTCTGTTACTCATTATTTCCAAGCTTTGGAAAAAACAGAGCGATGAAGAAAGGATGAGTGTGGAAGTCTGTGTACAAAGGAAATGAGAAGAGCTGCTTTAAAGACACTCACATAGTAAGCGATGTGAAGGGTCTCTCCCTTTTTTTGTATTTGTACTCTTGCCCCTCAGTAAGAAGCAACTTCAAAGGAACATAACACTCCAGGAGGTAAATTAGAAGTTCAAATAAAATTTTACGATTTGAGCATCATTCATGCTCAAATTAAACCTGCTATATTTGCTCTGCATAATGCAGAAGATACTGCAAGACAACAGAACTAAAAGAAAACAACCCTCTACATAGAGGCAGTCCATCTTTATTGCCCCATCTTTATTAATTTGAAACATTCCAGTTCAAATCTACCTCATTGGACTCAACTGATTTTTGACTTTAAAAAAGTCACTTCCCCTTTTAATCAAAATCTCTCTCCTTTCCAAGACAAACAGAGCGGATGCAAAGCCTCAGAGCCAAATTCTGCTTAAGCAGCTCCTTCAGCTTCAGTGGAGGTTCACTTTCACAACCTGAATCAAGTCTGTAGCATCTCTGATACCTTGATAGCTTCAGCTATATTCTTGAACAAACAGAATACATCTTCTACAGAGGATTTGGAATGAAAGCTAAAATTCATCTCCAGTACTAATGGGCATCTTGCACTGCTATTTGCATCAGATGCAGTCAATGCACTGTATTAGGACACCAACTCTTTGGCTAAGCCAAGAGTTATCCTACTAAGATATAGTTTAGAAAGCATGACTCTACTTTCACCCATTCACAAATGCAGATGACTCTACATTCTTCTTTTTACATTGAAGACACCTGAAGAACTTGTACTCGATTCTAACTTTATAAAGGCAAGGCACAAATGGAGTTTAATACCTGATACTGCAGCTTTTCCAGTTACAGGTGTTGGTGTAGTCACCAGAGAAGCAACACTTACAACAGTAGAAGTAGCAGCCTTGCTCGCTACTGGTGAAGCAGACTGGGTCTGGTTTATACAGACTTGGTGTTGTTGTCCAGATGTCTTTGATGTAGGAGCTCCAGAAGACGATGAACTGGAACCTGCATTATCTATCTGCTGCATAAGAAAGACAGCAGTAATAATTCTTCTCATTTCACAGATGATTCAACAATAAGCAAAAAGAAGGAATATCTAGAACAGCAAAGGTAAAAGTCTTCATCATTAAGAAACAAATTCACAAGCACCTATCCAAAAGACCATATACAATGATGGTATGTGTAGAATAGAAACAAATAACATGATGTTGTGTACCCAGGAACTGCTACCACAACTGCATTGATGGTAGCCAGCTCTCTTAACTCCAGCAAGCAGGCAAGCCTCCAGATGAGAAATCTGGCCCAGGAATATTTCCCTGCTGCTCAAAAGTCCAGATGTACCAGGAGAGAAATTGAGCCAAACTGTTAATGCAGGTGTCTCCACTGACTCATACAAGAAGTCACTTTTTTTTTTTTTTGCAACATTACTCACCATGCAAATCCTCTGTATACTTGCATTCATTGAAAGAATTCCAACAGGAGTAAAACTGATCTTTCTGAGATAGTCTGCCCTTTATGCACTGCCATCATTTTTGCCATTTATTAGCAAGTAGAACACCTTGACTTCACAGAGACTACAGCTCTTCTGCTCGTCAGTTAAATAAACTAATCTGAATGAATACAATTGACAGTGGGAGGGAGTATTATTATTTTGGTTAGACACACGTGAGGCCTTTCCATATCTCCTCATCTGCTCACCAGAGCTGGAAAGGCTCTTGGACACTCAGAACTCAGTCCTCAAGCAGATCTTAGTGTCCTGGCTGCTCTCTGACTCAGGCAGGGACAAGCGGGCCAATCAGTGTAGTAACAACAGTTACTACCAGGCAGGGGAGAGGAGCCTGAGATTAAAGAGGGTGGATGGAAATTTTACAGCTGTCAGCGAAGCTGCAGAGATTAAGAAAAGCAAGTAGCATTTAAAGCAAATTTCAGCCTTTTCAGCAATATAAGCTGACATCACCAACATAACCCTGATAGATGCCAGGGTTCAGCTCTCTAGGGCAGCACGGTCTCAACCTGCAGCTTGGTTAATCTTTGCTCCTCCAATACGAAAAGCAGGAAGGCTGGGAAACCCTTCCTGTGAACTACACTTTCCTCTTTGCTGCCTCTTCCTCACCTCATGAACTCCACCTCCCCTCCAGGTGGGCAACCTGCATCAACTGGATAGACAGTTGTATCCCCACTCACTCTAGGAACACATTTTACTTTCAACCTCACTCCACAGCAGAGCATTTCCTTCCTGGACTGCGCTGTTATGACTACCCAGGGCAGAGAGGAGTGACACCCCATGAATGCAGTCAGAACCAAAAGGACAGTGAATCTTGGCCACTGCGAAATGTGTTCACGACAGACTGGGTTCTAAGAACTGTGGGAAGTCTGATCTCAGAGGAACGGCCTACAGTCTAATTACTGCTGGCTTTCACTGCCCTACTGGAGGCAAATCGTGCATTTTACATTCTCCTGTAGATTTTTGTGCTAGTGGCAGATATGGTGTTTAAAGGGTCAAAGATCTGTATTATTGCAAAAAGTGCTTCAGATAAAAGTCTTTCTTGCCTACCAGAATTTTAACAGCATTAAAAGCAAGACAGAGCAAGTTTTAAGTTTCCCTTCTTCCTTCGCAGATATTTTAGGCAGAACAGCAAGCAGGTGAAAAGCAACAGAGTTTCCGCATACTGCACTGGAACACAATTATAAGGCAGATCAACCAACAATGCTGGAAAGAAGAACACCCATAAATTAAAAGAGGTGCAGATACTGTACTACAGCACATTGGCAATGCTGTTTCTCACCTGGGCCACCCCATTTGTAGGAAGGGCCACAGCAGGAGCAGCGGCTGTGGTGATAACACCGCCCGATACTCTCAGCACTGTGGTACCAGGTTTGGAGAGCTGGGATGAGGCAGACACTGATTTCAGAGACCCGTCCGATATCTTCATCAGTGATGTCTGTCCACTGGGTGTAGCCTTTGAAAAGAAGTTCAGCACAAGGTAAATGGTTGCAGTACTGTTTCTGTTGGGTTTTGTTTGTTTTTTAAACAAATGGGTTTTATATTACTGGAAAAAATATATATTCTTATACTTTTCTGTGACAAGAATAACAACAAAATTACTTCTTCAGATTCAACTTTACCAAACTGTTGACTTAAAAACAAAAATGCAGCTCCTGCTTTTGAATTTTGGATGGTCAACTTCAGGCACTCCTGGTGAGTTTGAGTACTTTTTAAAATAAGGGCCTTTGAGGGATCTCTAGATGACCAATGTCAAAAATACCTAAGAGATTACGCAGAGGACCCATTTCTAGATTCAAGTTGTTCAGCACATTTTTGCACCTGCCCATATTCACTCTAATACTGTATCATTATGAAATCCTAGGGCATGTTTACAAGCTATAAATCTAAGCTCATATACAACCCACTTTGAGAACACCAATAAAGCTCGCAAAGCATGGTCCAATACCTTCATATACAAGTACACCTTCATATGCTTTAGTACCACAGACACCATCATAATTGAACAGAGAAAAAACAAAAGACTACAAAAGGTAAAGCTCTCATATTGTACAATTGTGATTTCTATACTTCAGCCAACAAAATGTCGACTGGCAAGAAAAACACACCATTGGGAAGTTACCTGTGTAAATAAAGCAGTTTTCTGTCCAGTTATCACTTTTAATGCTTGTCCTTGTGTTGAAGATGCTCCGACTCCTACATTGCCCTGAACAACTGATGCTGGTGTGAGCTGCTTCCCAGAACTCTGGGGAGAAGGCTGACCAACCAGAAAGGTGCCCTGCTCCAGAAATAAGTCACAAGTCAGCACTTAGAAACCACAGTTAAGAGTCAATACAGGATAAGTTAGGAGTGTCAATTACAGCTACAAGCCTGTAGCTGTAACAGAACAGCAACATCTGCAAGTGCTCTTTGATGCAAAAATACTACTTGGAGCAGTGGGTTCTTGACATTCTTTCTCTACTGAATCATCACAAATACTTGCAATTAAAGAAGAAAAAAACTGAAGTCCTGATATCTTTGCTGAACCCATTGAGAGATCCGAAAGAGAATCTCCACCTCCAAAGACAGGATGCACTCCAGTGCCACAAAACATTTTTTCCTTCTAAAATAATAATTATAATGGATGATTCTGCTCCCAGACCTGGGCAAAGCCTTCCTGGTGCAGAAGGCTTTCTGATGCAAAGGGGAAGGGTGAAAAAGCTATCCTCAGAGGCAACCACTACAATTTAACACACTTCATGCTCTTCAGGTTTATTCTTTGTGACAAATGCTGCCTAACCTGTAAGATCAGAGAGACTACTGCTGGGTTAGGCAAAAGGCAGAAATCAAAACAGTAAATACATTTCAAAATGTATTTACTCCTGCCTTAGGCGCTATACATTCAGAGCTCAGCATGCAGAAATCACAGCTAGAACTGGAGGCACACACTCCTAACAATCTGAGGCCTTGCCTCCCCTCCTGTTTCACATTATTATTTAGTTGATCTTCTCCACAGCCCTCATTCACCCACTGTCATGCACAGATCCCTTCACATAATCTTCTCTTTTGTCACTTCTCTTCCTTTCACACCCTTGCTGTTTCTCTCAAATAACTCCTTTATTCCCCTGTAAGACTTTCCTAGAACTCCCACACAACCTTCTGTTCAAGATAGCTCTTCTATATTATCTTTGGCATGTCACCTCTCTTATTCTGGAGACCCTTGCTCGCCTGCCACCACAGGCTCTTTATTCCTCTCTCTCTCATCAGCACCCACTGCTTGCCTCAAGAAAACATTCCACGCTACTTTCTTAGTCTCCAAGGAGCCAAGCCATGAGGGGTGCCACTCTGTCAGAGGAGGTGAGGGGCAGAGATGTGCAAGCAGCAATAGCAAGTGCCCAACAGGAGAAAACAGCATGGGTTGCTAGGGAGCAGCCTCAAACGTCCACCTGCTTCAGCTAGGGTGCTTGTGCCACTGACCTGGGGTGTCTGCTTCAGGATGTAGGACGTATAGGTGAGGTGCTGTGACAAGTTACTGCTTGTACTTTGAGTTCCTCCTCCTCCACTATTCGTAGAACCGCCAGATTGGAGACCTGCAACGACAACAGAAGGCTTGACTCTTCAGCAGCCAGACAATGTCAGCTGCTGAAGTACTACTGCACGTACAAGTACCTGAAAACAGCCTGCAAGATGCTTGCTGTGGCACGTTACGTAGCTGAGTACATACAGGCATAAACGCCATAACTGCTCAGCACAGCACAGTTCAGACATGCTGCTGGGCTCTCTGACAGCTCAGCAAATGCAGTGAACAAAAGGAGACATGGGGAGAATGAGGACTACTTGACACACAGAGCTCATTTAGGGCTGTTGTAAAGTTTCTATCAAAGAAAACGCTGTTCAATAGATAAACAGTTTTTGTCAGTCTTTTGCAGGTTATGAATCTACAACAAAAGCTCTGGAAACACAACAAATCCCATCGGCTTCTTAATTTTACTTTTGCTTGCTGTTCCTATGCAGTTTTGCTAACACAGAGTATTGGATCATGGACTCTAACTGGTGGTGGATCACACTTAACACTTTTATAGTGCTCTGCCTCCAGAAGGAAGAGGATGGACACAGCCACGTTGCAGTCTCCAATTCGGAAACAAAGGTTGAAAAATACTGATGGCTCTGTCATAAATCACAACTATTTGCTCTTCCTTGAGGCCCAAGAGAGTATTTACTCTAAATCTTAAGCAAAGGGACTCCCATCATGAGTTCTACAGCCCAGAACATCATCATCAACAGTATCCACTTTTTGAGTGACACTCTGCTGCTATGCTGAGAGAATCTCACATAACAAGCTGATTATCTCTCCCCCAATGCCAGCATCAGAACTGCAAGCACACTTTGCACCCAGTCCATCTAACCCAGCCTCAAAGAGGAGCATTCTAGAGAAGACTTATAAAAAGATCTCCTATAGCAACAGCACACTATTAAAAAATAGCATCAGCCCTCAGGACAATTTTAGCAATGCTGTTCTCCGGGCATTTCACAATACCTGCAAGCACTAAATTTGTGAAAGCAAATTTGATTCAAAACAACGAAGTATTTCTGCTGGTGTCAACAGCTTGAGGTCAAGTCTTTTATCAATACTGAAATCTATTTCTTTCTCCTATTCCAGATATAGTTATCTTGTCCTTTTTAGAGCTAGTTTATGTTTCTAGTTTCTCCAGGGTCTCATTCCGTTATTTACTAACAGCTTTCAAAACCACATTCAAATCAGCATCAGTTCTACATTATGAAAATGCAGTTGGCTCTCCCTACATACCAAAACGAAGAGTGAAAGGCAATCCTTCATTGTGAACTTTGAGAAAAACTGCACTGTCTGCTTTCAGCACAGAAAGACAGACATCAGGAGCCCTGCATGTAAAGCAGTTCCATCTAAAACAGAAGGCACTTTTGACAACCCAGTCATAAAAAGCTCCACGTACTGTGTTGCTGCAGACAAAGAAACTTCCTTCTATTTCTGACTTTCACAGTACCAGGATGTGTTATAACAAGAACAGCAAACACTAATTATGCAGTGATTACATTATTTAACTCATTAGATTTCCCTGCAAGACTAACTAGCATTATTTGTGGCTCGCAGTATGGCTCCTTGGGGTATGAGAAGTAGTTTTCCTTTGCCAGAAGGATTCTTGCTGTTGGTGGTGAGGTATAGCTTGGTGCCTGGTGGTAAGTTTGCCAAGTTTGCCAGGTTGGTGGCTGGTAACTGCAGTGTAGCCATCACTAGAAAGAAGGAATAAAACAAAATTACTGCTTGAAGAGGCTGGCATGCACTGAAATCAGCACAAAATGAAAGTACTGGAAGTGGCACATATCTAGCCTTTGATAATCCATGTTTAGCTGTCATAAAATAGCAGATAAAATACACTAGCGATGCACAGACACATTGAATAGGTCTGAGAAAAAAAAAATGAAACCTCTGCTTGGCCACAGGCCAAAGAAATACAGTGGTGGAATCTGCAGGCTTACTTGAGTTTACAGGCCACACAGCACGTTTCAAATAGTCCAGAGTCTGAGCTAAAATTCTCAGCTAAAGCCAGCTGCGTGCAGAAGCAGGTTGGGTGCTTCTGCCCACATAACCATAACCATAGGCACTGACCAAGATGGGAAGATGCAGTAAGAACAGTTGGGCTTTTGTTGGCTGAGTTCATGTGGGGCCTCCTGAGCATTTAAGGACCGCAGTGGTGGGCAGGACAGAAGTCTGAGACCTGGCTCCATCGAAGTTCATCAGGTCCCTAGCCCACTCCCCAGCACATCCTGCTGATCTCCACATCCTGGGGCACCTCAAACACCCACTGCCCATGCAACTGCAGGTCTCACAAAAATGAGTATTCTTCTCCTTGAAGAGTGCATGCCGTGAAGTGCTTTCTTCCCTCTTACAGATAACGAGTTAACATTTACTGCACTATAGATCTTTCTATTCATTTTCAAGATTTTCCATCACACAATTACTTTAGAGGTGAAGGTATAATTACAGAACCACCGTGAGCCATTAACAAGGTGTAAAATTACTCTACCTGATCCTTGAGATGTACTTTTCTGAGCACCTGTGGAAGTAACTTGTGCCTTTGTTATGGTCTGCACAGGCTGTGCAACAATTGTTCCTCCACCTCCACTCACGATGGCTTTGGCTACGCCTTGAGTAACAACCTGTTTTGGACCAACAGCCTTTGCTACTGAAGAACCAGACTTTGCCACAAGTATCTGGCCACCGCTGATAGCCACTGCCTGTTTCACTGTCGACTGTAATGCAGAACCAACTGGAACGCCAACAACCTGCAACAAATAAGTACTGGATGATGTGCTTCTGGAAAAGAGCAACCTCTCGAGTTCTAACTGGTATGCCACCTTCATCTCTAGGTATTTTAGGATAGTTTCTATAGGTCTACTTGTGTATAAGGTTGTTTAGTCTGAAACAAAATCAGAAGGGCAAGAAGCCAACTCCAGGTAAAGAGCAATAAGCTGTTAAAAACAGCCAGGATTTCAGAGTACCCACAGAAGACTAAATACATTCAAGTTACAGGGCAACTTCATTTTTCTCCGATACACAAGCAATGGATTAATTCCAACTGAGGATAAAGCTTGCGTTTGTGAAACCTGGAAATCCAGACATTTCATTTCAACTCATTCATGGGAACCGGCTCCTTGGGAAAACCATGGCCTCAAATTAGAATCTGCAGAGTGCTTTAATTTTTTGTGTTGACATATCCACAGGCAAATGCAGTTTGCATACCTGCTCAAACAGGCAAATACGGCAGTAAAAAGGGCAATGCAAATATCTATTTACTTATGAAAAATTCAACCCTCCATATGTAGTCCACTGTGGTTGGCACATGATTTCATGATCTCCACAATGGAAACAGGCAAGAAAAGAGAGAAATTCTGACATGCCTGCCGTCTTGCCACTGCACATTTACAACTTCTGAGAAGCTGCATCACCCCTGTCAAATCAGCTCTGTAACCACTTGTGCAGGACCAGCCTTCACCCCTACTCCCTGTTTGACTCCTACTCCCAGCCTTCACCCCTACTCTATTTTTTTGCTGCAGGGCTGCTGTCCAAGGAACGAATTTACTTCCTTTTATGAAGAGACCTGGATGAGTTTCAGCAAAAGCTGGTAACAGCAGCCAACTTTCTGGCTTGTAAGGATCCAGTTTAAAACAAGCCTCCTCCTCACTGCTGCAAAGGGCTAGAGAGGGAGTGGGAAATGTTTTCTGTAAGCAATGAAATGCAACAGTGCCTGTGGATGCTGCCCCCTTCACAAGGGCAAGACACAAGCACACTATGAGCTACTCTGTGCATGGGGAAACTAGCTACCCAGGGTGCTGCTGCCTGTGCCTGAGGCATAACCAACCCCATGGCCCCAGGAGAAGTATGAGGTGTTACAAGGAAACCATGAGACAGAAGGCTTACAGCCAACCAAAGATGCCCAAGTGCCTCATACCTTGGACTGCGTTGCCCCCTCACTTGTGCTCACAGCTGGCTTCTGCGGCGACAAGGCTAACATGTGGCTTCCTTTTACTGTGACATACTGCTGCACAGAGGTCTGCGTAGTCGTCCCCGCTACTGATACCTGGGGTTGCTGGGGCAGCTCTCCTGGCTCCTGTTTTATTATCACCTTTTAAATAAAATAATAAAGTTGACACAAAACAAAAACAAACAAACAAAAAGCAAAAAACTCAGTCACTAGGAATCATTTCTGGAACAGCCTGTCTGCAAGAACAGGCACACAACAGTCGGTAATTCAGACGTCATTCTCACACATCACCAGGTGAACTCTAACTCACCTCCCAAGCCTACAGTGAAGGCTACTCCCAACACACAAGCATGTACGGGGGTCTGTACTTAAGACAGCATTCCAAATTTGAAAGATGCTCACAGAAATTAAAGAATCACAGATATTACTAGTAGTATTACAACTAGTAGCGCTACCAGTGGGATCCTGCATTTCAGCAAGGAGCCAGAACACTGTAAGGTTTCAAATATCTAAGCACCTTCCTGCCCTAAACTTGTCTTTTTTTTCCTATCTTGCAAAATTAAAACTGCTATTACAGGTGTAGATATTGTAAATGGCTAGAGATGATGGTATTCTCTTGTGAATATTTCAACATGGTTATGAGTTTAATTTGGGACAAGCCGGAAATTGAACCACCAAGATCAGCAACTTAAGAAAGGCTGTTGGTTTGGCAGGTGTTTTTTTCCCCACCAAAGTGTTGTGGGTACTATAACCGGTAGGAAGCACTCTTTCACCTTTTTGGTGGATCACCCAGTATTACTGGAAACCTTAAATTCAGGATGGTAACCTTTAAGGAAACGTACTCACAAATGGCAACATCTGACACTCAGAAATCACTACAGCATTTTGTAAGAAACTTTTACAAAACATAAGAGCAGACAGATCTACTACTGTTTACTTATACTGTATCTCACCAAATAATACCTTTAGAAATATCAGCTTCAATACAACAGTGACTCAAAAGAGAACAAGAAAGAATGAAAGAGATGATGAAAGGAAAGATCACAGGAACAGTACAGCCACAGGAAAAGAAATAAAGATTTATCTTTTGAGAGGTGCTAGAGAGCTCTTGGCAGCAAGACACACTGGTTCCAATAAGCTCTACATGCACTGGAAGTTACATGGTTTGTGGCACAAGTCATCATGAAATGGTAATACTAGGCTCCTTGTCCAGGCACAAAAGCCGAGAGGAATACCTTTGTAAAAGCTCCAAGTCCTCCAGTGACTGATTTGGGGCTTTGCACCTTGGAATGACTCCCAATGGGACAAAGAGGTGGCATGGTGGCAAACAGGGAATCCTCCTGCTGCAAATAGGAAGATGAGGCACAAAGATTGGTGAAACATCCAACAAAAGCAATAAAACAAGAGATTGCTAACAGTAGGTGGCATTGACAATTGGGCAATTCTGAATTACCTGTACAAATAAATCATTTTCCAAAAATCAATCACTTAAGTAACAGGAATGTAACGTACTTAATACAATATACAAAGCAAATTTTCTTTGTCAATTTACACCTCCAACAGTAGTAACTGTTTCTTACCACATCATACACAAATGAAAGAAATGGACAGGTTCCCTACCAGCTTCTTATACAAAGCATTTCTGAGCTGTAACACTGAGGCAGGCTAATAGCTGGCATATGTCAGCCCTGAGAAGAGAAGTCTGAGTGGGCATCTAATCAATGGACACAAATACCTGATGGGAGGGTGTGAAGATGACTGAGCCAGACAACGTTCAGTAGTATGCAATGAAAGGACAAGAATCAGTGGGCACAAACTAGAACACAAGACATTGTTTAAACATAAGATTTTTTTATTTTTTATTTTTTTTAAAGTAGTCATTGAACTCTGGAACAGTTTGCCTAGAGAGGCTGTGGACTTGGAGATACTCGATACCCAACCGGACACGTTCCTGAGCAGATGAGTAGGGCATATGATCTCCAAAAGACCCTGCCAATCTCAACCATTCTACAATTCTGTGTGCAACCTCAGAGATGAGTATCCAAGAAGAACCAAGTCATGGAGGGAGAAAAAAAAAGTTCAATTTAAATCTGCAAACATAATTATCACAGATCATGACAGCACAATCTTTCAAGTCATGAACTGGCACTAACAGTGAGGGTATCTAATGGAATAAACCACATTTCCACACCTGCAAAATTGTGCATCTTTCATTCTTGCATCTGTGGCTGTAGAGTCAAATGTACTTGAGGAATTATGGCATGGTTATATTTTGTTTTATTAAAATAATTGTTCTATTTTCAATCAGTGTGAACTGTGGTTTCATGATCACTTAGCCCACCCTTGGGTTGGAACACAACCAAAAAGCCCTCAAGACTCTAAACCAATACTCCTGCCTTCCTTGTGCCAACACATACAGATGAAAATAGATGAGTTTTCAACCAGATCGGTTGTGTAGCTACGTGGTGAGCAAGAGCAAACCACTGCCAGCAAACAGGAGGAGGTGTGAAGACAAGGTTAGAGGCATGGCCAGCACAAGAGCAGCATGCACACTGGTCATTTTAAAGTGACTGAAGAAATGCTGGCGTAAGTCACTAAAAACAATACAGAGGAAATCAGCATGCAGTGAAGAGATAAAAAGCATTAAGTGAAACACCATATGTAACATCACACTGAACTATCAGACATCCCCCCTTAAAGAAACCACAAAATTACAACTTTCCACTAACCAGAAGACATATGGATATAAATCAAATATATTTGTTTACAGAGTTAGGATTTTTTTTTAGGTATCTTCAGTTTTTAACTGAATCCAACAGACTTAAACTGTTACAATAACATGTGCCCACTCTGACTCATTTAAAACCATACAAAAAAAGAACAGCCCCAAACCAGTGTAAAACAAATGATTTTTAATAGTTAAGTAAAATCCAGTTGACAGACTCTTGGAAGCTGAACAGGCAGCCAGCACCTGACATTTAAAGTGCTCCAAACTAACTGCTTCAGAGAGCAATCTTCAACATATTTTTCTTAACAGATGTGGGAAGCATTTCAGTTCCAAATGTGAAACAATTTGCTTTCCACAAGTTGACTGGAAAACCTTCCCCTCCACATCCATCATTAAGGTTCCCATGATGTGAAGACAGGGAATAGCTCCTGTGTGCAGCAGCGCACCCACCAGCTGCTTTCAGATAGAGCCTCACTGGCTCTGCTTGCCAGCCAGAAATACCCTTCTGTGTACAAGATGTGGGAGAGATTTTATCTGAGACAGATCAGCTCCACACTGTTGAGCTTTGCAGATCAGAAAGTGAGCCCTATTCATCACTGGTTACACATTCTGTTACTCTGCTATTTGCATGAATATTCTTCTAAATGTAGGCAGTTGTAAAGCCAGGAAATTGCCTACTTTCAGGCTGCTAGGAATGGCTGCAGCATAAAATAATAAACCAAGTGGAGGTTTTGAGGTAGGCACCTCTGGTTTAATTGTATATTGTCATTAACAGAGTGAAACAGATCCTAGTCTGCTAAAAAAAAAAAAAAAGCTCTTTTGACAGATGAGACATTTTGAAAGCTGTGTCCTTAATGGGAAATACACCCCAATAAGAACATTACCTTGACAGCTGAGGTCACGAAGCTGCTCCCATGGCTCTTCGGTACAGGAGATCCGGCCCCGTGAGAGGCCTGACAAACACTGGTCAGCTTGCCGGTGGGGCTCCCTGCATATCAGGAAACAAGGCAGACTTCAGGGGAGGGCAGAGAGTGGTGCCACTCAATGTGACACCTTTCTAACCAGAAAGGTGGCGTTTCATCTCAATCTCTATTGTCCATGAGGTACACGTAAGAAGGGACATCAGTGGGTGTTGGCACGGGCACAAAACAAACTAATTTTCATTACAAATATACTAGGTCCTTGTCTCTACCACCTGTATGGATTGAAAAAGGAGACTATTTTTCAGTATTGGAAGAGTTTCCCATTTCTACTGTTCTCCAGTTGGACCCCAAACCCCATGTGGTTCTGCAGCTCCAGGAGGCCAGCCACTGCACAGCTTCCACATGGAGGGTCCGCAGCCCAGACAGCTTTCTCTCCACTCAGTGCTGTCTGTTGCAAATTGGAAGGTAGCTCCCAAATGACCTGGTGTATTGGCTACAGGTGTACTACAAGAAATCAGGACAGTAAATGAGCTCCCAAGTTAGAATTTGCTGCCACAAATCTAGCTTCCTCCACAGCCCAGAAACCCTCTGAACCTGCTCTAGCCTTAGACATGGCACTGAGAAGGTCTGGAGGAAGCTGGCATGGAAGGAAAACGGAAGGTCAGAAAAGAAGGGACACTGGGTGAGGAGCAACCAGAGGAAAGGAGGGAAGAGTAAGAACTGGAAATGAGGGATGAAGACAGGTTCCCAGGTCTGTTCCTGGAAAGGTGTGCCACAGCACCCCCCCACTGCCTGATCTGAGTGGGGTCTGGGTGTAATGGCCAGTGACAAACTTGCCCTGTGCTACCAGCACTGTATACAACCCACAGCTGCTGCCCTGTAGCAGCTTGGTTACTGCTGCTAGCCTGGTTTTGTAGCTTCTTTTGCATAAGAGATGCCAGAGCCACAGCCTGTACACAGGAAAACATGGCCATAGTCTCTCACACGGCTGCATTACAATCTGCACCTAAATTTAAAAGTAAACCGTACAGCCATTTCTCAAAAACAATGGGATACGTAAAGGCTGGCTTTCACAAAATATTAAGTTTCAGATGTTACCCTCTTAAATATGCTCGTTAAGTTTTACAGAAAGTAACCCAATGATTTTGTCTGTAGTATCACTTTCTACTCGATCCTATCTAGCCACTGCTACCAGAAAGCCAGTTCCACATTCCCCTTGTTCCACATAGGGTCTGTGTCCAATAACAAAGACTATGGGGAGGGGAGGGCTTTGATTTTCCGCTCTGCCACCAATCTGATTTGGTTTGTGTAGGAACACAAGGGAAGGGAGAGGCAGCAGGCAGTTTTTTTTCAGGCCAGTCTGATGAAGTGGCATTCAGACTTGCACATTCAGACCCTCTGGTGCTTCTACAGATCCTCTGCTCCGTGTAAAATTCCATACTAGGAGAACATACAGTCACTCAAGCCACAACAAACCACGTGCAGAACAGAGTCAGGCTGGAGGTAAGAAAGAAACAGGAAAAAGCAGCAAAAGAAAAACAAAAACCCTACTGGAGAAAGCAACATCGCCAAGAAAGCTCCCCAAACATACTCAAAACATCCAGCTACTATTATATTTTCCCTAATTCCTTCTGTGAAGAAATTAAAATGGAGAAAATGTGACAGCTGTTTTATCAACAGTGTTAAGGGATTTTTTGATATTTTCCAGCCAAGCCCAGAGAGAGAACATTTTGCGTTACGTGGGCACCACAGTTCAACACATGGCTCTCAGAACTATCCTGAGATACTGGTAAGGACACACCTACACAAAACAAGCATGCTTTGAAATAGACAGCAGCTCCTGACCACCAGTCACAACGCCTGTTCTTGTAACCCAGGCCTACTGGCCACACCTCCTGCACTGGACTTACAATTAGAGCTGTAAGCTGCTGCACACTCCCCATCTTCTTTGTCCATACCCAAGATACAGTCAGTCCTTACCCAACCACCTTTGCACTGTTTGCGTTTACATCTCTACTCACCACAGTCTGTATTACCTTTTCTCCTTTCCTTTTTGGTTGTGAAGAACTTTTACATTACGTGCTGTTTCCTAAATAAAATTATGCTGAACTCTGACATACTCTCAGCCATGTTACAGGACACTTAAGCAAAGCAATGCTCTCTCTCTCTTTGCTTTTCCAAATTTCCAGACTGAAATACCATTATTACACTAGCCATTTGAAAGGGAGAGTAAAACAGAACATGTAAGACTAAGCCACTCTGCCTTCTGTGGTCACACTACACACCTGTGCTTGTGGCTGCTGCTCCAACCATCTGTCCAGGCTTGTCCACAATAACATACGGATTATTAATGACTGAGCTAGCAGAGCCTTGCTTCATGTGCACCGGAGTGGAGGTTGGGGTACGAGGTAGTGGAGATGGACTAGGGGTCGATACTGGAGAACCTTCAGAAAAAAAGTCCAATGCTTCTATCTCATAAATGTTGTAAGAACACAAAAATACAGTAGTAGTAGTAGTGTGTTAACAAATGATTAGAGAAAGAATGTCTTTGAGGATGCATTTCCAAGACTAAGCCAGATCATAGGGCTTGGAGAAGAGAGAGAGAATAAAATGAAAGTTAAAGGAGTGTAAAGCACAAGAGCTCATACCTACCCTCGACATTCTTTATCTATCAAGCCAAACAGGGTTCAAAGGGATCTTATGAAGCCACCTAATTTATCCTTGAATTCTGAGGTGGGTTAACAGCATTCTCACTGTTAAGTCCAATCCACCCAAGAAAATAAAGGAAGAGAGATGAGCTCCTTGATATGCACTCTCTTTCCCTCAAGGAGCCCATAGTGCAGGCATCCAGAGCCAAGGACCAAGCAGTCTGCCTAAAAAGGCTGGGCGAAACAGCAGCCATCAGGTGGGCCAAGCCTATCTTGTCTCTTCACTGTTCTCATGACAGCAGATGCCCTTGAAGGCAAACATGTGCAACTTCTGGGCAAGAGGGCCAGGAGAGAGAGAAAAACAGAAGAAAAAAGGATGAACAAGAGGGTAAAGGAGAAATACAGAGAAAAGGACAGGCAAGAAAGTGGTAAGATGGCAGCAAGTAAACTAAACTTCAACTGCACGTTAATCTGCTTTCTTGGCAGTGATTGACTATTAAAATGGAATATAAATAACCCCTGTCTTATAAGGTGCTGTTGGAACCTGGAAGGGCGATGCTTCTCAGCAGACAGCAGAGCCTTGGAGAAATGCTTAGAGAAACATTTAAATAGCAAAAATCAACAGAGAATAATCCAAGGATATAAAGAAAGATAGAACGCACTACACTTCTTGCTTTCTGGACAGACTTGGAAAAAGAAGAATTAGAAAAAGAAGATTAGTAGTTGAGCTTATTAGAAGATTAGTAGCAGAGCATATTGAGAAAGAAGAAAGCACAAGACATAGATTCAAATATAAATCAGTACTACTTAAAAAAATGTCACAAAAATATTGAAATTTAAAAACAAACAAAAAACCACCCTGATAATTGAGGAAAATTAGGTGGGAGCAGATCATCAGAAAACACACAGTGATAGCCGGTACTTCATCCTCTCTAACCTGAATGTCAGAAAATGAAGGGATGTAGCAGGTCATCTCTCACCTTCACATGTGACAGAGTGAGCTGCACATTAAAACTTTCACATTAAAACTGATGCAAAGTATCTTCCAGTGGATGGCATCATGCCCAGACAGGGAAGGTACTATATGCTAAGTGAAGCACCTTTGCCACCACTGGTTGAAAAGTTATCAAAAGAGCACCCTATTACTCACTGCAGTGAGCTGGAAATTTAATCCAGAGGGCGCACTTCTGGAAGAGGATGATCAAAGTCGCTCCATTTGAGGAGATATCGAAAGTACGAGATAGACCATCTGAGTGAACAAGGTTGAAAATTATTTGCTCAGTAATCAGAGATAAGTTCTTTTTAATCCATCCCTGCTGTCTGGAAGAGGGAGGGAGAATGGCTTCTTCCCACATACAAAAAGCCCACATGGAAGATGCGTCCTTGCCTAGGCCTTTCTGTAGGCAGCAGTCCAGTTTGAGACTATGATCTTCACACCTAAAATCATTCATTTTCAGAGAGAGAAAAGTTCTCACCCTGCTTTTGATCTGATGTGAAGCATTCCACACTTTTTTTTTCCTTGAACGTTAATAAGTGTGGTTAGCTCCTCATTCTAGTTTCCTACTGCCTGATGTTCAATTACAGGCAGGCGGGGAAAGGATGCAAAGCAAGTCCAACTGGTTCAATCTCTAATTTTCCAAGGTGAAGCACTCAGATATGCAAACTAACATTCACCTGATACAATCTTGCAACTCATGGTGATAGGCTGGAAGGATTTTCCTGGTGACTCTGCAGGGCTTGGAATCTGACCTTGAGGCACTATTTTACAGCTAGCTGCAATGGGTTGAAAGGCTGAGTTTCCATGAGAACCAAAGGGAACTTTCTGAGTGGCTAATTTGGTAGGAGTCCGCTCTACTGAAGATGGCAGGGAATAAAACGTGGCATGTCTTTCGGTTTCAGCATTCCCAGGGAATCCTGATTAAAACAGGGAAAAGAAGAAAAATAATTCTTAGGCTGAGAGGTCTAATTCCTTACTGTGCTTCTCTACACAAACAAAACTAAGATACAACAAATATCCTCTTAAGGAAGGAATGAAGGAGACAGCAGCTGGTGGGAGGTGCTGAAAAGGGAGAAAGGGTGGTAAGGGATTTCCTCCTAAGCAAGTCTGGCGGATCTGTCTCTGAACCACAGAATAAAATGCTATCACACCGCCTGCCCAGCTTTGATAGGTCATCAGCCACTGCATTCATGTTTTCTCCACTGACCAAAAGCTGCTGGTAGTTCCATGTCCACAGTCAGGGTTCCACACAGCTAAGGCAGAATTTCCTTCACAGGAAGTCTCTCAGTACATTTGGAGTAAGAGCACAAGGAGATCAACTACTGTCTTTGACCTAGGTTAAAGAATCTGTCTTTCTTGAGGTAAAAGGAGATCAATTAACCTGATGAGCAGCTACTGTCAGTTAGCATAAGGAAGAGGCAAGTTTAGAGGAGGGAGGAGGTAAAGCTACTATGTATCTTCATGTTTTGATAAAAGCCTGCATATTTAACTTTTGAATCCTTCCCCCCCCCCCCCTTTTTTTTTTGGCTATGCCACCATGAGAAAACACTGCACTTAAACAGCAGACGTTCTTCTTGCTGAGACATGACAATGCCCCTGGCAGAAAGTGCACCATGCAAAACATTAGCACTGCAGACACTCCTTTAACACAGGAATCAGGATAGATCACATATGCATCTGACCATACTCTGAAATATGAAGTTGCTGTTTCCAGCAAATTTCTCATACCAAAATATGTGAACTATCAAAGACTCCCTTCTTTCTTGGCCCAGAGAACTGAGATCTACTTTAACACCATATATTCCAGAAAAATAAGTTAAATGCCAACAGAGACGCAGTTTCTCTTATTTCATATAAACTTAAAAACAGAATGGTGTGCCCAGCTGGTCAGCACCTAGCTTGCTTCAGGCAATTCACATGAAGCTGCAGCATCAACTGCTGGCACACTGCAGGGGCACTACACTGTCAGATCTTACAAGGTAAGGTGAGCATGATACTGATATGCAGATGCAATCCATCAGGCAAATGAACACAACATCTTTTTTGCCCAGGACTTTCAACACCTCAGCTACATTAGAAGTTTTTTTCCAAACTCATCTCATGCTGGGAACCAACATAAAAAACTGAACACACCACTAGACTACCAAGCATATACACAGTCCACAGAACATTCCGAAACCTAGCAGCTCTCTGAAAAAAGCATGCAAAAGTACAAGTTCTATTCAACAGCTTTTTTCCAACTGCATGTGCTGCACAGGTCTCTACATTCACTAGTTTTAGCAAAACAGAGCTCACTCAGCAAACTACAGATTGAAAAACTACACAAAATCAAACAAATGGTTACAATTTCTGAATTATGTTTCCTTGCACATTAATAAAATAATCATCTGGGGTGAGCAAGGAGCGGGGATCACCCTTAAAGCCAAGAAAACAACACAAAGAAGGTATGCAGAAGAGGTGAAGTTCCAAGGACCTGAATCTCACTAATACCCATTTGCTTTACCTTTGTCCCCAGAAACATCAGGGCTGGAGTCACGCAACTGCTTAATTGGTGAAGAAGCTTTAACTGGTGCTGGGATACTCAGTGGCAGTGGTAGAGATGCTGGAGCATCAGAAAGGTCCGACTCTGAAGACTGGGAAAAGAGATACTCCTCGCCAAGGGAATGCCTGTGTAGCTCCACATCCACTACCTTCCAGAAACAGGTGAAATCAGTGACATTAGTATTTGGTAGTTAGGTAAAGAGGGAAAAAACAGCTACACCTTTTGTTTTCACTGCAATTACTTTATAGTGTCTGGAATCCTATATCTTCCTCCCCCCAGCTCTGCACAAAACTCCCATTCATCTCAGCAGGGCTTCCTAGAGGTCCAGGAGCACATGGTGCAGAACAAGAATCCTGCATTATTACACTGCATCCATGGGGAAATCTGAACAGCAAACACTGAAAGCACAGAGCCCACTGAGGGCTGCCCACAGAAGCAGTCCCTCAGGGCGGGCGCAGAGCTCCGCTTGCCTTCTGCCTTTTTGGTAAGGTCCACTACAACATTGTATACTCTTCAAAAATGTTTTTAGATCTATGATGTCATCTCATATTAACATCTTCTCCAGACTGAAAAGCTGAAATAATGTAGTTTCACAATAAAAATTTTCCATTCACTACAAAGGAAAAATAATAGAAGATGAACTTCAGGGATATAACAGACTGAGTTATCTTTTATTTTATTTAAAGCTTTAAGAGTTGATCTTTCACAAAGGTAATAAAACATGGCACAGGCAGGAGCTGTACTTAATCTACCACAAGATTTCAGCAGGATAGCTACACAAAATCTTAAGTTTAAATTCCTGATGTACAAGATTTGCAGCACATCAGAAAAGAAAGCGAGACATCTGGTATCAGAGGCCCCACAAAGAAGCCAGATGTCAAAGCTTGTGCATGTTAAACTTTTCATGAGAGAAGAGCTGGAAATGGTTTCCCCTGAACTAGAAATTGAAAAATGACTGTTCTCATGTTGTACAGGGTGTCACGAGTGTTGTATTAGGCGAATAACGGGGCACTCGGGCTGTAATGCGAAAGGCCCTTCCCCATTTCGCTCTCTGTTGGTTGGCCTAAAGGAGAGGCTGTACTTCTTTGTTTTAATAACAAGGTGTATAACTACCCCGTATATGGCTTTTCAGAAGTGAGTGGATATTCATGAAGAGCGGGATATTCAATATGATTGGCCAGGAGCCCGCGTGAGCTTCTGGAACAGTCTAGTAAAAGATAAGAAATACTATATAGTTCTGTAGCTTTTACCAATAAACGCCATTTTGCTGCTCATCATATTGATGTGCTTTGTGCAGTAGCTGGCCAGGACCGGGTTTTCGTTCTCTGCATGCAAGGGTAAAACGAAAAGGGTCGCCAGAGTTCGGTAACACACGAGCATTTCATGTAAGAACAGCTCAAAATCTCCATGGCAGAAATCACGAAAATAGAGTGAGTCAGACTCACTGCTTAGTCCCTTGTATATTTTTTCTTTTTAAACATACTTAAGGGAACCAGGTATAACACCCACCCCACCGCCCGCAGGCTCACCGTTTCTGCGCCTAGTGTCTGCAAGCCAGTGTAGGTCCTGTCCAACTGGGGAAACAACGCAAGAGGCTCACATTAACAAGGGCAAAGCAATACACTGCACTGCAAATTACAGCAAAGCAGTCTGAAAAGAATTTAAACTACAGAAGTTGAGCAGAAATACACTCTTTTTTTAATCCACAGGGTCAGACATGCGTGCACTGCTAAGGGCTCTCCTCTGTAAAGCAGCCAATCACAACCCAAGGCCTGCACCAACATAGGAGGGAGCAGAAAAGCTGAGGGAAACAGGATTTGTTGAGAGATAACCCTTTCAATCTAAGGGTAGCCTTTGAGGAACATTCTTTTTCATTCCCGAGGTTAACGTCAGTAAATAATAATAAGAAAAAAAAACTCGAATACATGGCTGAAGCTGCTTTACAGCAGCAGAAAATTCATTATTGCAGGTAGGGTTTAAATAAAACTAATCATGCGGCTCACGTCAAAATAAACAAGCTCAGGACTTAATGCCTCTAATGCCAGGCATTGCTAATTAGAAGTAAAACAAAAGCAATGGCCTAGTTTTCCAGGACTGCTGCACGCTCTAAATCCTACTGAACATCACAGGACAGGTGAACGACTGGAAACAAGGAATGATCAGGAATCCCTGCCTTTTCCGGCCTGCTCTACCAACAGGCAGAATCTGCTGCTGATACATGCAAGTACAGAAGGAACAGAAAAGACACAGCAATTACTTCACCGAAGACAGATGGCCCTGCAACAACCTGTCAGGCTAAAGACAGTGAGAGTATGCTAAAAATCTCATAATGGAGAGAAACAATGGGTAAATGTTCTTCTGCAAGGCTGGGCTTCTTGGCTACAGCATGGCCTCTAATACAGGTACAGTGAGAAGCTTTCGTGGATCTCTTCTGATTCTCCAGTTCAACCATTCACATGCAGAAGAACAACAGGACATAGAGAGAGGCATGCACACACACGCAAGCAGACGTTCTAGATTATGCAGGAGCTCATTTAATTGCCTTTCTCTGAAGCATTCAGGTCAAATACCTTCAAATTGTGTATGATATCAATCCTCTTGTTCTGGCTATCCTTGAAGTGTATCTGGACTCTCACAGGGAATTCTCCCCAACCTCTCCTGGTCAGGTGGAATGGAGGTTCTCTGCAAACAGTGATTCATATGATGCATGCACAGATGGTTCAGCTTCCAAAAACCTCTTCCTCAGAAAGCCGAAGACTGCTCGTCTAACTGACAGCTAAAGCTATGTTCAGGCCTGCTATTCACCAGAGAGAATGCAGTGCAACCACAAATTCCCATTTCTGTTGACAGCTGAAAACCTACTTTTATTTTGCACAAGTGGACAGAGAAGATGACGCTGTATCAGGTGGATGAGAGAATATCGGATACAAATATTAAAAAAAGGCTGTGTAATGACAAGTAAAAAAATATTTGTTGCAAAAACAAGCAAAACAACCTAAGTCAGCTCCTAGGAGACTGCTGCAAGCTGTGTTTTCAAGGCAAGGTTCTGCAATCTCTTCCTGCTGTTCCCTATCTAGCAGGGAAAAGACATACTCTTAATCTAAAGCCAAAAAAACAACACACGGATTGCAAGGAAAAGCTAACTCCACCAGTGTCATTCTCCGATCTGAAAAGAAAGGGCATTCACCATGACTTTTTTAGGGTATTTTTGTTTGTTTTTGTTAATTGCAAATGCATCTTTGCAATGAAACAAAGAGGTTTAAATGCTATTTTTAGTCCATAACATGAACGTTAATTTAAATGACTTGGACTATGTGACAAGGAGAAATCAATTCACTAGAGGAGATTAAACAGAAGAGAAACAGCACTGATATTAGAGACTGGGAACTGAGAAAGGCACAAAAAGATAGCAGCCAAGTGTAATTTAGCACATTATACCAGAAATATAAAGGAGCTTGTTTCCACACTGCTCAGCATCACCTTCTCAGAATCATTACTCAGCCTTTTCAACACTTCTCAGCTCAGATACGTCTTTAAGCTGACTGAGAGGCAGCTCCCTATTTTGCCAGCATTAAGCTGCCATCCTGCAGCCAGGCTGCGTCCCGTTTTCCTTTGGGCAGGCAGCTGACCATCCTTCAGAGAATAATTTCTTCAGAATAACACAAAGTAGTTTGAAGGTGTTCTCCCGCTGTCTTGACCAAAGCAACAGGAATGAAAAACAGGGCATTTTCCTGCGTTAGTGAACACAGAACCGAGCTTGCTGATCTCAACAGATTGCAATTCTGACTATAGCTTGGGAGAGGACAGAGAAGCTGCCGTGTTCCTGCAGCACCAACACCGTTCTACTGATGGGATATTGCTTCCTCAAAGCATTAAGTCAATGGCATGGATCTCACTACGGCAGAGAAATACTTGGGAAAGGGACAAAACTTAATGACAGATGTGTGTTCGGTATGAAAACTACTGGTCAGACAGCTCTCTGAGACTTCTCTTTCTTTCCCACACTGTGTTGGGAGGCAGATAGAGAATGTCCCTTCAACAAGTGTAACCTGCACAGCAGACAGCCCAATGCATACAGATACACCACCTCATAGGGATAACGTGAAATGAAACTGATAAATGCTTTCGTCACTAGGGAAATACTTTACGCAAAAACTGATTTATTTTTACCATTATTCTGAGAGCAATCAAGACAAGCTGGAGATCCAAGTAAGACATGCAAGAGAAAAGTCAGGAAAAGAAGGGAAAGTCCTATCTTTCTAAGGTACACGGCAGTGTAAGCCTGGCAAACATAAAGACTGGATGGAAAGAATTCCTAATTACCTTACTTCCACCAGGTCATTAGGTTTGTAACTGGGATGTAGGAAGAACCAAACTTTCTTGACAAAGTGATTTATGCTGGGTTCTCTCCGAGAGCCTCGAACGTACACCATCCATTTATGGGTAGACTGATCATTTTCTTCTCTCTTGTCAGGGGGAATGTACCTGGCAAAGCAAACAAACGCCATACAAAAATCTCAAATGGATAGAAGTATGTTGGCAAAAATCAGGCAAAAAAAATAGGGAAGGTAAAATGCTTATGTGTTCCTTGTCCCTGTACACCTCTGCTCCTTATTCTATATTCTGGAAGTTCAGATTCTGCAGAGAGAATTCCTCCAGAAAAAAAAGAAGAAAAAAGAAACTCTTCCATCTACTCCATACTTCCAATATTTCTCCTCGATTCTAGTGCACATTGTCATATGAAATTCATCTGTTTTAAAACATGCTTCTTAATTAGGAAAGCTTAATTTTAACACTGTATCGCTATCAAATCCCTTTTGTAAGCTATCGAGAAGTCAAACTGTGCTAGAACATCAGCAACTCTGCTATCATAAATCCTAAAATATTATTATTAAATTATTCTTATGCATTTTTAAGAAGCATCTGAGTCCACACTTGATCCTAGTCCCAGGATCAGGTAGATTTTCAAGACACAATTCTAACACTCAGTCTCATCAGCCAACATTTGCTAATTGCTGTGCAAGAGGAGAGACTGACCAGTAGTGCAAGGATAGAGAGTTAGAACCTTGACTTGCTTTTAGCTTCCTAAAAATTAATACCTTTTTAAACTGTATGTTTACTTATCTTAAATTTTTTTTGGGGAAAAAATAAAAACAAAATAATTTCTTCAGCCTACATTATATATTCATGAAATTTTTCTCATTCTGGTAATTTTGTGAGTTTGGGTTGGATTTTTTGGGGGTGGATGGAGGTTGGGTTTGTTCTTTCTGTTGTTACAAACATTATCCCTACGGACACACTGAAACAGCAATTAAGACAACTTGTTTTTCAAAATTTTCATGGGAAAACACGGAATTTTTAACTGGATAACAAAGCTGAAAGACCCCCCTTGAAAGAATCAGACCTTAAAACTTCCATACATATGAACTATTAGAACATCTCTCTGTCCAACCAAAAACCTCGTGGAGGGCAGCCTTGAGTACGGTCATAGCATGGCAACACCTCACACTGCCACAGCCCAACAATTTGTTTGTCTCCTAGTTTTAACCTCTTATTCTGCTTGATCCTGAAACGAAGGCCACCACAAAGCCTTTGGATACTAACTTGGAGACATTGCCCACCACAATTGTTTTCTTCACGTAGAGCCGTGATGTCTCATCGTTTGACAGCCCGGCATTTCGTTGTCCTGTTTTTTGGGAACTTGAAACACCCAAACTGTCCTGAGGGTAGAAGAAAACAATAAGGCAAACACAAGTTCCTCTTAGACATTATTTTGTTTGGCTCTAGAAAAGTAAGATTCTGTTAAATTTTGTAGATGAGACGCCAACAATGAGTCATCCCTAAACTGCACTGACATTGCTATCCAGGCACATCTAAGCAACTCACACATGCAACAAGGACATTGTGCCCAGCAACATGGATGCAGCATGGCTTAGCCTGGCACAAGTTATGCCAAGTATCATGGATCTGAACTATGATTCCAATCTGGGTTTCAATGCAACACCTCAACACCGTCTGAAAAATCACACACCATTACCTGAAAAATCAAATCAAGTATTGCCAAGGCAGCATCATTTGTGTCTCACATCAGAAATCAAGTCAGTCTCCCACAGGCAGCTGCTGAAAACCTGAACCTTTCCAATTCCCAACCTCTGCTGACTTGAGGGCCTTCAGTGTTGCTCCATGGTGAAGAATCAGGGCCAAGCTTGGGAAAAGAATCCAGCTCCATGCAAATGAACATGGAACCAGCTGTAATATGTCACTGATACCCAGATAAGCCTACAGATCCACCCCAATACCTGGACATTATAAAGCCAGCCTCAGCAACGCTGCAGCACAATCTGAGCTCTTAAGCAGTGCTCGGGACTGCCTGAAGTGATGCCAAGACCACCTGGGCTACACAGCTGTTGGCATGGAAAGGAGAGGGTTTTCTGTGCTTGCTGGATAAAGCAGCTTCTACAGACCAAGGACTGCTGTCCTACGCAGCTCAGAGCAGTGTCCTGCCCTGATCACCTGTCCAACAGGAGTGACATGGGAAGCAGAGAATGTGGGAAGGATCACTATACCCCATTACACCGTTGATACCACAGACTGGAACAAAGGCAGTACGGAAGCCTGGCACAGCTTCTGCTTCCCGTCACTCCCTTGGCCACCTTCATGCTGCATCCGTCAAAGATGCAACGCCATGCTACATCCACACAACACAACTATTCCAAAGCCCCCCATGCAGAAACAGCCTACATTGGTCTGCGAGCTCACAATACAGGTGTGTCCACAGTACATAGTGTGTATCCACTTTCTGCTATGAACACTAAGAAGGGCTTCAGCAGGCTGCTGCTCTGTTTGCAAGGTGTCACACAATTCTCACTGGATGCAGAATCAATGCTTTTTCTGCCACATTATTACAACATGTTCACCTGCAGAAATACTAGCCCACCCTTGACAGTGCGCTTTCTCTACGCAGCACTGAGCAGCCCCAACCCAGCAGCAGCACCACTGCATGCAGCTGCACCAGATTCTTAAGAACACTGCAGAAAGTGACATGTCTTGCTCTTCTCTGCGGGCTCTGTCCCTCCCGGCCTGACTTCCATCTGCACAAAGCCCTTGGCTCGAGCTGCACAACATCTCCTGCCCCAGGGCTGCAGCAGGCAGCAGCAGCGTCAACACCAACAGTGTCCTGCTGCCCATCTAATCTTCCTGCTGCATAAGGTTAGCCCAGTCACATGCACTTCGGTGAGCCTTACAGCAAGGCCAAGCTGGGAGTGGAAGCAAGCAGTTGGAGAGGGTAAGAAAGATGTTAAGCAAGGCAAGTGAGAACACAAGCAGCTCCTGGTGCCAGCATCAAGCCCAGACAGCCCTATAACAACATGACCACCCCTCCTGCTTTACTTTACCCGGCCAGCACTTCTGCTGTGCCTCTGGTCCAGGCTGTTTGCCAGCCGCTCATCTGCGTCAAGGCTGCCACTGTCCTTGTCCAGAAAGAAGTCGTTGTGCTGCGAGAGAGAGTCACTCTCGGAGTGGCTGTTTGATGGCGCATCTGAGCCCTGGTGAGCAGGGGACGATGAGCGGGAGGGCGACTCCAGAAACTTCTTGATGGAAGGGTGGTTAAGAATGGTGGCATCACATGACCTGCTCCCCTGCAACAGAGGCCAGGCACATCCAGTCATTATTTCCCAGCAGCCCAAATCAAACAAGGCTAAGCTATAAAGGAAAAAGTCAGCGTATAAGGAAAAAGCAAATACCTCATCACCTGCCTCGCAGGAAAAAACAAGTGTCACCAAAGAGAAAAGCTTACAGCAGCTCTTCAAACAGGACCCCAGATTGAGTATGTTCATTCAGACCTTCTGGTCCCAGAAACACACAGGGTGGCAGCAAGGAGGGCTGCAGCCACCTGAACACCCGCAGCACGCCCCAGACATAATAACAGCTTCCCTACTCCGTGGCACCCACAGCCCTGCTCCATGCACAGCACACAGTTGCACAACTTCCCCTGTGCTCCTACTGGCCAGCCCTACTCCCCTGTCACCTCAACTTGATGCAGAACCAATGAAGCAAGCAGGGGCAGCCCTGTGCCAGCAGCAGGCAGACTCAGCCCCGCACCCAAAGCCAAAGGCTGTCACTGCAGATGCACTGGTAGCCCTCCTTGCAGCCCTGGCTGGGAGAAGTTCTCTCCTTCTCTGCCTGCACCACCCAGCTCAACACTGGTGGCTGGTCACAAACAGAAGGAAAAAAAAAATTTGGCTTGATTTTTTTTTCCCTTTGTAGGATTACTTTTAATCTGTATCAGTCCCTGACCCAACTTCTGCCACCTTGATGAGGGGTGGCATGCGGACAGATACCAGCCTTGAGCAGGACTGCCTGCACCCAGGGCTCTGGGGTTCATCCGAGAGCCATCCTCCCAGCTGCCCACTAGGCACAGGGCACGAGCAGCCAACAGCTCCCTGCTGCCTTCTCCCCAGCTGCCCATCAGGCCCAGGGCACAAGCAACCAGCTCCCTGCTCAATAGCATTTAGGAGTTTTGGAACCAGAACCTGGGCTTTGGAATGTGGAGAACAGAAATCCTATCAGTTTTCCAGGCACATGCAAGAATAAATCAGTAAGCAAGCCATTTTGCTCTTCTTTCATCCAGTGAACTGACCAATGCCTCGTTCACTAATTTGTAGGAAAAATCACGAGGAACCATACACCTCAGCACTCAGACACATCAGACTGAAGAACTGCTTATGTTTAGGAGAACAGATCAGAAATTGCAAGAAGATGGTCTGCAAAGTATTTACACAACAAGCACACTGAGTTAAACTGCAAAGATTCCCAAGGACAGGAATAAAGATAATCATTCAATGCCAACAAAGTCAAACAGAAGTTAATGCCACATTAAAAACTACACACACACACACACACACACACACACACAAAGAAGCTAGTAACAAGTTAAATATAAAGACAGAACTGATTTAGTTTGGAGACAAATGAGGATTTTTAGAAATAAATTAAAATGCAATCAAACACACAGTTACACTAGCCAGGAGTGCGTAAAAACTATGGAGAAGAAACACATCAAGGTCACACTAGTAAGCTTTATGGACACTTTACATGATAAAACTTACTCTTTTTTTAAAGAAAGTGTGAAACTCAACAAGGAAAGAGACAAACACCCTGCAAGGCAGAGCAAGCAAGGAATAGGAGGCAGAACGGGCTCTTGCTGACACATGGTGACACTTGATACAAGTACTTCAGAAGAGCAGAACCTAGATCCAATTCTTCAGCCACCCACACAAAAGCCAAAGGCAGAGGAGGGATGCCCAAGCTGCCCCGTACTGCCAGTCTCTCTCAACCCTGGTTGCTCAGCTGAAGCTTAGAGCCCTGGCTTGGTAGAGAAATTTCCATGGTGCTCAAGAGAAACCTGAGTTTTCAGCACGCATCTACAGTTTTCAGTATCAGCGCAGATTTTTACTGGAAAAGAGGTAACTCCCTGATTGAAACTACCGTAATTGAAATAAGTAAGTAAACTGGCAGTGAAACTCCATGTCAGCCACCACACCAGGCACTAAGGACACAGTGCTTAGAACCACAGGATGGCTTGGGTTGGAAGGGGCCTCAAGGATCATCAAGTTCCAACTCCCCTGCCATAGGCAGGCTGCCAGCTGCTAGATCAAGCACTAGATCAGGTTGCCCAGGGCCTCATCCAGCCTGGTCTTGAGCACCTCCTGGGATGGGGCATCCACAACCTCTTTGGGCAGCCTGAGCCACCACCTCACCACTCTACCAGCAAAGAACTTCCCCTTGACATCTAATCTAAATCTCCCCTCCCTCGGTTTAAAACTATTCCCCCTTGTCCTATCACTACCTACCTGTATAAACAGTTGGTTTCCCTCATGTTTATAAACTCCCTTTAACTAATGGAAGGCCACAATGAGGCCTCCCTGTACCCTACTCTTTTGCAGGCTGAGCAAGCCCAACTCCTTCAGCCTGTCTTCATAGGAGAGGCGCTCCAGCCCTTAACCAAAGGGTTAACCAGAAGGAGTTTTGTTGCTGTATTTCTTAACCCAGCTGTTATCTTTTTGTGATAGCTCCTTGGTTCACCCCTGCCTTACCACTGCCACCAGGCTGTTAACCACACCATTACCAGAACAGCTGCCTGGGAACAGAGAGGATGCTTTCATGGCACTGCTCATGACTCCAGAACTTTTTTTTTCCCCGCCTGACAAGTTCCAAATCCATCAACTTCCACTCTCCTCTGGTGAGATGAGAAAGCTTGCTCATCACCCTGCAGGGCTCTGCAAGGATGAACTGTGAGGTGCAGGAGGAGCGAGGTGCTTTCCTGCCACAACCAGCGAAGCACACAAAGCATTTCAAGCAGCAGCACCGAGCTGGCAGACACCTTGGCCATTAGGAGAACCTGCGCTGGCCAAGCACCTGGGCCAGGGACGCTGCTTGCCTGTCCCACTGACTTCCCAAATGCAGTTTTCTGAAATAGCAGAACACGAACTGCACCTTAAAACACAACATCGGCTGCATAACTAACAGACCACACATCAGTCTTTGCAAATACTGCCCAAAGTCTTTTTGTTCCTCATGTGGTGTTTACCTCTCCAGGTTTCAGAAGCCCAGCAGATGCATAGTAGTTGGCCACGATGCAGGCACGCAGCTTGTCCATCATCCGCCTTGCTTCGATTAGGCGCTGCAGAAAGAGGAGGGAACACACAACGGGGAGTGACTGCCACACCGACCTCCAAAAGCCCAGCACATTGTAACTACCTTTATAAGACAAATCCTTTGTACCTGATCTATAACTTCAATTTCATGTTCTTTATTCTTCATTTCTACAGCAAACTGTTCTTTTATAATTGTCTCAATCTTCTGCACAGCAATATCTCGAGCTGCATGAGGCCACACATGGAAAATAAAGAAGGAAATGTTTCTATTTCTGAGGCTCCTCTTGAAAAAAACAAAGATAAATCATTACCAAGCAAAAACTGGAGTGATAACTTCAGCACACACACACAAAAAAACATTAAAGATCTTTTTTTCTGCAAAAGCAAGCAATTTGTCTTAATAAGAAGCATATGCATCTCTACAAGCTGGTCTATGTAGAAGGCAGGTTGTTCCTTCCCAGGTCTGAGGCAGGCAGAACAGGACTGGTTTGTTTACTTCTGTCTCACTAAAGCTGTGAGCAGCAGAATGAAAATTCAGATGTGCTGCCACCACATGCAGGCACTGCTGCAGCCGTGTGCCTGGGAATGCTGTGCACATTGTCTCCAGCCCAGTTCATATCCAGGAAGTTTACATCACATCACGCAGCAGCAATAACACAAACTGTTACTTACTGTGTTTAGCATCGGAACTAGGAGAGTGACCACATGCCACCTATGGGCCATGGAGGAAAGCCCACTGCTGGCAGCCTTGTGCAGACCCTCCTGCAGTGGGGCTGAACCAGAGGGACTCGGACACCTGAGCCTGCTGGCTCAGGTAAGGCCTGGAAGAGCAGCGGTGCTGCCAGAGGGGCACCTGGAGACGGCCCTCTGAACTGCTGGCAGCACAGCCACACACTACAGGGCAGGCAAGGAACGGCTGCGTGGCTGACACATCCACGCCATCTCTCAATTGAGCAGGAGGCAGCAGCACTCAGGGCTTGCTCTGAACTTAGAGTAATGTAATTGTTTGAGTTGGAAGGGACGTGTAAAGGTCATTTTATCCAACCCCCTGCAATGCACAGGGACACTCAAAGCTCCACCAGGTGCTCAGAGCCCCATCCAGCCTGACCTTGGGTGTCTCCAGGGACGGGGCATCCACCACCACTCTAGGCAACCTGTGCCAGTGCCTCTCTATCCTTTTTGTAGAAAACTTCTTCCTTATATCCAATCTAAACCTCCCCTCTTTTAGTTTGAAACCATTTCCTCTTGTCCAGTCACCACAAACACTACTGAAAAGTCTGTCCCCTTCTTTTTTTACAGCTCCTTTAGGTACTGAAGGTTGCCCTCAGCTCTCCCTGCAGCCTTCTCTTCTCCAGACTACACCACCCCAGCTCTCAACCTGTCCTCGTAGCAGAGCTTCAGCGCAAACACCCGTTTGGCGGAGGGGCACGTGCTGCGGAGGTTTGTGATGCTCCAGTAGAAGAGTAAAGAAGCAAGAAACCCAAACCCCTCACAGCCGCGTAGCATGGCACAGCTTTGCACGGAGCCCGGGCCTGCCCAGGTGCTTGCAGCGAGCAGCGCAGCCCGGGGCCGCGTCTGCCAGAGGAGATCCGAGAGAGAGAAAAATTATTGGATGTATATAATTAGGATATAGCTATACACCCACACACATGCGTGTGTGCAGACGGAAGACGCAGTTCGGGCCGCGGCCCTCAGCAGGGCTGTGACACCTGAGGCGCCGCGGATGGCGGCTGCGGGGCAGCGCCTCGGAGGGATCGCCGTCTTCGTACAGACCAGCCCCCGCAGCCAGCAGGGCCCCGCACGGCGCTGCGCTCCCCTCCCCCAGCCCCGCACCTGACTGCTCGGCGGCACGGTGCCGTTTGCTGGGCGGAGCCACCGCGATCTCCTCGTAGTCGGGGTCCTTCTCGGCGAGGGCTCTCCTCACGCCGGACATGGTCGCGGCGCCGCCCCGCGTGGGCCTTTGTTCCGCCTCGCGCGGAGATCCGGGTGCCGCCGACGCTCCCCTCAGGCCGCGGGCGGGCGGGGCGGGGCTGTGCCCACGTGCACGCCGCTCCCCTCCCCCCGCAGCCGCGCGTATAAAGCTGCCGCCGCGCACTCCTTCACCCCTTCTCCCCACCCGCCTACAGCGGGAGCCCTGCGCCGCACTTAGGGCCGCCCCGCGCCTCGTCCCACCGCCGTCCGCAGCACCGTCGCCATCACCGCGCGCCGCGTCGCAGAGGCGGCGCCCGCGCAGGCGGACATGGAGCAGCGGGCGGGGCGGAACAGCCCGCCTCCAGCACCGTCCTTGCTCACCCTTCCCCGCCCCCCAAAGGCGGCATAGGCAGCTATTCCAAAGGCAAACGTTTATTAGGTACATTGAACTTAAAAAAAGTCCAAAGAATTATGCAAGAAATATATTTAAAATGCAATAGGTAAATGTTATTGCAACGGTGCTACATTACAGAACCGCCAGCACAACCATGAAAGCCCCGCACGCCGCGGGTTGACCCGGGCTCCCCTGCGCGGAGCGGCAGAGAAAAAAAACGCTGCTGTCCCTCGGTTCCATCCGCCATGGCGTTGCCGTAACGGAAGCATCTTCTACGTACTCCAAACAAAGGTCGTGCCGTGCTTCTTGCTAACGGGTGGCAGATTTTCTCTTTCCCAGAAGAACAGCAGCAGCTGGCCCTGACCAAGGCCAGGAGGAGCAATCCAAACTCTTCTCCACGACAGACAAATAGACACAAATTCAAGGCACGGAGATTTTCAAAATTAGCAAACTCTTTCTTTGGAACTCAGTACAAAGGAAGCCATAATTACAGTATCAGCACACTGTACACAGGGGCTTTTATGTGCATCACTTGTAACAGTGCCATTGTAAACCGCCACACCCACAGGTAGACACACAGTCACTTGAGCAGAAAAAAGACCCATTCCTGTTTGGGGCAGTACCTCACTCAGGGCTGTGCATTTGGAGAACGTGGGGACAGCTAGGAGCATGCACAGAGCATGTGTTAGAACAAATAAAACAGTCATTCTTGCATGGGTGGACCCCCATTCAGACAAACATTCTTGTCACCTCACAGTGATTGAGCCCTAATGCTCTTGAAGTGGCTTATGCCATCCTCAGTGGTGGCCTAAAAGCTCCACTTGCCCTGTCAGGCAAGTAAGAAAAACAAACCTCTACCCTTCCTGAGTGCTGCTGCTAGAAGACCTCACCCAAGCACGCATCCTTCCAAGTTAGGAAAGTTGACAAGCATGAAACATTTTTAACCGAGTTTCAGCATCCAGAACTGCAAACCGCATGGACATGCAGAATGCCCTGTATTCAGCAAGGCCAGTGAAAGGCACATTTCTGCTCCTCCTTCTGCCATCCCTCAGCCCAAGAACTTCTCTCTGGTCTCTCCCTGCAGGGCCGAGTTCACAGCTTCACCTACCCAAGAAGGAGAGCTTCAAGCACTGCTGTGCCTGCACCAAGGGACACTGGAGACCACAACTGCAGCCACTACCATAGGGGAACTCAACTACTCAAGGAAGAAGCTGGAGCAGCCAGCAGTGTCCTGCCCAACTTCTCTGTCACGGTTAGCACCTCCTGTCCCTACACCATCAGCCTCTCTGACACTGCAGGGTTACAAATCCTGTTTAAAAAGCTTGAGTGACTTATAAAAGAGATCCGTATCAGCATCATTTTCATTAAACATATCTGTGCTTCACAGTGGAAATGAGCAAACTTTGGTGCGAGCTGTACTGGTGCCAATTAAAAAATAAATCAGTACAACTCTGGACTTATGGTGCTATAAACTAGAAAGCACAGAGCTTAATTCACAAAAGGTACCAGGCTCACACTGGGAAAGGAGCTGTCTAATGGTACAAACAGGAGAGAATCCACAAATGATGCTTATATAGGCACAAACAAGAACAGAGCCTACAGCTAAACTGACTGACTACCAGGCCGTGCTGTATGCTTGACAGCTGAGGAACAACGGGACACACGGGCTAGCTACAAGCAGAAAGGCACCAGTTACACTCACATTTTCCATACAGACCTTGCCCAAAGCCAGGATGAAAAGAAACAACTTTCTTTTCAGTTTACATCACATTGCTAAGACTGGAAGGACATATGTCATGAACTTTGGAACAGGATGTAGTGGACATCAAAATACAGAAGGAAAAAATTTATTTTCTTTTTAAGAGTGAAATAAGTAATGGATAATTAACTGTTTAATGGAGGAAGATATTAGACAGCTCTTAATATTTGCACCTAGGTGTGACTTCGGAAAGACCCGATCCCTCTGGACAGTTATGCTGACAGCACTGCTTTGGAGCTGCTGAACCTATTACCATTTATGATGCATATCTATTGTTTATGGTGGAAGACATTCAAAGTTTTCTCCCCTGGCTGAGGAGGAAAACAAACAAAAAAATCAATTGGCTCAACCACAAACTGCAGTCAGTGTGAGAGACAAGGTTTAAGCTTTGAATCCACCTATAGCTAAGTGAAATGCATCAGAGAACAAGTGCCTCAGGAATGCAACCTCCTAAATAACATATCCTTCTGGAAACATGGTTGAATTGTTCTCTTCTAGTACACCTAAAAATACAGTTCTAAGAGAGCAGGTCGTAAGTGCAGATTACAGACTCAAAAAGCAAGAAGAACGTGTCTGCTTGCTCTAAGGAAATAACTACATGAATAACTGCCATTCTAGCACTGTTCAAAGCCTAACAGTCTGGCTTTGCATACAGTTCCCAAGAACTGTAAGCATAAGTCTTCTTCTACATCTACATTTCTGCATTTACTAGTTCATTCAGCACTTGCAATTTCAAAAATAATAGGTAACGGTACATAATTTGTTAAGAAAATACAATGCAACTCTAAACTGAATTTTTGAAACCATAAAAAGCAGTACTTCACTATTTACAGAGTAGTGCAGTATTGTAAACGGACTAGAGGATACCTATACATAAATGACACTGAATCAAGAACACTTAGAAACAGTTTAGCATGACAATCAACATCACAAATCTTAATATAAACATGAAGGAAGTCAAAGGAAGGAAGAATATTTTTCAAATTGCATCTCTAATGAAGTGCTCCTATCATTTTTTACATTTTCATTTACAATGATGGCACAAGTTATATACAGTGTTAGTATATTTTATCAGTTACTGGGCAATTACCATCGCTATCAGTGGACCTTATTCAGAGGTACTAAAATAACCTTTTTGAACATCACTCAGCAGACAAGAAACTTAGAAAAGGATTCCATTTATCTAAGTTCTGTCTTAGGTTACCAAATGGCTTCCTTTTTAGGGCAATATGAATGTACATAGGGTTCATTTCCTAATTACATCATTGATATGCAGAATTTTGTATTTTATCAATATTCTTTACATATACAAAGCAGTGTTTGGTATTCAGCCAGAAACTGAAATCTGTGTCCTTTCCTGAGGTTGCAAGTTAATGCATCACAAAGTGCAGCTCCCAGTGCTCTTTAAAAGCCATGACAACACGGCACTGAAAACGATGACTCCCAATTTGGCATAGCTTCACTGAGGGTCAGAATTCCCATCTCATGAAGAAACAAAGATGGTGAAGAAAGTCCAGTGGAACAAACAGCGTTCCAGAGATGGTGCATGTTTTCACCCTCCTGAGTAAGCACGGACACCAGAACACAGGCCAGCTTGCCTCGGCAGAAACTGTATGTTTTTCTCTGCCCCGGCACTGACCAACTTCCCTACTGGCTGCTGTCCTCAGAAATCCTTTGAAAGGGAGTTCCCAAGTTTTCTGGTGACTAATAGGAAATTGATGAATAGAAAATCCTATTCATTTTCCAGCTCTCAAGTGCTATTTCAGTTTTCATGAACTTGTGCCTCAGCTGTACAGTTGCATATGAGACCAAGTGCAGAAATATAAAGAGGACTTTAAAGAAATACCTTTACTAAGGAAATCTGGGTTGAAATACACGTGCTTTGCAGGCTTCAAAATGAGCCAAAACATGTTATGTTGGAGTTACCCTCTCATGGCTACGTGGACAGCTCCACAGCTATTTTTCTAGTGACATGAAGGACCTTCCCAGAACTCCTGATCTGTAGCCAAGCAGCTTTTGCAGTAGTTGAATTGCACTGAAGCGATTGTCTGAAGAAAGACCAAGACGTACTTTGTAGGTAACTGAATCATCTCTGCCAACGACAGATGTTGAATACCTATCTATTCACTGTATGAAACAGACCGAGTCTATGCCTCTACTACTAGGTCATTTATAGCGCCATTATGAAAAGCAGTAGAATCCAGAGTTCGTTCTTCTTTATTCCTTGAGTAGTTTAGAGACGCTTCACAGTGAGCAAGGAGTGAACCCAGTAACTTTCCGACTTCATCTATACTATTCAGGAATTTAAAAACTGGGATCCCAAGTTTGTTTCACAGAGGCAAACCTACACCCCAGTAGTCATTAGTTTTCCATGTTATGTAGCCGTGCACTTCTGGTAAGCATTTAACAACACTATGAATAAGGTCCATAGCGTTAAGGTACATAGTCCTCGCTGCAGTTGGCTCACAAAACAACCAAGATGTTGCTGTTCTTCTTCAGAGAAAAACATTTATCTAATATTTGTCCTATGTAGCTTAGTCTCTTTTTTGTATTTTTTTTTGCTTTTCCTTTAAATCCCAAACCATGCATGATCTGAAATAAAATCTATTTGGTTAAGCCAAGTAATCTGCTTGTAAGAATGCACTGCATATGAATTGTAATTATATAAGTTGTTTTTTTTTTTTTTTCTTAAATGAAGGTAATTATCCAAGATAGTTCTTTGAGATTTACTTGCCAATGTACTTTTCCAATTAGCAGGACCTGAAACACCTTGTAGGTATCACTACTTAGGACACAGGCACAAGCACCTGTGAAGGCACTTTCCCTACAAAGCTTCCAAGATTTAATTACTAAACACTCATAGGACAACCATCTGATCACTAGTACAGCATAGTCTGGTTACTAGATAGATTCGTAGACTAGAGACTAGTTTAACTTAAATTAACCCTTTTTTTTTTTCTTCCCCAAAAGGCACAAGATACAATTTTTTATGACACTTAGGTAGGGAAAGGGCATTTTCCCACTTTCAGATTTTTAAATCAGTCTTGCAGCAGACCACTGGATTCATTCATGCCATCATCTTCTTTTTTAGTTCTCCTCCAAAAAAAATTACAGTTTAAAGCCTTTTTCATTATACCTATGAATGGTCACACAGCCGTGATACGATACTGGCCTGGGCATGGCTGCTACTCCTGTGATAATGCCCGTTGCAGGATCATAGCAAAGAATAGTGTCTGTGGCTTCACCGTTTTCTCGTCTTCCACCAAGGATATATATTTTTCCATTACACACAGACATGCCACAATTCTCCTGTTTCAAAATACACAAAGGAAGACGTGACTATTTGAAAGAGAGAAATTTCAATTCACACATGTCCACCCTAGTAAAAGGACAGCATTGTGACTACTGTTTGTAAACAGACTGGTCTATACTATTCCCTTCTCAAAGGGCCAGCGCAGAAAGCATAGGGCATGGAGAAAGCAGCGACAATCCTACAGAAGGGGCTGATTCAGGTCCAAGCCTTTACTTTGTGTAGCTTGCACAAAGGATGCAGTGGAGTACAGCTGAATATTGTACTCAGAGATGACCATTCACATATCTGAGATAAAGGCAGGAGGGAAGCAGAGGATTTCAGGACTGCAGTAGGCAGGAAAGAAAAAAGAACACTTCGGAGGAGTAGACAAGGAGAGAAAAAGGGTAATGACTAAGAAAATAGAGAAATGACAACACTATGTCTTACTTGCAACAAAGAAAGTAAAATAGGGAACAGAACAGAAAATAGTGAGAAAATAGGGAAGGACTGGAAAAAGTACAAATCTCAGAAGAGGATGTGATTGACGGATATTTAAAAAACAAGGAAAAGTGATTCAACACACATATACACTTTATTACTGAGGGGGATAACATGCTGTTAAGTGTTCCATATACTGAAGTGGCTCTCACTGCTCAAGTCAGATACTTTCTGTGCTGCACAGTATCTTTTATCCACACTTTAAAGCCTTTCAATGCAACAAAAAATACTGAAGTTTTAAATGAATTATAAGAAAATTACTATTTTCAGTCTATAAAAAACATAACAGAGCTTGACACAGATCAATTTCTAGACACTTGAAATGTTATCCTTACACTGTTACACTCTTCTTCAACAGTAACTGCTCTCAAAGACTGGGCTAGCTAACACTGGCTCTCATCTTAAAAACTATTAGCTTATAGTCCCTTATGTGAGGTTTTGTATTATAAAGATGAAGAAGTAAAGCAAGGATGGAATCCAGAGATGCAATTTTACCAGATTTAAATAAGTTTCTATTAATTTCCTATAAAGATATTCATGTAAATCAATATCTTTCAAATGTCTACAGGCCTTGCAGTGTTTATTACCTGTCTGCTGAACGTATTCTGTACGTGCATCCAGTAGTCCTCAACTGGATCATAGCAGTATATTGCCTTGGTAAGCCCACCAGCAACATAGATCAGATTGTTTAAAGATACAGCTGTAATGCATCTTTTTGCGATAGGGATAGTTGCACGGAGCAGCCAAGAATTAGTGTCAGGATCATAAGACTGAACCTGAAAACAAAGACATGCATTTCAGATTCAAAGCCCAACCAAAATTATAGTGTGGCACACCCACAGAGTTTGTAACATGGACAGTGAAGGAAGCAGTATCTGCTGGGCAAAACCTCACCAAAAAAATGAAGAAAATGTAAATATAGGCACGTGCATCAACAGTCTCTTTGTATAGTCTGTATTCAACACCGTTTTCCAAACAGCTTGGTTTAAGACTCACATAGTACACTTAATGTCTGGTTTCTGTCATGAAGACTGTCATTGGCTTCAAAGTAACAGCATATTAATGAGTTACTGTTTCCTGCCATGTATTTTTGTATTTTTATAATTCCATACTCCATTCAAAACCAATTAAAACAGATCTCTGCACGATCCATTTTCAAACCAGCATTTCTCTTTGGTATGGATAGAAGAGATGCAAGCAGTTCACTGACCTTGTCAGAACATGTGTTGTCATCAGGACCACCCCCAATCACAAACAGTTTGCCGACGCAGCTGGTGACTGCTGGAGAGCTCACAGCTTCTTTAAGGGGAGCCACCTCTGTCCATCGATTGGAAAAAGAATCGTAGCACTCCACGCTGCTGAGGCGGTTTTGCCCATCGTATCCTCCAACGACATATACCTAGGCAAAAAGGTGAGAAACTATCATTGTTTCATTTTTAAAGTTCTTATTACATTTTAATATGAAATTAATGCTGCAGAAATGCTGATTTTTTTTTGGTTTTCACATGAAGGGATACTTTTGTAAAAAAGTATACGTTTATTATATGGAAGAAGAACGTGACCTGAAAATAATAGTTAAAGAGTTTCAATAGAGTTTCCATTTAGTCACAGCGTGGAAGGACACTGCAAACAGACATCCAAAGCATACTATTATAAAACAGAAATAGAAACCCACTATTTGAATGGCACGTTAAAAGAAGGCATTTCTTGGCATTTTGCTTGTGAAAGGCTACATTCAGCAGGAGCAACAGCAGAAGTGCACTAGAACGCACCTTTGCTTTTCTCTTTTACTTTTTTCTGCTTCCTTACAGAAGAACTTCTTCTCAGTTTGTAAGCCACTCTTTTCTTTCCTGCGGCATCTCTCAGATTCAAGAAGCAGATCTCATTATTAATTGTGCCTGCCCTCTTTTCTCTGCTTGCTGCATATCTAGAACTTACTACAAGGGACACCACACACAGCCCTTCCCTAACTTTCATTAATGGAGTCAGCTGATCCCAACTTCTGGCTTCATATTAAGGCATAAATACAGCAAAAAATCGTCATTTCCTTACAGTAATACAGCTGGTTAATTTCACTATAAAATAAAAGAACAGAGAGAGGACAAAGCAGTATTGCTTTTTCATTAAAGCTGCATAAACCATTTTAAATTTGAGAACACTTTTTAAATACAGGCAAAGTCTGATATGTCTTTGCTTGCAAAAAAAAAAAATGCTTCTTACAGCTAAGACAGTTTGATGACAGAAAATTCACAAAAAACACCTTGAAGATTTTCAGTTCCATGGAAAGTGACTGACGGATCAAGAGTACAATTACTTAGATATTACTTTATTTGAGCATCCGAAATATGATATAATGGGACATGCAACAAGGTAATACTAAGCATGTACGTATGTTTTCTCAACTACTTTCTTATTCACATGAAACATCCCAGCTGAAGGAATTATAAACGTACTTACCTTACCAAGAAGAACAGCCATTTTATGACGCCATCTGCCTTTATTTAAGGAGGCAACTCTGATCCAAATGTTAAGCTGAGAGTTATAAATCCATACATCCCGACTATTGATTCTTCCACCTTTAAAAACAAAAATATGCCAATCTGACTAAATTAATGCCTGAACGAGAAAGGTCAGCTACTATAGTGTCCCTCTACAGGGGGCAATGGAATTATACTCATTTTATACTTGACTGATAAAGTCAGTTTCAGAGGATTTCAAAACATGAAAACATGGAGTAAGTTATTTTCCTTCTGCAAACCTTTCCCAGCAATCTGCTGATATCACGTTAGATTATTCCTTGAGATGAGAATGCATCTTAATCGATTTTGCCCATGCTTTTCAGACTTCCTTGAGTGTTACTACCAGGACAAGAGAATCAAAACAGGAATCTTAACTGTTGCTGTGCCTTGGGGCACATTGCTAACATAAGCCATTCCTCCCTCTTTGATCCTCACGCCTATCTCCTTCATTTTACATACTGCTCAAATGGCAACGGTACTACAAACCTGAGGAGACAGATTCTTTGCTTAAACTAACATACAGAACTCGATATGCTACAGCGATGGCTTAGATACCATCTACCCTTCCTAGAAGACTGAATGAGGGGTATCTGGAAAATACTGCAAAAGGCTGTCATAAATGGATCACCAACTCAGGTGCTGAAATTTGAGGAATTGCAAGGATTATTCACCTGAAACAAGGATATCATTCCGTAGAGCACACACTGCATACTCAGACTTGGTAAACTCTGGAAGTTTGGCCAGTGATTTCCATTCTCCTGTTACAGGATCATAGCACTCGGTGTATGGCAAGTTAAACCCTCCAACTCTTTCACAGCCTCCAACAACAACTATCACCTCAGAATAACCAGTTGATCTAAAAAACAGAAAACAAAACTAAGATGTAAGAGGTGCTTATCAGTATATGGAAACCAAATAACAATGTCTTCAAAAACTGTTTGGAAAAAAAAAAACAGAGTCAGAAAAATTCAAGCCTAAAATGAAAACTAGAACTCTGAAAGTAAGCATTAGTCTGCAAAACCTTTATATTGTTCCACACTCTCATTCTCCTTCTGACCTGATGCTTCTGCATTATATATATATATATATATACACTGTGTTCACAGTAATAGAAAAATTCACTATACTTTAACTCACATTTGAATGCAGAGAATCAACCGTCTTCCACAAGCAAATTAAATTAGGAGTGAATTTTATTCCTTCTCCCCAACATATAATTACAAACATTTCTCAAAACCCTTTCTTCTCAGGGCATTTAAAGAACTTCATGCTGATACAGTTATTTCAAGGACTGCTGTCTAGTAATCAAATAAAATAATGCAAGATTTATTTTTAGGAAGCCTCACTGTTGTTCTGTGCTTTAACCTTGATCCTCATGAGTAGAGAGATCCCATTCATATCACTGTTGAGTACTGCACTGTCTCAAAACCAAAGAAAAAACCCTGCTTCATGACTGCATTTGAGCTAAAACTCATATGATCTGTGCCCAGATTTCCTAATATGTGAACTCATGCATACATACATTAGTTTATAAATCCTGCTGACAACTTCCCTGTTTTGAAGCATCACAAAACTATTTAGCTCTTCCACCTCCTTGTCACCTCACACAATAAATAAAATATACTCTTCTATCTTACACAAAGGCAAAGGTTAAATTGAAAAGGCACTGTAAAAAAGATTATACAGTGAGGATTTGTATCTGTGGAAGCACTTTACGCACCTGAACTAGACAGAAGAACACTCTCTGCTGCTGCTCAGCTTTGAAGTGATGCTGGTTCTTGGTTTTTGTGTGTTTATTTATATGATGTATTCATTTCTACAAGAAACAGCTTGAAAAGAATCTCCCAAAAGGCAGGAGAGGAAAACTTTCTGTCCCTCTAAGGCATTACCCAGGGAAAGAAAAGTTTTCTTAAGAGCAAGTTATTAATCTCACAACCTGCCTAGAGGCAAGCCTAGATATCAACTAACTGCATGCTGAAAAGGTGTTTGTCTGCAGATTACTTTTTAGATTAGAACCAAGCCCTCTACTTACTGAAAAGCTTACTGTACCGGAATGTCAACATTTACTTTCAAATTAGCTGAACAAAAAGTCTTTGACTGGAGAGGGCTCGTTATGAATTGCAATGAGAGTTGTGCTCTTTAAAGGGGATATTAGTTTAGTACAATATTTTAAATCCAAAGTAAAGGAAACATCTTCTAAAAGGCTTAGTGCCTACATAGTGGTATGTTTTCTTCAATTAAGAAATACTTTCTCTGTTCCATCACCTTGAACAAGTCTTGCACTATAGAGGTTTTAAAGTTAGTTCCAAACGAACTATCTGCAAACAGAGGTTAGAAGATGCTGTGATTCCCAGACAGGATGTGAAGCAGTGGCACAGGGTGTCCTTCCGACAGCCCTCAGAGGAAACAGCATGAGCAGAGGAACAGAGGTGAACTAGAACAGGCCCTGAAGTTCAAGGGGGGACCCTCTAGTTACAAGGTGGTGAGAGAATGGACAAAAGGGAGCGGAAGACAGTTAAAAGCATCACGTAATCCACTGCACTCCTGAAGCAGCTTTCAAAGGGGTGCCAAGCTGCAAGCAGGCCTTTGGCCTAGGGGACAGTGTCAACGACCACTGTGTCAGCTGGACTGAAGAACCTCCAGTAATTCAAAGAGATTCCATTCAAAACCATCTTAAGTCTGGGAGACAAATCACAAGGCTCCTGGTACATATAGCTTCTCCTGTGTACTGACTTGTGTAGCGAACGGAAAGACAAATGTCAAGTGAAATAAAAAGTCACTTCCTTTGATCCACCCACCTTCTTTGGCCAAATTACTAAAAGTAGCCAAAAAAGATGCGTCAAAACATACAGAATTGTAGCAACTTCTTACCAGTTAAAGAGAACATGCAGTTCCTCTAAAGCTGTCTGATAACTGAGTGATAGAAGAATTCATGGGAACATGAAAAGCTAAAGATAATTTAAACCACAGAGCAGCAGAAGCCTGGTTGGTGGTTTTGGTTTGGTTGGTGGGTTTTGTTTTTTTTTTGCATATGGAAATTTGTTACTGCTCACTGCTTGAGCAGCACTTGCAGACCTGCTGTGCAACACAGCCAGCAGGGTACAAGAGAAATTCAGCCTTAAGATGTCACTATGTCATTGCAAGTACACAACTGCAAAGAACTTCCAGCAGGACCTTCTGTGTCTGTTCGCAGTGTCTAGAGGCATACAGCACTGAAACAGCGAGCTGGTCACCCCATGTTTTAAACTGTGTGCTTCAGGTACCTCTTCACTAGCTTCCAAAAGTAAGAGGAAAAAACAACTGTGAAAATCCAATCCACGCTGGTCTTTTAAGAAGTGGGTAGACCTCACTTTATCCCTAACTACATACATATCCATACAAGGAATCATAATTCATTTCCATAAGTTTCAGTCAAAACACTTGCTTGGGAGATTCTGATGCTACTGCCTATTTCCTTTTAGAAAGGGTTTATATTAAAAAAGGAATTGGAGGAACTCAAGAATGAAAAGATCTCTCCAATGTCCTCCGTTTCCCAAACCTTGAAGAAATACCCAGAAAAGCTGTGATGAAAAAATGGGCAAGGGGAGACCTGGTAACTGCTTTAAAACATCACCTCTTTTTGCTATAGGCAACCAAAACAAATAGGCAAACAAATAGGCAGAAACAAATGACAAAGAACTATTCCACGAATGTAATCTAGGAAAAGGGGAAATAATTCCTGCTGGGAGGCCAGCCAGCTTTTCTCTCTTTAAATGACTTCTCTCGTTCCTGCCTACTCAGATCCACGTTGCTGCTTATTAGGCCCAGCGGGAAGAAACACGAGGCAGCCTGAAATCACCTGTATTAGGCAAGGTATGTCATTTACAAACTGGAATGCTATGGAGACATCGCCACAGCTCCCTCAGACCCAACTCAGGGAACACCTCAGAAACCAGTATTCCCCAGCTTCCGAACTTCAGCAAACCAAAAGCTTCCAGACCCTCCACGGCACTGCACAGCTTTGAAAACCTGACAGTGGGACTCCAGGGAGCTCATAATGAGCATCACCTTCACAGGGCACCTAATTTTAAAACCGCAGTTTAAATCAGCTGGAAGTAATGATAAACCATCGTGTCAGCTACCATGTAGAGGTAAGGCTTCTACAGGGAAAATACTTGGGGTGGGGGGAAAGATCATAACCACCATTGGCCATTAATTGTCTTCCTCTTGCAAATTCAGTCACCGTTTGTATTTTTGTAACACACCATTACATAGCAGTAATTCTGGATTATTAAAATGTCATGGAATAAGCATGAAATATTTCAGGAACTGTTTCATAATTCTTTAAAAATGAAAGATATTATTTCTTTTGTCATGGTTTTATGATTTTCGGTTATTGGTACTCCACATCATAACATCATGTAGTGAATGTACCTGGTTCTCACAAGAGAAGGACTACTACATTCCCCACAGCACTTTGCTCCTCTGTTACCATTTTCCAGCCGGAAGGAAAAGATAAAAGCTCGCAGTATAAAAACTTGCAGATCACGAGACCTCGTCCCTTTTTCCGCCGTCTCTCATCTTGGCAGCACCTCGCTCTCCAGCCGTCTTATCGTCAGTAGTAGAGTAAGGCCTACCTTGATTTTGGGACATTCTCTCTCTCCGTATTGGATTTATCAGCTTAAATTGTAAATATATTGTATTATAGTGTGTTGTTTTGCATTCCGATGTCTTATTTAGTAAATTAGTTTGTTTCTCCTCAGATTGTTGCCGCTGTTCTTTGCTCTCAGGGCCATCTCCTTACCCTTTTTTTTTTTCCTTTTCCCTTTTCCCAGGGCGTGGGCCTGTGGGTCCCCACCCCCTTCGTCACGGAACCGGGCCGAACGCCCGTAAACCGTTGACATCTTTATAGTTAAGAACCTGTTGTTCTCTTCTCTATTGCAATTTTACAGAGCATTTTACAATGTAACAAGTAAACGCTCTGTATATACATTGCCATCCATATGGTTTGTAACACACTGTACTCTTACATGACTGCTGCAAAAAAGAAAGACAGTCAGGAAATGGAACTGTTTACTTGCTATAGCATAGCAAGTTATTTTTAAGATGCTGCCACTGCATGAAATAAGATAACATCAAGAAAACATTAACCTTTGAAAAATATTTCACTTGCAATGTAGAATACCTTCACTTATCTGTGAAAAACCTCCCTTATTTCTATTTTCTAGGCATGTGTGGGCTCCTCATCTGGTGGGGAAGTGCGCAAGTATAAATGCAGCGCTCCAGAATGCAAAATGAGATCATCTGCAAAGAACCTTTTTTCTGGAAGCATGTATCAAATCATATTAAAAAAAAAAAACACCTATTTCCTCACCTGCGTGGTCTAGTCCTGGGAGACATCATCTCATTCCCAAGGATATGGTACCTCCTGGCTTCGTGCAGCAGCTGATAGCACTCTGGGGAATTCTGAATCAGCTGGTCCACTTCCACAGTCTGAACAAAGTAGTTGGGGTGTAACAACGGGAGCCTGACATGTGTTAGCAGCTCATGTAACACTGGTCTTCGCAGATCAACCGCCCGGTACACCCAGCGCATGACAGCTTCAAACACCATCTCTTCCTTCGTGATCACCAGTTCATCGCTGCAAATGTAATCAATAAGCTCATCTTTGCCCAGCTCGAGGAACTCTTCATGCTGGGACACGTCCTCAAATGTCTGCAGTGCAAAATTCCTACACTTGGTGAACAGCGTCTTGAGTGAATGTGTGTCTGCAAAGCGCTGGATGCCCAGGCAATTGCAAGGGTCCAGCTGTTCTTCCAGGAACTTGGCACAGGCATCACGTAGAACGCTAATCTGAAAGAGGCTTGATGTTTCAAAGAGATACTGCACATTCTCTGTAGTGATTCTCACCTTGCCAGTATACACATATTGCAAGAAGCAATCCATAGCTTCAGCTAAAATGCCATTGATCTCCACTAGCATCTCCCTGCTTTCTCGGTGATCGTTGCAAAACATAGCTCTGAAGTAGCTGCTGCAGGCTGAGAGCACCGCACGGTGGCAGGGAAACTCCCGGCCCTCCACACAAATAATGACATCTGTGAACAGCCGGCTGTCTCGAAACTCATTGAAGATCTGCAGAATGCTTTCAGCATGCGATGATCCCGAGGAGAAGTCAAAAAACTCAGGGCCTGACAACGACTTTGGGTCCATTTCAAAAACTTTCCGCTTGGTTGCAGGGGAATCTTGTATCCCACTATCCTCTCTATTCAGTCTGCGTCCCAATATTAGTACCATTGTTACATCAGTTGGCTATAGAGTCATTGAGAAAAGTTTGCTGAGTTTCTCCTCCACAGTGCTATGGTCTGAAAAATTAAAACACTTCAGTAGTCAGTCTGATATGTTCTTCACTTATTTCATCACAATAAATAATAGCCAAGACAATCATGCGGACACAGTCAGTGCAACTTTTCACCTTTACTAGGGGTGACCTAATATCACAGAGCAAGTGACCTTGCGCAGGGCAAGGCAGAGCCATCTGTAACATATTAAATACAAACTGTACTCCGAATACTATTTGTATACTATACATAGAAGAGGTGTCAGGGCAGACAAATTCTGAACATCCAAGCACTGCTGGCACAGGAGCTCAAGATAAGTGAAATGGGACCTCAGCTTCAGCAGATGGCCTTACTGACAGAAACCAAGGGCTCTCCTGCACAAAGCTCCAGAGCTTGGGCTTATCTCGCTGTTAAGCGTGATCTTTATTTCAGCTGGAGCCTTTGTAACACTGTAATAAAGCTAATCAAAAGGTCAAGGGAGGAAAAAAAAAAAAAGAAATCTGCAATATATAAATTCAGCTGAGATAAATCACTCCTTCACCCAGTATCGTGAATACTGCAATACTTACACTACTAGTGTTCAATAGCCTTCAGTTATCTCAATGAACAGCCTTGACTGCCACAACTGTTTTCACTTTTCCATTCCCCATATCTAGAAATTACTTCACTAATAACCTAAGCTTGAATTAACAACGAATGTAAACTGTTAATACGCAAAGCAGAATAGAGAATTACATTTGTATAAAACTACTGAAACTAAAGATCAAGGGAAGTTTACTGAGGAAAGAGAAATTTTCTGTTTTCCAAGGAATTACAAGCAAACAATTACTAGCAAAATCATTGCTCACTTTCCAGTTTTAAGTACGCAGTGTACAACGTCCCTCCCAGTACAGACTATCAGAGCACTGAATTAGCAAAAATAGTTAAATGCAAATAAATGCCAAAACTAGTGTTTTTAGGTGAAGAAAATGCATCAGGTTGTGCAGACCCTGTATATTAGAAGCAATGTGATCAACAGGTCCAGCAGCAATATGGCTCATCGGCACTCCTGAACTTTAGAAGTGAACTGGATAACTGTCCAGCAGAACTCCAGGCCAGCAGCAGGCTGGGTAGCACAGCCCACGTCTCTCACACAGATACCATTCAATAAGCATGTTCTTTTTACGTGCATGTCTAGGAGAATATGCCCTGAATTATTTTAAAACTCATGGAACTTTTTCCTGCAAATAATCCAAGAGATGCTTTGGTTTCCTTCGTTCCCCATGTAGAGAGTCAGTAAACATTAGTTTCTAACACAGATTTTATTTCCTGACATGCTAGCACCTTTAAAGCTGCAATTACCCAATCCAAATCTGCCTGCACTGTTGTTTAATACAGAACACAATCAGCCATTCTTTTTTACCTTAAATAAACACAGCACCTTCAAAAGGCATAATCTCTACAAAGACCAGGAAGGTATGCTATACATCTATCTACTCACCGAGAAAAGATGTTCCTCAACTTTCCATATAAAATCTTTCATGCATATTTACAAGGTAGATTCTTGATTGGGCTCCCTTATCCTACAGAATACTTCATTTAATCTGAATTAAAACGGGTTCAGTTGTCATTGCACTGTCTGAAAAACACTGCTGCAATGAGCACAACTAACAAAACCTATCTGAGGCAACCAGCTAACCAGGCATCATTAAGGCAGCCTGATCTGTAACAGATATTCTGTCCGAGGAATTTATTTCCCAACCATTCTGCCTGTAATGACGCAGGCCACATAAAAACCAAGAACAAGAACAGCCGCTGCTGCCACTGCCATCACCACCTCACCAGCTCTGCTGCAACACCCAGCTTCATCTGCAATCGATTCCATACTACTCAGCACGGGAACACGGGCAGAAGCACTGGCAGCGGAAAAGGGAAATATAACTACAAAAATCTAAATAGAAGCCCTAAAAGACTGATTCTGGTGTCACAGCTTTAAATCATCGTTTTCCTCAAGTTAATGGAGTCTCCAAAACAAAGCTAGTCTGAAGTTACAAATGAGACACCAGCAGACTGCACGAGAGGGAAGGGAACTGTGACTGTTAAAGAAAGAGCTGGGCTTTTTCTTCTGTGAGGAGTTAAAGACACATAAAGATACTGCATGATGCCATCACCAACAAATTAAAATAAGGCCTTTGGGCTAAGACAGCTCACTGGAGGAAGTGCTATCTTCCTTATGCCTGAAACTTGGAATAGCAAAATTACTGGTCAGCAAACGATTTGTGTATTTACTCTTTTTTTCTTTTTTTAAATGCCCTGACAATTTAAAGAACTGGGAGACTAAAAAAAAAAAAAAATCCACGAAACAAAACCTACTCCAGGGAATAAATATTATAATGTCACAAATAAGACACAATGAAGAAAAAAATAATTAAACCCCAGTGAAGAAATTACTGTTTTGAATATACAATTAAATTTTTGTCCAGTCACTTCTGTACATTTGCTGAAGCAAATATTTACATAGGACCATCACCAGTACTTGAAGGGAGCTTATGAGCAGGGGACTGACTTTTTATACAGTCCAATAGTGATAGGACAAGGAGAAATAGCTTTAAATAAAAATACAGGAAATTTAGGTTAGATGTTAAGAATTTCTTCCTAACCTTGAGGGCAGTGAGGTGCTGGCAGTGCTGCCCAAAGAAGCGTGGGAGCCGGAGGTCAGGCTGGATGGGGGCGTGGGCAGCCTGAGCTTGTGGGAAGTGTTCCTGCCCATGGCAGGGGGGTTGAAACTGGATGATCTTTAATGTCCCTTCCAACCTAAGCCATTCTATGACTCTACTGACTCACTGTCATATGTTGAGCTCTGTCAGACACAAGTATGGTCTTCTTGCACTTCTTGCTCTAGAAATCTTATACGAACAAAACGCATTGAACTGCTTGCCTGAAGAAGTGGCAGCAAGGAAGGACCTTAAACAAATCACAGAGAGCATGCATTCAAAAGAACTGGCTCTGACACAGATGCTCCCACACACATTTCCGAGTTCAGCTGGCTCACTAACAGACAGTTCCTCTGCTTCCTTACAGCCTGTGCTTCCTGGGTGCTCAGCTGCACCAGAGGTCCCTCAGAAATAGCTTCTAGTTAGGAGCCCAAATTCAGAGGCCACCAGGACCACAGAACCTCTGCCCTGACACCTTGGATCAGTGAGGTTCCTGTACAAACAACTTCACATTGCACTGAACTCCTCCTTCCCCTGCTGCATTATCCTCCCCCCTTTCATCCCCAGCTCTAACAACTACCAGCTTGCTGGCTGGTTTGGGTTTCCTTTTCTCACAGAGCTAAGTTGCTCCATGCGCAGAAGGGATGAAGAGCAGCAGCAGCTCCGTGCAGCCAGCTAGCAGCAAGGATCCCAGCAGCAGCACCAGTGTGCTCTCACAGCTCACCCTCAGGGTGCAGTCTTAGGAGCTCCTGAGGCTGAGTGCTGCTGCCCACCCCACACCTGTTACCTCTGCACTGGGTCCCTCGGCATGGCTGGGACATGGCCACCTGCACAGGCAGGGACAGGAGGCACTGGGGGCCTGCAGCAGCCCTGAGGTTGGCACAGAGCACAGAGCACCAGCACCTCCCTGTGGCTGCATGGGGCTGTGTGAGGATATCCCGCAACAAGTGGTGCAAGCCTGTCATCTGTAACTGCACCCCTCAGTGAATGCAACTCAAAACAGTAAAACCATTCTTCATCTTTCTTTCCTTTCTCCTTTCTGAAGCCTGATAGGCATAATGTGAGTCTCACCAGCTGTTCAGCTAACACACCTGCCACAGCGCTGCCTCTGCTGCCTGGCCACTGCAGCCAGAACCCCAGCCCCCAGCCTGCCAGCTGCAGCACACCGCCTAGACCCACAGCAGAGGGTGGAGGAAAACGCATAAGCTTTCCTTCCACCAAAAACCAAACACAGTGTTTTATCTTCCTTCTTCATGACATAAAGCTGTTTGTTTCAAGGGAGTGTTTTTTTTCTTTTCTGTGGTTGGGTTAATAGTAGAAGTGGAGTGTCAGAATGATGGAAGCCTCTAGATAAATACCAATAACTTGTCAATAAGAATCCAAAACAAAGCGAGCTGACTGATGTGGTACAGTTAGCTGCACTGCAGGAATCATTTGTTACAATGCATGCCAATACATCAGGTAAAAGACAATGTCACCAGCATCAAGATTCAGTAATAAACAAGGCCATGACACATAAAGAGCCCAAGTGCCCTTAAAATCACACAGCAAAAACAGGAACTGATTTGGACATGAGACTCATGATTAATTGAGGTCAAAAATACCCAAAACCAAGCAGCAAAAAAAAAAAAAAAAAAAAAAAAAAAAAAAAACAATACTGCTGACATGACTGGGAACGCAGGAAGTCATCCAAAATACATGACTCAGCCCATAAAAAAAAAAAAAAAAAAAAAAAAAAAAGGAATGTCTTCAGCACGTGCAGAAGTGCTGGGGTGACCCTTCTGCCGGGGAAAGGTCACCCAGGAGGGCACGTGCCCCGAGGCCATCAGCCCATTGCAGCTGCAGCACCGCGCGTAGAGGCGCCAACGCGCGCAAGCAGCGCGTAGCCACAACCGCCGCAGGGGAAAGGCCGCGCCCGCAGCCAGGGAACGCGGGACGTGCGCGGGGAGCGCGCGCCCAAACAGGCCCGGAAGCACAGGCCGCTCCCAGCGCACACCACCACCTTCCTGTTTACACGGCGGAATCGCCGCCCTTTGTCCCCGCGCGGAGCCGGTAACTACAGAGCCCGGAGCGCCGCAGGGCGGAGAGGCACAAACACGCAAGCGACCCCCCGTCCCCCCACTGCCCGGAAGCCGTCCCCAGCCCCTCGCGCTGCCTCACGCGCATGCGCGCCGCCACCCCAACCCAAAACAACCGCGCGCACGCGCGCCCTCCAGCTCACCTTCACCCCGCGCCACCCGGCCCCGCCCCGCCCCCCGCCCAATCCGCGCCGCGGGGCCTCGCTGCGCCGCCGCCCCGGGGCACGGAGGGGCGCGGGGAGACGCAGGGTTACGAAACGGCAGCGGGCGACCCCAGACCGCTACAAGTCGGCCGCCGGCCCCACTGCCCGCAGGCGTAGCAGGGTACGCAGCGCCCGGCGGGACTCGATACCGGTGCTCCCAGCGCCTCTTCCTCGTTGCGGCACCGCCGCTCCGTGGTCCCGCCCGCCCCCGTCCCGCAGCCGCCGCGCACCCTCCCGCCGCTCTCCGCTATCCTCACCCGCCGGGCTTCGGCGCCACCAGCAGCCGAGCACGGGCCGGGATCGCTGTGTCCCGCGGTGCTATCGTCCACGAGATCGGGCCGGTGCCGTGCGGTGCGGAGCTCTCCGCTGCTACCGGCTGCTGCCAGCGCCGCTCAAAACAAAGGGGCCGGGCGGGCACGTGACCCGCGGCACGTGATGGCGGCGCTGGGAGCTGTAGTTCGGGGTCAGGGCGCGGAGAGGCCCGGAGGTCGCTGCTGCGGACTTCGGTGCGGCTGATCCCCGCACTGAGGCGCGGTGCGCCCAGCAGCGCCGGCAGAGCCGCCTCACTCCGTCGGCCCGGCTGTTTGCGGGATGTACACGGAGCGCGGGCGCTATTTTTGCTCTGCCCTTCAAACAAGCTCTCGCAAAGCCCGTAGCGCCGAGCAGGCGAGGTGAGGGCAGGGACGTGCAGAGCTAAATTAAGCTCATTATCAGGCACCAAGCGAGGCCTTGTGCAATGCCAGGAGTGATGCAGCAAGTCACTGCTTCCTCGAAGGCTGCCCGCTACTCCCAGCCTGCGCTGCTGGTTGCTGCCGGGGACACTGCAAGCAAACCATGTCATCAGCAAAACAATCAGTGGAGCTCCCCATTCAGATGCACTGCCGTACCCAAAGATAGAAAAAGTAACAACCTGAAGTTCTTGTTACAAAGGCGGCATCAGATCTTAAAAGCATATGGCCAGAGGAAGAACGTGGCTCTAAAAAGCAAATGGCCTGAGGCAAATGTTTTGCTTAAAATAGACGCCTGCATAATGTGCCCTTCTGACTGCTGGGACTGGTCTAGGCTTGCCCGGCTCAGCTCAGAAACAGAGGAGGGATTAAGGGGAACAGAGCTGAGCAGGGAAACGGGAGGAGGCGGTGCCCCGGATTGGCCCAAGCAACTATGACCAAACTGCACGTGGCAAGGGTACCCTCCATGAAGAGGGCAAATTGAGCGCTTAGAATGAAAATATTAATTAAAAATCTTGGTTGGGCAATCGGTGGTTTCATAACTTGCTCATATTGCACCTGAGCACTTCCAGCCCCAAGGGCCAGCGCCAGCAGGGATGGAGGGCGGGGGTCTGCGCTGTATTGATGTCCCACCGGGCCGGTCCTCTGCTGTTCCAGGCTGAGCATCGCTCTCGCAGTGTGCTGGGGGAAAGCTGAAGCTGCGGCGTGTTAAAGATGGCTCATTTCTGTAAAGCTTTGTTAATAATTTTTTAACAATGTAAATCTGTTGTTAAGCATTCAAGTCAGTATTTTCAGATGGATGTTTTCAGGGATGTTGCTGTCTCCAGCCGGCCATCGGAAGGCTCTCAGCTGAAATTAGAAGCTGATTGGCAATCCTAGCGCATGCCCAACAGCATCCCTGTGTTTTTCTGGTGGTGCTGAGTCTGAGTCCCAGCACTGCTAGGCACTCTCACACACAGCTCAGCAATGCCACCTAAACGGGTCAGCGCATTCCTCCTGCTGAAGGCATTCACTATTTTAAGCAGCCATGTGCCGGCACGGCCCTGAGAATTTTCCACTGCTGTGCAAGTACCTTTGCTTGCTATCAGGTGTTTATAAAATTAAGCAAAGCCCAGGCAGCTCTCAGGTGATTAATGCACACGGAACACAAAGCCCAAAGAAAATCCATTATTTCTTTTGGTCAGTATTGGCTGTGAGGGACAGCTATCCCCACAGGCAACCTGAGGAAGGCTGTGACCCAGAGGCAGGTAGGGCTGAAGTCTGCCAGGGACAGAGGGCAGCAACCGTCATCAGAGAGCCCACATGCAGCCCGGGTTTCTAAGGGAATGAGGAGTGAAGGCAGACAGGAAAGCTGAAGGCTCCTGGCTGAAGCCAGCCCTGCTTTTCCTCTCCTCCCAGCAGCCACTCTCCCCTTCTAAGAGTCTCAAAACAAGGCCCATGGGAACAGTCTTCCCATGCAGAAAGCAGGTGTCTGCTTTTTCCACCCAGTATCTCCCATCTCCCAGGCCTGGGAGAAGACTATGGGAGTGGAATCCCAAAGCTGAGAAGAACAAGCATTGCATCACTGCTGCTATAAACACTGAACTATTTCCTTTTTACAGCCCTTGCAGCACCAAGAGAGCATGAAAACAATGCCTAACCCAGCAAGACAGGGACTTGCTGGGGTTTGTCTGGAGCAAAGAAACAGCGTTGTCTGAGCTCTCTTTATCCACCCAGGGAAAGACCTGAGGGGCTGTTGCTGCAGAATAGGCAGACGGATAGCACCTATAACCACCAACTAAGCTCAAGCATGAGGCGGTACCTGCAGCAAAGTACCCAAGCTCACGTGGCAGCACTGCAGGATCCCAGCCACCTGGCCACCATGGCCCGACTGCAGCCCTTGCACCCCCACCAAGGCCAGCCATTCTTTTGCACTCATTTCTGCACCACACACCTTCCCTTGTGCCGCTCTGCCACAGACACCAGACAGCAGAGCTCCAACTTTGCCCTCCAGCCACACTTAGCTGCTCTCTCTTAAACCATTTGCCAATGCCAGGACCAGTTAATAGGCAGGAGCAGGACACCTCTTCATCTCTGAATCCTTCAGGCACTTCACAAGTTAAATAAATCCCTTCTCCAGTACAAGTGACTGCAAAAAGCTTTGTCTACCAGTGAAGCAGAAAGTAAGGCAGGCCTCAAGCAAACATGATTTTGGAGGCCTGCATGCCTGGTCTGAAGGCAGCGGCCGCCCCGCTTGGACGGACAGGGGAGATGTGGAAGCAGCTGCCGCGTGGATGCAGCTGCTTCAGAACAGCACACGAAATCCCCCCCGGATCAACACCCTCTCACCCGTCCTTTGTAAACAAGGCTCTGGGCACCTGCTCTGAGGCCAAAAATAGTGCTGCTGCTGGGCCTGAGATACCCGTAAAGGAGATGGTCCACAATGGCTCCCACCTGCTCACAGTGCTGTGCCTGCTGAGGCTGTGCTGATGCTGGGCCGAGGGCTGTCCCATGGAGACAGGAGGGAAGATGCTATCAGCGTCATCCGAGGAGATCACCTTAATGAAGGTCTGCAGATTCCAGCCAGCAGCTAAATCAACACCTTGTTTTGCCAAGAAAATGTTGTGAAATCTGTGGCTTACGCTTTGATCCCAAGCCTTCCCTACCTACCTATTTGTGAGCAGGATCATTAGACAGAAATGACCTTAAAACTCAGATCGGTCAGCAGGGAGCTGCCGATAATAAACATTGCTCAGTCACGTTGCAGGGCCAGTGCACACCAACATGCTGCTGAATCTTGAAGGAATAGTGGAAGGCGTAAACTACCACACACAGTCCATGTGGTATGAACGCCTTCTGAGCCTTCTGGATTTAATGCTTTTATGTAGGAGACGCTATTTTGTGATTTAAAAAGGGGAGGAGAAGTTAAATGAGAAACAGGTCATTTCAGTAGGCAGGAAGCAATAAAAAGGCAAATATGTCTCATTTCTTCAGAGGGTTGTTATATTCATGCTATTGATGTATGTTTTCCTAAGACAAACCCAATGTCCATCTTTCCTCTAGCACCAAAGCTCACTGACAAGAATATTAATTTCTCTGGCTCTGTCTTTCCCTGGGACAGGAATCACAGAAATGGAAAAATGCATAATGAGAATTCTTGATTTTCTTTTTAATGGGAAAATCACATTTAAAAAGTAGATATTGATTTGTAGAATAAAAAAACAACATTACAGTAGCACTCCTAAGGCTAAAGCTCTATAATTAGCAGCGACAAACACTTCCATTACCTGTTCTCTGCAGCCCCAAGCTGCTGGCCGCCCCTTGCCTTGCCCGCAGACCCTCGCCTGCTGCCGCTCGCTCCTGCCGCCTGCAGCTCTGCCTGGCTCCTCCTCCTGGCCTGGCACCAGCCTGCCAAGGGCCTGTCACTATTTCCAAACCTGAAGCGTTGTTGCTCGCCCAGCCTTGTGCTGCTGTCCCAATGCCCTACATTCCAGACAGCTGCCTTGATGCATCGCACAGCCCCGACCTGACAGCTCTCGAGGAGCTTTCGCAGCAGCCCTGCAGCTCCTGCCAGGCCCGCAGCACAGCGTACCAGGCTTGGGGAATGGCAGGCCTGCAGGCCTCAAGCTGCCACCACGGTCCTCACCCCACACAGAACCTGGCCATGGGCCACCCTGTGAAGTCAGGCTGGCTTGGGGAGGCCCAGCCGCAGTGCTTGGGCTGTGTTTCTTCAGGCCCACAGGGCCGCAGCAGGATGCCCAGCTGCAGGGCAGGTGCTGGGGAGCGTTCTGCTGCTGGGAGTGTCTGCCTGCTGCACTCACAGGCAGAAAGTGCAGCTCTGTTATGCCGAGATTGCTCTCACCAGCTTCAAATCCTACCAGTGAACATGCTCTTAAGTGTATGCCTCCAGATCCATTCTGCAGGCAGCTAAAGCACGCTTGCGTAATTTTCTGCTGTCCTCAGGAAACACTGCAGCTCCTTCAGCACTTCCACTTTTTATTTTTCACATCACTGCACTTTATGCAGTGTCTTTATTTGCGTAAGGACATGAACAATTCACCTTCACCGCTTCTAAGTTTAGATCATTCGCAATTCAATTATGTAAAATGCAATAACAGTTTTTACTACTGGTAATAATTAGGAAGATGTGCATTTCCATAGCATAATCTGTGCTCAGAGTAATAATTTTTCCATCCCTCAGATACTTTGCTAGCAACCCAACACCTAAATCCCTGCACAGGCTGCAGGCAGTGGGAAGCAGTAAAGCAAGGCACAGCCATGGTCCTGAGCTCTGCTCACACCATGCACAGCTAAGGCTGAGACCCCTCCTGTGTCTAACTTGCTGAAAGCTCCCCAGCAACCTAAAGACCAGTATCACACAAGCTGAGATTTCTTGCAGAAGAGACAATGAAGACATCTTGATGCAAAAAAAAAAACCACCCCAAAAAACCAGCATGAAACTTTAGCTGCTGTAACAATAATAGGGAACAGATGGAGCATTATCATCAATATTTTTATATTGAGAGTTCATCAGGCATTCACCATTCTTCTCACCATCAAGCTGAAAGTTTAAACCACAGCTGTAAGCAAAACAGAACTGCTCTAGGGGAAAAACATAACTGGAAATGAGACAGATGTATATACTGCCCTCTTACAGGAGAGCACATGTGGGCTGTACTGCGTTGCACTTTGACAAAAGATTACATATTTACTTACTGAAAATATGTAAATTTCTGCTTCCTTCAGCAGGTGGCTGACAGGCAGCAGATTGATTATGCCCTTCATTATGTCAGAGAAGGAGACCCAAGGATTAATTAACACAAATTTTGTTTCTCCAGTGAAAAACATTCATGTTTCAACAGTAGCAATAATTGGTAATGGCATCCTTATTTTTGGCTCTTGTCAGCTAGCAGCTCCCTTCCCCTGTCATTGTCTGTGGTGAGAAATCTCATTTGGCTTCACTTGCACATTGTTTTTTGCTTTGGGTCCATGAGGAGTTCCAGTTCGACCCACTTGGCCCTGCTGGGGATGCAGGCTGGACATGGCGAGGAGGGCAGGCTGCCGTTCTGTGCCCGCAGAGCATGCAGATTACTGTGCTGGCTTTTCTTCTTAAGGCCTTCCTAAATAGCACGCCGAGAGTTTTTACAACCTGAGGAGCAAATCTGTGTTACAAACCAGCAAAAATCTGTCACAAAGAACGTAAGGACCATGCTGATTTTGGGGCCAGAGTTTCTAAGCTTCAGGCTGTCCAAAACCCAAAGCAAAATTCAGTCACAGTTCTGGAGCTTCACTCGGATTGTGAGTTCATCAGTTAGGTATGTGTGCACAGAACTGGCTGAGATCGACAAGCCTTCATGAAAAATAAAAGTCAGCACTGCTTTACAGTTCAATAAAACCTGAAACTGGGCTTGTTTCCCATGCTTCGTGGTTGTGCTGTCACCATTTCACAGGGCCACTTAACATATTCTCTGAATAGACACAAGAACTGAAGTTTCAGTCCCACCGATGTCCTTCTTGCTCATAGCGTCAAGCATGCACTGTAACACAGATCTCCATATAATTCACTGTAAATGGCAGTTTCCTTCATTTCCCAGCCCTTGCTGTGCAGGACAACTCTCCTTCACTTCAACTGCTACTTTAGTGGATGTGTTTTTATCAAGCTGTGACACAAGAGCCTGAACTACAGCGCTGTTGCATTGTTCCGGGGCCAGTTCTTACCTTGGTCACTCCAGACACCAGGGCCTGCCTGCAGCAGAAGATGGAGAGGCCCAAGAAATACAAGATCAAAATATCACTGAGGACAACAAGCTTCTGTTTCTTCTAGCATGACCACAGTTTCTTTTGTCCTCTTGCAGAGATCAAAGGTATAATTTACTTAGAGGCAGAATTATTTGTGCATAAACGGCCATTAACTAATAACACAGAGAAGATGCTCTTAAATTCCGATGGGCAGCATAGCAGGCAGCACTAGGCAATTGACCCAAGCATCTTGTTACTTACATAAACTAAAGCACGAGGGAGTCTGATGCTGATGACAAAACCTCTTTGTGAGTAACACCAGCAGAACCTTTTTGAGAGCAATACAGGATGAAGTTAAAAGAAAATGGGACACTTCTTTTTCAAGAGAAACTAAGAATGAAAATTCTTTACCTGTTTGCATACAACAAGGACTGGAAATAACAGCTGCTATTCTGTTTCGAAGGCTGAGTATCCTGAGAGTGAAAAGAGGAAGCTCTTGCCTGTTCTCATTAAAAACCTGCAGTAGTGTAAGCTACTTGTTGAGGAAAGAATGTCCTTCTTCCAGAGAGAAGGAAAAGACTACTGTAAATGGGGAAGGATGGTTACAGCACTCACCAGGCACCACAGCCCAGACTTACTGTATTTCGTATGAGTCTTACCTTTAGCCCCATCCCTAGTCTCCAGTCCTTCCAGTTTCATTTGGGTGCATCTCATCTTTGGCTACAAGGTCTTAAAAGACAGTGTTAAATGATGCCTCAGCTTGTTGTCCCTGCAGATTTGGGAGTGGCTGTAGTGCACCCCCAGACTGCAATTCAACTTCTTCAGATAGAATAAACACTTTATTTAAATAGTAGCGTTCCTCCACCACTCCCTCAAAAGCCTGTGAGAAGGGGATAAAAGATTTCTCAAGTTTAACTGGCCCATCCACGCGTGAGGGTTAGCCATCCCGACCTCTACAGCCAATAGCACAGGGGAACAGTGTGATTAGGGCAACAACCAGACTAAGGCTACTACGCCCAAATAAACTGGCATTTATTCTTTGGTCTGCTGGCACCTCTCTTCCATACAAGGTGAAAGCCCAGTTTGGAGTCACTCAGCCCTAGCACAATGCTGTCTACCACACTGTCCCTAAGAAAACAGTAAATGGGGCATCTGTTATTGAAGAAACATCCCAGTGACTTAAAATACAAGGAAAACCAGTCTGAGAGCAAAAGTTGGGAATATATGCAGTGCTAGGAGAATAACATTGCAATAAGCTTGAAATAGGAGATGCTTTTTACCTTCAATGGGGCAGTCCAACGACCCAAAATTAAGGCTGTTTTGCTAACTCTGAACAACTGCACCTGCCCAGAAGTAGGGATGTGAGAAAGCTCAAGGAGTGGGTTTTGAAATGGAAGGTGACACTGGTGCAGAAGAGGGAGTATGACTGTGATAAGACAAAGATGCCAGCTTGCAGTCTGTAGAATATCAGATCCACAAATTCTGGATATATTTTCAAAAACAAAAATAATGTTTCCCTTCAGCTAAAATAAGGACATGCTATTTTAAGCTAGTGAACATTAGCCCAATGTACTGAAAACAAAGAATCTAGAAACTTACCAGGGTTGGAAAGATTATCTCAGGCCTCACTGATCTTACTTTGCACTGCACAAGAAAATGGATCCTGGTTTGATGAGACCTGATATGTGTGCAGTGCAGTCCTCATCACTGCTTCCACACACAGGAACTGTCTGCATTAAGCAGTCGGTATTGCCAGTGGCTGTGTGCTCCCAGCAGGGTCCTCTTTTTTCTGCAGCATCAGGTAGCTCAGTGGAAGTGATCGCAGTGTTGAGACTTCAGGTAGAACTCTCAAACTTCTTCTTCTGCTGTTGTATCCTCTTCCCGCTGGAGGCTGGTACCTGCAGACAGGCAACCTCAGACGAATGAGTGCTCCCTCCTACAAGCATTAGGAAGTATATCTGAAGGTGTAGCTGTCAGTATGTTGCTGGGGGGCTTCAGCTTTGAGAGTTAAGGCAGCTCTGGTGGTGATTTTAGCAGTATCACAGGAGAAGAACAGTAGTCAGCACCAGCCACATGGTCATGGGTCATAAATACCTACAGCAATGCTGTTTAAGACAGTTGTTCTGAAATGTGCATGAAGTTTGCAGATCCCAGTGCAATACCAGGTTGTCTTGGTGTCTTCTTTCTCAGCCTGGAAAACCTCCTGCAGTCCTCATCTGGCCTCCCTGAGGCAGCTGCACGCTCCCATTTTCCTTTCCTGGTCCCTCTCAGACTCACGAGTCTCATCAGGGCTCTGTCTGGTGAAGTACAGCAACTGAGAGAAGCAAAACAAGTAACAAGAACTGTCAGGAGTCTGTTTCTCTATTTCTGCCTTTGTTTTGGGGGTGCCTCAGCTCTTGGCTCTTGATCCATTAGTGGGAAGTGTCCTTGCTGTTCATAATCTGGTGTTGGCTACAGGTCAACATTTAAACAAGAAGCATGATCAATGGGCAACAGAGGATGCAAAGTTAAGAAGATCAAGGCAGGTGCCAAGCAGCTTCTGCACACCTCTGGCCAAACATACAGAACAGAGAGACATCTGTACCAGCAGTGATCTGTGATGTTACAGCTCTGTAGTTCTGTGCAAAAGAAGTGGTGAATACACATTAACTAGCAGTAATGCCAACCTGTGACCTCAGGCTGGTACAGATTCAGCACAGGTCAATTCAATATGTGGAAACTAAGGACAATAAACAAACACCTCAAGAACAGACAAGCCTTCAGCTCTCACCACATCATTAGTTCATTTAGCTAGCAAGTAATTATTTAATGAAAACAGTAGCAGTGCAGCCAGAACAAGTTTCTGAAGGCCAAAAGGAGGAATGTTTTTGGAAGCTGCTACCAAAAAGTAACAAACTGGATTTGCCCCAGAACTAAAGAATGTGTTGCTGTTGCAGTCTCAAGACAGGGCTGCTCAGCAGGCAACTCTTTGACGTTGTGTTCTCTTTGGAAAAAACAACATTCACCTCAGTGCTGTCCTGGTGCATGTCCAAATAGTGAAACAAGCTACTACATTTGCAGATTAATCCCTGAGCAAGGGATTCTCTAAACACTAGGCAGCCCCATAAAAGCAAAGAGAAAAAGACAGCAGAGGAGGTGCTTGGCATAAAAAAAAAGGTGGATTGTAAGGGTTAAATATACATCACTTGGTTGACAGCACAGAAGGAGACAGACTGCAGATAGCCATCAGTGCTAATTCTAGCCAACACTTGCTTAAACTACCACGGTCCTTCCTACCCAGCAGTTACTGAGCAGCGTGCTGACATGGCCGCAGCTACCAACCAACCTAGTTACTGTGAGGTTTCCATTCCCAGCGCTCACAGCCAACACAGTCTTCAACTTCTGCAGCTTTTAATTCTTTGCTTAAAGCTTCAGCAATGGGAGTTGAGTGATCACTGCTGAATCTCAGCTTTCACTTAAGCAGATAAAGAAAATATGAAGCTTCTTGCCATAAGAGAATGGCCTGATAAGGTGAATTTCCTAAGGTCAAAAGTCATGATGATAAACAAAGAGAATCTAGCCCAAGACAGGACTAAAATATTGTCATTTCAAAATGTTGGAAATATCCAAATAATTTATCAGGATGGTATCTCTGATAAAAGCAGATTTTATTCACAATTGCAATGGCGGGTGTCTTGCAAGTAGGAGTGCCTGCAGAAAGCAGTGTTCCATCTTTTATGCCCTATTACTCGACACTTATCTTTTCCTCCCCTGGTTCCTCATTGGCTGAGTACTTCAGGTTCACAGTCTTCCCGACGCTCAACTAAACATACAGATACTGGTTGAACATAAATTGTTGCTAGCTAAGCATGTATATTGCGAATTAATTAACTTCTAACGCTTACTCAGCACTCGGTCATTATTTCTGGATACCTGTTCATCCTTGGATAGAGATAAGTGTGGAAGGAGAATAGAGGGGGGCATCCTGATGCCTGCCTGTTGTATCCCAGCCTACCCACAGAGTGAGGCAATTTGGCCTTGTGTGGAAGCCCTGGCTTCTTTGATGTTTGACAAGTCTGCTTTTCTTTTGGTGAAGGTCTCTTATCCAAACAGAACAGCCTTACAGCATGCTTTCCAGTCCATAATACTATTTCCATACTATTCACAACTATTACAGTTTTACAAGTGAGATTTAATCACATAATTCAACAACTATATTTCTAAAATATGTTACTGAAATATATGGTATTTCTACTTTTTCAAACTAGCTGTTTCTAAGGGCAAGTTACAAAATACGTTGTGCTCTACTTCTTTAGATCAATTCCTCTTTTTCGATATCTAATGCAGAAACAACATTCAATTCCTACAAAAACCACACCTGGTATTTTTCAGAGGTCTGATTGTATTCCTGGAGCAATATTCGGTAGAGGGATTGTACTGGCTTAAAATAGAAGGTGTTCATCACCAGAAGTTAGCACAAAGGGCAGCAGGAATGCATTGACATCAGCTGGGAAAGAAAAGATCCAAAGCTGTACACAGATTGCACAAAATGAAGAAAAGCCCATTACAGGGAGGTAGAAGAAAGCAGGAAGGAGATTTCTCGCTTTCCTTCCTCTTGATCTTCTTATCCCATACTAAATCTGACTGACTCCAGCCCTCTCTGAAGGCTGCTTTCACCTTCCCTTTTCTAAGTCAAGCTTCCCTTAACCCTCTTAGTTTACCTCCATGAACTGGGAGACAAAAGAGGAAACAAACACAATTAAAACCTGAGAACTCACCAAGCCAGAATTCCTAGAAATAAGTGTCACAAAGGCAAGCTCTGTTGGTGCTCACACTAGCAGGGTTGGAGGTTAGCCCTCTGGGGGACTCATTCTGTAACCCCCAGCATGAAAGCCTCCCAGAACTGCTTGGGGTTTTGCCCTGTTACTTTCAGTAGGCTTTGTGCTGATTGTCTGTCAGCTCATGGTTATGGGCCAGCTTCTCTGCTAGGCAAAGCCCACAGACACCCAACTCAGCCTTCCATAAAAGTCATAGCATTGCAGAACGTGCTGAGATGGAAAGCAAAGTTGTTCCATGTTTGTCAGATAGCATATCGTGATGGACTGAAGGTTACCTGGAAGGCTTGTTGAGTATGCGAGCATGTTACTAAAATCATAATTAAAACATAATACCAAAAAGTACCAGTATGGCGATTAATAATAACGTACCTGGAAAAAGAATGTTAAACAAATGGCCTGTTGCCCTCAGCAGCCCAGCTGGAGCGGCTCGGTGCCCTGTGGTACACCTATCGCTGTGGCCAGCAGGTCTGGATAGAAGAGCAGGGCTGGCCATGGGTGGGAAGCAGGCCTTACCCCTCACTTGTAATCTTCTCACATTCAGAAGCATCTGAAATCCTTTCTGAACATGTTGATAGTGCCTGAAATTCACCAGAAAAAAAAAAAGAAGTAAAAAAAAAAGTCTTTGTTTGTGTTAACAGGATGAGAAAGTGCAAGGCTTCCTGTTATGTGTGTGTGACAGCTACAGATAAGCAGAGAGCTCTGGACAGGAAATCCGCCCAACTTCTGCAGTGTGAGGCTTAGGAACTCTCTTTTAGATCGAGGCACCAACAGAATGAGACAGTGCTGGCCACAACATGGGGGACACACTGGAGAAGAGCTCTGAGGAGCCGGAGTTCTCCTTGGACAATGAGTGTTCGACAAAAATGGGGGAGCTGGTGGAGGTCTCCAGCAGTGAAAAGATCAAGTTTGATGATACGGGACTCTCTCTGGTGCTTCAGAATGGCCTGGAGAACCTTCGGCTTGAAAATTCCCTTACAGATGTCATCCTGTGTGTGGACAGCAGGGAATTCTCCTGTCACCGAGTGGTCCTCGCCGCAGCCAGCAATTATTTCAGGTAAGGCATGATAAGAAACAAACCAAGGAACTCAATTTGTGTCCTAGTCTTGAGCCATGGATCTCCAAGGAGAGTAAAGTGGGTGGTAAACTCTGCAACTTTGCAGTGAGTCGGCAATTCCTGATACTTCCAGCTCTTTTTCAAGTCAAAGACTTAAATAAAGCAGGTACAAAGCTGTGAGTTCGGCAGAGTTCTGGTACCAGCACCCAGCAAGCCTGCTTGGAGCATGCAGAGAGAAGGAGAATGGGCAGCCAGCAAGTGGGAAGCGGTTTTTTAACCAAGTATCCGGAGCTGTCGCCCCTTGTGTTATTCCTTTGGGGTCCAAGCAGAGAGGAAGATTCATTTGGATCACAGGATATTTTTATTGTGATAGGAGTGGATTTGTGGAATTTGATCATTGTTCTCATTACCATTCTGTGGTAAAAATATATGTTGTATAAAATCATTGAGGAGGAAAGAGAAGGACGTTTTCATTTTTCCTAGGGTTATGGAAAATCAACTGTAAAGGGAATTACCAACTTGAAAGCAACTTACCATTTCACTCCCATCTTGAATTTTGCATTCTTTCAATACTGCAGTAGGTAATCTATCTGAGACCACAGGCCAGCAAGGACAAATTTTAGACACAGAGAGGAACTTGGTATTGGTTTTAACACAGATTTTCCACTATCGTTTAGACAATCACATTTGCATGGCTGGGATTTTTTTCTTTCTTTTTTTACTGCTGAAGTGGTCAGATGACTGAATAGCTACAGAGGAAACATGAGAAAAAAAGAACCTGTGACCACTTGTGACATAAGTAGAAAGCTAATTTTAATGGGTTTTGTAAGTTTTGCTGGCAATGCCTGAAAGCACAGTTCTGGTTTTATCGTCTTATTACAGAGATGGTGACCATAGAAGAGATGGGTGTTACTCCTGCAGGTATACTACAGAGATAGTGTATGTGAAAATATGCAGCTACAAGCAGAGATGCCAAAACTCTTTGGGTTAGTTTCAATCAAGCTTGACAGAGATGCAGAAATCTCAGAGCTGTGAAGCTCTCACAAGTCTGAAGGCAGCTGGGAGGAGGAGAGGGGCTGGGAGTGGGTCCCTACGGCCTCAGCTGCCGTGGAGGAGCCAAAGCGTGCGCTGCTATGCTCGGCTGGGCATGGAGGCACATGGAGCTGCATCCTGAGAGGGATGTGGAGTGTGTGAGAGGAGCAATGAGAGAGGCCTGGGGAGGGAAGATGAAGTTCCTGCGTGGGGCGAAAGGAAGACACAAGCCTGTAAGCAAATGAGCTTCACTAGTTCTGCTCCTCACAAAGTGGCTTATTTCATCTTGCCATCACTCACCAGAAGCTACAGGGGATGGAAGAAATTCTTCAACCACACCATTCCTGTCAGCACTTGCCATACGATTTGAGCAACCTGGGCTACTGGGAGGTGTCCCTGCCTGCAGCAGGAGGGTGGAACTACATGATCTTAAAGGTCCCTTCCTACCCAAACCATTCCATCATTCTGTGATTCCGTGACTGCAGGGCCTCCAAGGCCCATTGAGGACCCCAAGCTGGGGCACTCAGTGCCCTGTGCAGCATGTCACACAGCCCCTTCCTGACAACTGGAAGCACAGCCAGTTCATGGCAGCTGCTGTAAGCACAGCTGAACAAAGCTAATGGCTCCATGCCTTCCCTTCAGCACCTGCTTGAGAGTAGATAGCCCAGTGCTTCTGACATGCCATATACCTGTGGCCAAAGCAGAAATAATGCTCTCCCTCCTCCTATGTGAAGGTACCAGAGCAGAGAAAAGTGGCACAAGCTCAAGGTGGAACACCACACTGTATTGCCTGAGGTGGTGGGAGAGCAGGGAGAGGGTGAACCAGTATTTTCCAGAGCATCCTCAAACTCCAGCATGATTGAAGTCAGGTTCATAATTCTAAGCACAAACACTTCAGCGTGGATCGGTGCTTAAAAATTGCTTCACAAACTGCATTTGTTTCACTGAGATTTCTCCCTGATTTTTGTTAACTCACCCATGTTTAGGCATCCAAATTTGGCCCTGGGCCCCTCACTTCAAATGTGCATTTCTTAAAATAAACGTTGGTTCAAAGGTTTATTTTAGAATTATGCAGGGTCAGGAAACAAAGAAACAGACAACAAAATTGGTGGGCATATCTGCAGGACTTAGAGCCCCACAGAAAGCCATCACAAACAGAGCAGAAGGACACAGCAGCCAGCTCTCCTGACAGATGCTGTCTATCTGACTGCCGTAGAATGCTCCCGCTCTGTGGGATGCAAGTGGAAGTTTTGCCTCTCCTCCACACATGGAAGATTCAATACATGACTGGAGCCACCAGTGTAAGAGATAAAAGGAACAAGAGCAGACAACACCTGCACCCTGCAATGGCCCGTTTCTCACTCAGATGGAGCATTTGGTGCCTATCAATTCTGCACAACTGAAACAGAGGTTTTGTGCAAACCTCCCCCTCTGCTTTGAAATCCCAGTCCCGTGGAGAAGTGGACACTGCTATCTTCAGATGGCCACCTGCCTGCATGCTCCTGGCTTGCTCACAACCAACACTATCAGCAGTGAGAGAAGCGAAGGATGGTCCACTCTTCACCCACGGAGGTTAAGGAGCATTTTGTGCCTTTTGAATGCACTGATTTTTGTGGCAGCTGCAACTGGCCAATGGAGCAGAGCAATGCGTCAAAAACCTCTCATGAGCTGAGATGAGTGAAAGGACAATGAGAACTTTGGCTGAGTGCTATTTCCTATGACTTGTCTGCCCAATTTTTCTGCTTGAACGTTAGGTCTTTTTACTGAAATTCAGCCTTATACACAAGGGAGCTAATACAAGCTCTCTCTGGCTATAAAACCTCTGCTGAGACAAGGAGCAGGTAGCAATGAGAGCAAGGAGCAGCTGATGCCTTCCACCCATTTGCCAGTAACTCTGCCTAACTGCTTTGCAAGAAAACCTGTGAACATCTTCACTCCTGTGAGCTGTGTCAATCTGACAGCTTTCTTGCTGTCTTTTCCAAGAAGTCTTTTGACCTCTAGACACTTTCCAGGTTGCATTGTCCTGTCAACATTTTACGTGACTAATAAAGAAGGGCTTGGTGTACACAGCGAAGAAAACCCCAGGACATGTTAGACCTGCACATTTTTCACCAGTGCAGGCACAAGTGGACTCATGTACTTCTAGTCTGTTGTGCCAGACTCTGAGTGACATGAATTCTCACCTCAAATGCTGTAAGCAAGACCGGACTGATCAACCTTCTGCATAAAATGAAAAACGTTACATGAAATACTTATAACTACAGTCTGAAAATGCAGATGGTGTTTGCCTTGCATCTACCACAATGCAAAGAGGATTAAAATAGCTCTTAGAGAAATTTCTTATTCATATCCAACATGAAAGACCTGACCAAGGCCAAAGGTATGCGTGGCTGTTTCTTTTCAAATGCGGTATCATCCACCAAAAGGAGAGACGTACCAATATGCATGAAAACACTGGGTTTTTAGGTTAACACCAGCTCCAGTTCCTGGTTGTCCAGACACCCCTCTGGCCCAGAGGCACTAAGTCTATAGTCCTGCCAGAACTTAGCGAAGGAAAATGCATTCTCTCCTGGCCCACCCTTGGTACCAGAGGGGTCAAAGCCATGCTGGAAACCTTACAGGGAGGCTGTGAGGCATGTGGATCTGCTCTGTTCCTCAGGGCTCTGTCTAAGTAGCAGTCTGCAGCTCTGAAGCATGGAGTACTGACTTCTCAGGGCTTCCTTTTGCTGCCATGGAATTACAGGTCTGTTGCAAGTCCAGCTCTGAGATATTGGTTCTGAATGTATGCCTTATCAGTTGAGTAAAGAGGCATGAAAACAACAAAAGCATACTCTTTATTACTTTGCTACAGGGCTAATTGCATAAAATATGAGGCAATCCAAATATTTTATTTTGAAATCTATATAACCAAATGTTTTCAGAATGTCTCATCCTGGCTGAGATGCAATAAAATATAAACATCTTTCTTTTCAGGGCCATGTTCTGCAACGATCTAAGAGAGAAATATGAAGAGAAGATTATACTTAAAGGAGTTGATGCGGAAACCATGAATATACTCTTGGACTATACCTACACCAGCAAGATGCTCATCACAAAGCAAAATGTACAGAAAGTTTTGGAAGCCGCCAGTCTCTTTCAGGTACAGATAATTCAAATGCATAGTTCCAGTCTTGTCACTCTGGCTACAATGTGCCCTATCCTGGTTATAGCACTGCACACGTCTTTGATTTAATGGGTTCCAGGGGCACTTGGCTTTGTTTCTGTTTATGTTGTAGTAAAAATTGGCCATGGCAGCAATGAGCCGGAATGCTTCTGCACTGGGTGCTGTACCAACAGGCAACCAGCTGGGCTCTGCCTCCTAGAGCTGCCCTTGCATGCTCCAGCCAGGCTGCAGGCCCTGGGCAGCCTGTGATAGCTGCTCCCCTCCGGCCCTGCCTGATCAGTGCCTGCCCAACAGGACAGTAACTTCATCTCTGCCTCCTCCCTGCCTGGAGTTGGAGGCTCACTGCACAGCTAGCACCTGCCTTCACAGGAGTCCTGATGTAAAGGTCTTAGTCATGACTGAGGAAGTCAGACTGAGCAGTGTTATTCAGCCTTTGGTCCAAAAGGTATTCACGTGCCCTCTAAATCACCTGTGAGGTCTAGCAAATTGCAGGTCCCAGTACCAAGCTGCAAATCCCTAACAAATTGCAACCAGCATAACCTGCCAAGTGCCGATGTGTGTGTGTCCAGGTCTGTTCATTAAGGGAGGCGAGGAAAACCTGACTCCCTAAGCACCGCAGTTCTTGATGAACTAAAGATTCCTGAGTCTTAACTAAAGTAGCATGTGCTGATGCGACATCAGCCTGGTCCCTTGGGGTGACAGCAGCTGGTGCTTGCTGTGGGGAGAGCAGGGAAGTTACCCCTTACCATGGGGTAGCTCAGGGAAGGTGCTGCAGTGCCTGGGACTGGGTGCAGCTTGCTGAAGTTTGCAGCAGATCAGTACTGCAACAGATAGCACTCAGCAGTTGCTTTGGGTTAATTTTTCAGGACGCATTCCTGTGATTTTTTTTTGTTTGTTTTCTTCTGAAGCTTTTTACCTCAGGATCATTCCTCATGCTTTTTTTCTGAAACCATCAAGAGCATGAACTTACATTTTTTCCTTTCTCTTCCCTATTTATCATGAAAATTCAGATTCAACTTGATTCCCAGAGCTGGTACTGCTGGTACTTTAGGGAAAACTGTCAAATGCTGTAAGAGTGTTGGTAAAGCCAGGAGGGTGCCATGAACAAGAATAGTAAACTGCAAATACCTAGAAAACTAGGAATGTTCTACAAGAAGTAGTGATCCCAAGCCTTGCTGCAGCTGTCTTGGACGCCCTGAATATTTATAAGGCCTGAAAGCCTCACATTATACACGGGTGAGGTTTTTGGCTGAAGATATGTTTTGTGTAAAAAAGATTTAGTAACTATGAGCATTCTGCCAGTTTGCCTCCGCTATGCACACTGAAGAACAAAAAGAAACATTTGAAAGAGACAAATGTTTAATTTCAATATATTTACAGCTCAAAAGATGAATGCTTCATTTTATCGTAATATTTTTCTTGGGGCACTTCTTTACTTTCCACTTAACAATGTGAGAAAACCGATTTCCAAACAGTACTTTTTTATCCAACCAGCAACAATTTTTGGCAGCGCCTCTCTTCAACCTCTCTGATTCGACAGAGAACCAGAAAACAAATAATTTGCAGAGCATGGCCTGGGTCAAAGCTGGGACAAGCAGGGAGTTACACTGGGGGAAAAAGGCTTCATTATTCAGAGGGAAGGCCGAGTGGGGGCCATGCAAGCATATGGGATGCCTCTAGTGAGTAAGAACATGAATTTGAAGGAGTATTAGAAGTACCCAACATCTGGGGAGGATGTTGCCAGGTAACAGGGCTTTCAGAATGCCCAGGGCCGCATGAGGAGGGATCCTCATGGAAGGGAAGGATGACAATTCAGAGTGCGTGAAGGACAATGAGAGCAGAGGAACCAGAGGCCTGTGGTGTCCTCCTCCTGCATCACCTGCTCTTGTGGGGCTGACTGGTGTGTGCCCAGCAAATTGTGGGGAGTTTGGGGGAGTTTTGCCTCTAGATGAAGGCAGTGGTGGGAGCTAGGCAGCAGGGGTGAGGAGCCGCAGCCTGGGGAAGTCCTGACATGCTGCGCTCCTGAAGGCTGGTCTCTGGCTCAGCCTCGGCAGCACTGCTTCTCACGCCCACGCCTCGCGGTTCTGCATTCTCCTGGCTGCACAGGGGCGGCCCGGCACTGTGCGGCCGTTACACCTCTGGTGCCTGCTTGTGGGTATTGCTCTGAGCAAATGCATGCGTAATGAGAGCACTGCACAATGGTGGGACCATGCGGGGAGAGCACTGTGCTGGGGTCTGCTTCCAGACTTGCGAATGGCTTCGTGGGAGACCATGGCAAACCCCATCTATGCTATTTCCTGCATCTTAGTACCAGCAACTATGAAAGGGCTAATACATAACCTGCCTCAGGTCTGCAGACTGCTGGTGCTGGCAAAGTCCTTTCAGGTCCTCAGGAGATGCATGGTGGGTTCACAGTGTGAGCCTTGCAATGGCGTGGCCCTGTGGTGTGCTGCTGGCAGATGGATGTCACAGGTGATTGCAGCATGTCCTGAGGCCATGCGTAGCCTGGTGCACCAGTCCGTTGTGTTTCTCTAAACTCCTGACCACATCCAAATGTAAAACAGGAACCATGTAGTCTGTACCCAGCGTCTGTGATTGGCCAGCTCTGCTCAACAGTCTAAATGTGTCAGTGCAAAACCACAGAGTCTAGAAGATTCTATCCTGATTAATGAAACAAATCTAAATACTATTGTGTTCAAAAATGTCTTTTATTTGTTTCACTTCCTCTTTGCCCCTAAATTACTGTTATGCAATTTCCCCCTGTGGGGCAGAACAAGATAAAACGGTCTGCTTGCTGTATTGGCTGGAAAAAGGACCCAAAGGGCATGAACAGAAATGTGCAGCATCTGTTCTAGCCCATCTTTCTGTATGTCACTATTGCATCACTCGGTGACAACTGATACAAAGCACTGATGTCCTACCACATCCGAAATCACAGAGGCAAAGGAAAGCCCAGGCCAAAGTATTGTAATCTATCATTTGTGTTCAAGAAACGTTTAGATGTTGTATAAAGGGACATGGTTTAGTGTGGAAATATTAGTGATAGGTGGATGATTGGACTGATGATCTTGGAGGTCTTTTCCAACCCTGGTGATTCTATGATTCTATGATTTCTGCCCTGAGTAATCACCAGCAACCCAGCTCACATTGTAGCCCCACAGATATCTGTGGTCCAGGATCTGGGTCCAGGGAGACTGACGGGGCTGTTAGGCAAAGGAGATTAATGACAGTAGTTGTGATGCCCTACTAAACACAAACATGGGAAATTCTTTGATGAAGATTGCATGTGAAAGGCACATCTATGTTTTGTGAAGGAATACAAAGTCACTAAGACCTCCAAAAATCTCCTCCACGGCACATAGTAGCAAGACAGCCCTCACTGTTCAACAACTCAGAAATGTGCAGGTGGTCCTTCTCTTCCTGCCACATCTCCAGTACTGGATGGCACACCTGTGCATGCTGGGAAGGGCAGCACTTTGGTCCTCACCTTCCAGATCACAACATTCTGGGAGACCCCTGTCCTCGTATGACAGATTTCGTGTCTCTCCCAGCTCCTGGCTGGCTAGGGCCCACCCTGAGCTCATAAACTCTCCTGTGTTGTGTCACAAGAAGCCACTCTGTGCTATGCATGTTTTTTTTTTCTGCCCACAGTTCCTGCGCATGGTAGATGCTTGTGCTAGTTTTCTCACTGAATCCCTTCAGCCAGACAACTGCGTTGGCATCCTGAGGCTGGCTGATGCCCACTCCCTGCACAGCCTGAAGCAGCAGGTGCAGAACTACATTATCCAGAACTTCACCCAGGTCCTGAGCTACGAGGAGTTCCTGGAGCTCCCGGCCGATGTTCTCTGCAGCACGCTGAAGAGCGACGATCTTTACGTCACGGAAGAAGCACAGGTGTTTGAAACTGTCATGAACTGGGTCCGTTACAAAGAGTCAGAGAGGTTTCCTCTCTTGCCAAGTGTGCTGGAGAACGTCCGTCTGCCCCTGTTGGACCCTTGGTATTTCGTAGAGTCTGTTGAAGCCGATCAGCTCATTAGGCAGTGTCCGGATGTCTTTCCTTTGCTCCAGGAAGCAAGAATGTACCATCTGTCAGGCAATGAGGTGAGTAAAAATGGAAGGCATTTGTTGCTCCTTCTAAATGCCTCCTGCTTCTGCTCAAAAATCCCATGAGAAGAAGCACTACTATGAGGTGGAAAAAGAGGTATTCACACCGAGGTGTCACTAATTAGTGCTACTGAAAAGTCAAGATTGGCTTCACCAGTTATCCTGATTTAGAATGCACAGAAGCTTTTAGTAGTGTGTTTTAAAATCAAAGCTTCTAGCTCCCTGTTTATGAACACGTGGGCTCAAAAGCTCATACACAGACCTGAGCAACTAAACAAAGACCCAGATGACTTCCTTAGTAACTAGGTAACACAAATTGCATTACTTCCCAGACCTCACCATCTTAGCTAGTATTTCAAGCCCAAGAAAGGATGAATAATTTCCACACTAAACTCTGTCACAGTCTGTGGGGACATATCTTTCAGAAAGACCTTCCAGGGAAGAAGACAATGTCTCCCCAAAGGAGCCATGTGCCTATCCTCCTCATCTTCTGGGTCTCTGTACCCAAAGAGAAAGGTTAATCTGGGCACCTAGTCAGGGACTGTCCTGCCTGCTCGAGTTGGGCTGTGGTGGATGTCCAGTTCCTCACCTGGAAAGTTAGCAATCAGTCACATCTCCTGGCCCTACATGTGGGTGAGAGGGGAGAGCAGCCGGAGGTCAGATTTCCTAACAGGAGCAAAGGTACAGGAGTATGTGAGGACAGGAATGTGCAGGGAGGTGTGGGAGGGTGGGATGCCTCAGGAAAGTGCTATGGATCCATAGCTGACCGTGAATGTGAGTCACTGGAGGGGAGGAAGACCAGGTTCTTTGTGCTGGTGGCTGGGTGGGTCAGGTCCCAGCCACTCGGGGCAGTGGCAGCTGCTCTGGCGGAACTTCTTAAAGAAGCCGTGCCCCACAGCCTGCAGGCTGGCCTTGTTCTCCATTTGGTGCGGGACATATAAAGGGAGTATTGCTCAGGGCTGTACACTCATTGCACTCGTCTTCAAAGGGCAGCCGTCAGAAGCAGCCCTGCCAGCAGTGACAGACAAAAAACAGAAGTCTGAAAGCCAGCAAGTTCTGCGACAGATGATTAAAAAACCTCACCTAATGATTTGTTAAACATAGGTAAAACAAAAAACATTATATCTCTGTAAATGATCTTTTAAAATAGAAATAAATTGTGTCAATTTATAGAAATGTATTAAAAATAGTTTAATACCTGGAGACCCTTGGTCTTCTTCTTTGGACATTCAGAAGGTAACAAGCACAACCTGATTTTCACCAGATGTGGGGTTACTGCAGGGGGTGCAGAGCTCTCCCAGCACCCTTTGGGAGTCTGCAAACTGGCAGATGTCTTGGAATAAAGCAGAAGCAGAGGAACAACTTTATGTGCTCCCGTTACCTTCTAGACCACATTTCTTATATGATGAAGAATTGAAGGTGATAAAGAAGGTTATTCCTTCTGTCCTTCAACACAGAGCTGGCATACCTTGGGGCACAGTAATGCACTCATTTGCACTTGCCTGCAGATATTCCCTTCTAGCAGAACAGAAGCTTCCAAGCACCCCCTGCATTTTTTGCTCCTGGTGAACCTCTGCCTGGGAAGTGACTTTTTCCAGTGTCCCTGGTCGATGCAGTGAGCCAACAGGCAGTAAATCAGAGCTACGTTTCAGAGTCTTGTACTGGTTTTAAGTAAATGTTCTAGCTTTGGCTGACAATTAAAGCTTTCAAACAAAGAAACAAATAAAAGGAAAACACGGAAGAGAATTGCTATTGTTTTGACACTTCAACCTATGTCTTCAGGACAAATAATATCTTCTGTACTAATTGCAATCTTGCTCTTTCTGGATTCCACAAACCCTGTGGCTTTTCCACCTTGCCCTCACTCTGCTAGCCCCAGCAAAAGCCCCAGCTTTTCTGCTGCCCACGTGCACCCAGCCTCGTCACTAGTGCCCTCCTCATGATGGCTCTTAGTGCCAGCCTGGGAGCTCCTAAGGAGGTCGAGATCCAAAAGGATCCATGCAGGTGGTCACAAGTGGCCAAGTCTGGTGCTGGAGAAATCCTCCTTAAAGCAGTGCTTCCAGGATGCATTCTAGGCTTTCAACTTACAGAGCATGTGATAATTGGTTCAGCTGATTGTAAGCCAGCTGTGATTTGCAAGATAGGTAATCAAAAAATAGGTCACCAGACCATTCTGTAATTGTAGGTGTAAGTGCCCTGCATACTCACTCTGTCTTGCCTCCATTTAGATTATTACAGAGAGAACCAAGCCCAGGATGCACGAGTTCCAGTCTGAGGTGTTTATGATCATAGGGGGCTGTACTAAAGATGAGAAATTTGTAGCAGAAGTGACTTGCCTGGATCCTCTGAGGCGAAGCCGCCTGGAAGTGGCGAAATTACCAATCACAGAGCAGGAGACGGAGAATGAGAATAAAAAATGGGTGGAGTTTGCATGCATTACGCTAAAAAATGAAGTCTACATATCGGGTAAGGAACAAGATGTGGGGAGTGGTTGAGGGGTGCATACTGTTCTCATTATTAGTTTCAGCTTTTATTGAGAGCATTCTCATGGCTGCTTCATAAGAACTGAGCGCTGCAGGCATTCCCAATGCTTTGGCTTTCAGCAGGCTCCAGAGGAGCACTGGACACATGAGGACACTGCCTGGCCCTCGCAGGAGTTTAGGCACATTTCTCTTCAAACAGTATTCATCTGTACACATGGTTTCTTGTGTGCAGCACCGTAATCACAGAAAGGCCTCTGAGCACTGTTTAGCAAACATGAAATGAATACTCGCTACGGCATCTTCTTCATAGAATCATAGAACCCTTAGAGTTGGAAAGGACCTTTAAAGACCATGTAGTCCAACTCCCCTGCAATGCACAGGGACATCACAGCTGGATCAGGTTGCCTAGGGCCTGATCCAGCCTGGCCTTGAAAGTCTCCAGGGACAGAGCATCCACCACATCTCTGGGCAACCTGTGCCAGCATGTCACCACCCTCCCTGTAAAAGACTTTTTCCTCAGATCCAACATAAATCTCCCCTCTTTAAGCCTGAAGCCATTTCCCCTTGTTCTATAACCACAGACACTGCTAAAGAGTCTGTCCCCTTCTTTCCTGTAGCTCCCCTTTAGATGCTGACAGGCCACTCTCAGGTCACCTCGCAGCCTTCTCTTCTCCAGGCTGCACAGCCCCAGCTCTCTCATAGGAGAGGTGTTCCATCCCTGGAATCCCTTTTGTGGCCCTCCTCTGGATGAGCTCCAACAGCTCCATGTCTCTCCTGTACTGAGGACTCCACATCTGGACGCAGTGCTCCAGGTGAGGTCTCACAGCACAGAGCAGAGGGGCAGGATCACCTCCCTGACCTGCTGGCCATGCTTCTTTTGGTGCAGCCCAGGATATGGTTGGCTTTCTGGGCTTCAAGGGCATACAAGTGGACTCATTATAAGTCCACTTGCAGCTCTGCCTGCATAAGCAATAACCTTCCAGAATCTGACTAGTTCAGCAAGAATCAGTCAGTAATCTACAGGGAACTGTAACCACTGCTTGGCTGCTACCTGAAATCTGCACTTTCAGGAGCCCTTCAACAGCACATCAGACAGGACTCTGCGAGTGCCCATCTGTCAAAGGCACTGTAACTATCAGAGCCAGAGGAAAATTAGCGGCCAGACCAACAGCATATGTCAGGACACACGTATCCTGAACAAATATTTGCAGGCTTTCCTGGGAGCTTCAGGAGGTATATTTGCCTGCCCACACAAATACAGTTGAGCTCAATGTAGGAGGTGGATCTTGGAGCTGTAGAGATTTCGCCTTGACAATTGGAAACTTTAAACTCAAGCTTGCTGTTATTACAGTCTGAAAGCTGGCTTTGCTGTCCTGTCTAAAACAAATCTGATGGCCTCCTTCCACTTTCCAGAGGAAAAGAGACAGCAAGCTTGTAGTTACTGTCACATTATAGACCACAGTACAAAGCAGTGCCTCCATGGGTAGGAAGATTTTTCCTGCAAAATCATCCACAAGATTCTACTCTTACTGAGAACAGGAGAGTAGAAAGGATGTGGGAAAAGAGAAGGGAGAGCTAAAGTGTGAATGCTTGGCTTAAGAATGATTTGCTTTCATTCAAGTATCTTCTATTACATTTTCCTTTTTGAGAATCCAGATCTTTATTACTTTATTACAATTTAAAGTTTATTAAATCTTTACCCAGATGTAAGATTTAGATTCTTCCATCCTTAGTTAGAAAGAAGGTAGATTTCTCTTTCCAACCCCAATAAGGGGTTTCTCTTTACTTGACAGTAGACCCTCTGTCAGAGGTCAGCTGTAGAGGAGAACCCAAGTCAAACATCCTGACTAGCAAACATCCCTCACACTTTCACACCCTTGAGTGGAGAGGTCTCTTTTCCATTTGCCTTTAATCCCTTATCCTTTCCTCCTCCTCAAGGTCACAGGCTTTATTGCTCTCTCTTGCTCCTGTCATCTTTTCCAATGTCTCTTCTCTGCTTTTCCTTTCCTATTTATCCAGGCTGCCTCCAGGCCAGGCTAACACATCCCCATGATAGTATCAGCTGGCTTTGCTCTTGCTGCCACAGCTCCTCTCTCTTTCTTCCCTGCATCATTTCACATCTTTGACTGCCTCCCTTCATTCCCTCTAGACTTTATTCTTTCCACTTTTCACTCTTTCCACCCAAATAAAGGGCTGACTGGTCCACAGAAATTAGTAGTTTACTTCCAGCTAAACCAAATGTTTCATGGTTCATTCCCAGTTAAATATCTGCCTCCTCCTCTGTGTCCTTCAACTCTATTTTCTTACTTATAGCTCCCATGGCTTTCTAGTTCTTTTCTAACTTGACCTGCATCTTTCCTGACTTGTTTCCCATGCCACACACCCACTTCTCTTGGCATCTTGTTACAGTTTGGAGTCTTCCCTGTTCTTTTAGCTTCTGAACAATAGGAAAGGCTTTTGCATCACATTGATTCTAGATCACTATTTCCCCAAACAGTAGAAATGCTTTCACTGGATGGATAGAAACACTTCAAGTGCAACTAAAAATGTCACAAATTATGGATCATCATTATGCTCCTTTTACAAATGCAATTCCAATTTTTTCCTGAAATTAGAAAGAACTGTGGTCTAGAGGAAGACCAGAAATGAAACAAACCTCCAGTTCACTCAGAACTCTCTCCCTGCCCCATGATGTGCAGGCCCAGCTCCTAGTTGAGCCCTCAGCCTGTGGCGGGAGGCACAAAGCCTGGGCATGGGGACAGCAAGGGAGCGCGAAGGGAACACCTGCGGCCTCTCAGCCCCACTGTAGCCCTGAAGGCTGTGCTCAGGCCCCTCCAGCACTTCAGCCATTTGAGTGCAAATGAAATTCAATGCACACATGTGAAATGCACTTAGACAAAAGCATTACAAGCAGCTCTTCCTAGCAAGCTAATTATCTCCTTTTCAGTCTGATATTTGGCCCAGAGATGAACTCCGTCAGTTTGCAGTGATCTGGCTGCAGCACAGAATACCAACAAAGGCAGACACTTTCTCAATGGAATATGAATTCCCTTTTCAGTATATCCACCAGCAAAGTCAATGTTTAATCAGGTTGCAGATGACAGAGTAGCAGTCAGCCACTCCATCTGTGCAGGGGGTTTCAGGCTCAGCAACTTCTGTTCATATTCCAGCTCCACCATGAATGACATATAAACAAAAGTATTGGCTAAAACATTACTCTTTACTTTAGAATAAGGAAAGATTTACTTGCAAGTCAGCTCTAGAATGAATTTACAGGGACCAGTTCTGACCTTCTGTGTCTAAATATGAAACAAAACCAAGTCAGCAGAGAAAGAGACTAGGAAGAGATGTACAAAAATGAGATCCCGCACAGGTGGCTCCAGGGCTGAATAGCAGCACTTGCAACACACCATGCAGGGCTGCTATCAGCTAGGGGCTCCCAGTCATGTCTTTTTACCTCGTGCAGCACCAGCCTGGTTGGGTCCATCTTCTCTGTTCCATGTGGCAGCTCCCAGTGCAGACCTGCCTTCCAGGCACTGGTCCCACTGGCTGCTTACCCTCCTCTGTCTTAGGGCATGTCTGTTGGCTGCCAGCATTCTGCAAAGCTCATGGAGCACAGAGGTCTCCCGCGTACTGCTGTGCTCTGTGTGCATGCTCACTCAGTGTTAAGATGAATGTGCTGAAGTGGCAAAAATAGGCTGTGGTTTGATGTGAGGAACAGTGATCTACATTTACTGAATGTTTGCTGGAGAAGTTGTTCACTGTTTCCTTCACTAGCAAGTAAATTAAATGCTGATATGTTCTTCTTGTTTAATTGGGCCAGGCCACTAGGTAAATGAAGAAGCTAACGTTAAGCACCAGTGGTTTCTTCTCTATTGTGAGCAAGCCTGGTTACAATTTAGACACATTGGAAATTTTGCGGAAACACAAGTGATGGTGTCATATTCACACATGTCATGTACACTGCAGGTGGCAAAGAAACACAGCATGATGTCTGGAAATACAACGCCTCCATCAACAAATGGATACAAATCGAGTACCTGAACATTGGGCGATGGAGGCACAAAATGGCTGTGCTGGGCGGCAAAGTGTATGTCATTGGGGGGTTTGATGGCGTGCAGAGAATCAACAACATGGAGGCATACGATCCCTTTCATAACTGCTGGTCAGAGGTGAGACACTGCATTGTACAACAATTTACTTACTTGGAACATTTGAATCAGAAAATATTATGGCATTAAATCATAAAAATGGAGAAGACAGGATCTTGTACAGTTCTTTTTAAGTATTTCTGGCCTGTGAACACCCCAGGTATTTTCTCTCTCTAAATGGAGAAACTAGGAGTCATAGGATTGCCAGCCAAATTATGTGAGACACTCACTTCCTGATTTTCCTTTTCTTTTTTTGGCTTTTAGTGCTAGTAGTCCGTAAAGCACTAAGTAAGAGTATATGTGAACCAGAGCATGGGCTGGAAACTACTGCTCTGATATGTACAACAAAATGTGTACACCAACCTGTGGGATTCTCCCACCATGCAGCTATCAGTTCGGCCAATTGAATTCAGAATGGTTACTGATGATGTTTTACAGGCTGCTCCCCTGATGGTCAATGTCAGCTCCTTTGCAGCAGCGAGCTACAAGAAGAAGCTCTATGTGATTGGGGGAGGGCCCAACGGGAAGCTAGCAACGGACAAGACACAGTGCTACGACCCTGCAGCCAACACGTGGAGCCTGAGAGCTCCCATGCCGGTTGAAGCCAAATGCATCAATGCTGCAAGTTTCCGTGATCACATTTACGTTGTGGGTAGGTGAAGCATTAATGTTCCTCTTGTCCAGACACACTAGGGCTTGTTTCTGCCTGTTAGTTCACTTTACTGCAAACTCTGTGGAGTATAATTAAACACTCAGATAACTCTTTCCACTAAGCCTAGCAAGGATGGGAATCCATATACTTAAAAAGAGTGGTGAAGAGTCACACAGTCAGGCTCCCTGTTAACATGATAGGTATCTTGGAAGGCTGAGAACTTCAGGCTACCCAAAGATGGGTGCACAGTGGCAAGGGCATGAACTTGTGGCCACCTCATGTTCCTCTCTACTCCCCAGCATTATACAGCCACTGCATGCAGGATTTATGCAGGGAAATGGACACTATGGCAGAGACATTGGTACCCAAAGACCCAAAGACATCATGCCTGGGGCTGATTCTGTCAACTACCAGAACAGGATGCAAAGAAGAACAGGAGTTCAGTGGTGGTGGGCTGAACTGTGGAGTGGAGAGCCGGTGTACATCTCCACCTGGTGCTGTCCAGAAGCAGGAAAGTGGGCTCGTTTCAAACACATGAACCCTGAAAATCTCCCCCTCCCTCTCTCAGCCTTGGTGTGGTACCTCACTTGCAGTCAGTATGGTGCTGAGGGTGGGCACAGAGCCAGGGGATCACCAAATAGTGAATAGTGCTCTGAAGGCAGATCTATAGTGTGCACATCTGAACACAAACATGTACGCATGCACCTTGCGTGTATGCAAAGCTTGTGCTTCTCCTCAGATGGGAGTCTGCCATCACCCACTTTACAGGATGTCAGAAGACATGACTTAGGGGTTAGATGTTACAACTCTTGATACGATTTAGCATGATACTCCAGGTAAAGTCATGCAGATTCTTTCAGACAGCAGCATCCACCAGTAAGACTATCGTGTCTCTATGTGAGAAACATAGTTCCATTTGCATTGAATCTGAGCTTTAAAAGATAAAAAAGCCTCTGGTTATGGCATCCAAACAAACGAAATTACACAGGCAGGTGAGTTATTCACTGCCAAATGAGTCACTGTCACTGACAATGGGTATGATTTAGGCTGCTGTGATTATCTATGTCACCTTACAGTGGCTTGACCATCACTCAAGCACAGGATAAGTATTGTCAAAAGCAACTTTTAGTACAACTACCATAGATAAATGCTCGCTTTGGCCACAGGTAGAATCCCAGGCTACCTAGCAACTCATCAAGAAGACCAGGGCTTCAAGGTTTCCTCAGCCCCTTTTGATAAAGATGCTGTAGAAAACACACCCTGTCTGCAAATCTCAGAACAGAAGCCACTTAGCTCTTAGTAGTCTCAGGAGGAAATGTATTTCCAGAACCTTTCTTGGGTACTGAGGTATTGACCATTTTTTTGAAGGAAAAGGATCTTGCAAAAATAGGAAAGGTGCACAGTTTCAAGAATGACTGCAGATTTGGGTAACGTGGGAAAAATGAAGGTCACTCTGTTTAGCTTACCCATAAGAAGATTAAAAGTTCAGTTTACAAACTCTTAAAGAAGAAAAGGGCTTTTGAAAGCAGCTGCATTCAGGCAGAAGGTGCTTTGATGGGAAGGTGGACACCAAAGTCAGAGGAATTAGTGCAGAACTCACATGCCCATTTATAACTGTGACAGCTTACTGCACATAGATAGTCCTTCATGAGCTAAAATCTTTTAAACAAGGATATATTTTCCTAAACTTGTGTCTTTTGCTGAAGCAGTAGATATGAGCAAGGTCCATCCCTGGGTGCACTGCGCTCATGCTGCATGACCACAGCAGTCTGTTCTAGCCTTAAATTCCTCAGCCTTGGGAACAATAAGTGACTTTCTGTGGATCTGGCTTTCAAAACAATAAAGCAGCCCGTGACCTTGTTTTTTTCTTGGCTTTGGGTCATAAATCATTCTTACAAATGTCAGAAAGGAGCCTTGCTGAAGTGGATTGTTTTGTTAGAACCTTTGAAAGGAGCAGCTGCTGAAGGCTGATCTCCACTTCCTCTGCAGGTGGGGCGATGAAAGCTCTCTACTCGTACAGCCCCCAAGAAGATACGTGGTGCCTCGTGACTCAGTTCACCCATGAGAGAGCCAGCTGTGGGATCTCTCCTTGCAACAACAAGCTGTTCATCACCGGCGGCCGAGATGAAAAGAATGAAGTAATTGCGACAGTGTTGTGCTGGGACCCTGAGACCCAGAAACTGACAGAAGAGTGTGTCCTGCCACGGGGAGTGTCACATCACGGCAGCGTTACCCTCAGGAAGTCCTACACACACATCCGCAGAATTGTGCCCGGGGCAGTTTCTGTCTGACTGCAGGAAACTGCACAGAAACTCAATACCTTGATGCCCCTGTGGCACAGCCTGCAGGGACGGTGTTTTTGGCTGCAGGTAGCAATGGACAGCAGCTCTGCCATTAGGGTCACCTGGGGAATATCTGTATATATGCTCAGCCCTTGCGTTTTCTCTGTACAGTATGTCCTTAAATTATCTTAATTCCTTCCCTCCAGAAAAAAAAAGGCATCAGCTGTAGTTTACTCCTGCCAAGACTGTAGCTCCAGTCAGACAAAGACGTGTGATAGCTGGGTAGGAAACTCAGTTCCCTGCTAGATCTGCCTGAAGGGGCTCAGCCTGTCCTGAAGTTTGTTCTGTTATTTATTGTGATTAGTTGGACTTGCAGCACCTGCTGGTGAAAAAGAGAAGATACTTTTGGAATTAAAGTTTTATAACTGCCGTGAAATATAATGTTGTTTTCTCCAAAGTTGTGCTTTTTCTCAGTGATTGGCACATTAGCTTAAGTTAAAACTGGTTTGTTTGCTTGCTTGAAGACACTTCGTTAGATTTTCATCTCTGTGTGATGAAAAATTCCATCTCAATTTGCAAGCTTTGCTGTCAGTCCCAAGGAAGAGACTGCACCAGCTGCAAATATAAATTAACTCTAATCTTGTTCCACTGAACGTTCATTGTGGTTGTTTTCTAATAAAGCAGACCAAAACTTGGCTTCCCTTCTGTTCTATTCTGGGATGGTTACTGCTGTGTCTGTGAGGCTCTCTCCTCCCTGCTGCTGCACATAAGCATGTCCTGAGTTGCCCCCATCCCCGCTCTGTTCCCGCTGGATGGCAGTGCTCCCCCAGGCTTCCTCTCGTGGATTTGGACTTCCTGGAATGCCAGCGGACAGAACAGCCTGCTGGAAAGAAAATAGTTCCCGGTACTACAGCCGGCCTGATCCCTGGGAGCGTCACATGCTGTACCAGAAGGGGCAAATGTGCAACATGCCAGCAGGGCTGGAGCCTCAAGTCTCAGCATCTGGGTCAGTTGTAGAGAAGGGAAAATAAACATGGAAGAAGTCATGGCTGGGACACTCTGGGACACTCTTGGCCAAAGGCTGGGAACATATTCCTGTCCTCCTCCCCTGCCTAGCTGCTGGAAAGAGCAACTCACCACTAAATCAAAAACAGAATACACCACACAGAACAAATCTGCGCAAGCAGAGAGCACTGACTCCCTCTGGCCTTTCTCCCTCTCTCACTGTCTCTCCTTTTGCGTGACACAGTAGTAAAAACAGTATCTCTCCTGTTGGTCTGAGACAAAAGCGGGTGTTGCAGGATTTCTGCACCCCAGGTGCAGAGCACTCAGGCTGCAGAGGGGCCCAAAGCCACGCAGGGCTGCATGGTGCCAACAGCTTGAGAAGAATAACTTCAGAATGCACAATTGTAGCTTTCCTTAGCAGAGGCAGAGCAGAGCCCCCGGTGTCATATGCGTGGCTCCAGGCACCCTTGCTGCCCAGCACCAGGCCTCCCCCTCCTGCAGCGCACCAGGCTCTGCTGGAAGCTCTGATACTTTTGTAGCAGCTCATGCAGGGTTGTTTTTTTTTGCCCTTCAAATTTGTTCCTTCCTTTCAGATTGCACCTTTCTCATGTTGCAATCCGAAGGACTACTGGAAAAACAAGAACATTCAGCATCAGTGGTTTCACGAAGACACCAAAATCACGAGGTTTGTTTGTGGAAAAACTGCAAGGACTGCAGCGCTGTGCCCCCAGCAGTGAGATGGGGCAGAGCCTGCAAGCAGCACAGCCCATGTTCCAAGGAACCCTGCAATTTCTTTTTCCTGTCACTGGCTTTCCCCCACTGTCACACACACACACCTCCCAGTGGAATGATCACACATGAACCACAGATGGAACTTCCCTCCAGCGCTGCCCAGCTCCCAGCTCCCAGCTCCATTCTCCCAACTCTCAGCTCCCAGCTCCCAGGCCAGCCTGTGGGCTGTGAACCTGGCTGGGAGAGGGATGGCAGCAGTGAGCTTAGTGACTATGTCGGCATGAGAAAAGCAGAGAAAAATTAACTGGGAATACATTTGGGGTACACTTTAGGGCCCAGCATACACCTTAATGTTCAGCATTCATGCTACTGCGTTTTATTCAAGAGCTACTGCTCCCAGCTGCCAAATCACATGTTAGAGTTGACCGCTCTCCATTTCACTTACTGTGCTGGGCAGACAGACTGACATCCAAGAAGTTCACTTTGGTGACCTCAGGGAGGTCAGTGCCAGGGCCATGGTAAATAGCATCCACCTGAACTCCCAGGGCTCTCTGGAGACATCCTTAGAAGGCTGCTGATTGCTGCAAGTGGGGAAGCCTTACTATTTTTAAGATGAAACTCAAGACATTTATGAGAAGAATTACAGGAACCCAGTACTGGTGACCCTGCCCTGGTGACCCCCTCTGGTCCATGTGGACAGCTTTGGGAAGTCCCCCAGAGGTAAATGGTTTGGGTATACCATGTGCCCCTCCTATGGATGCATGCACCACTTCTGCATCAAACAGCACTGCAGCGGCCTCTGTAAGAGCTAATGTACAGACTGACACCTAGAAAGCCCTGCTTGTCCAGTGCTGAACCACACTCAAATGGATTAAGAAAATACCATTGGCTTTCCATGGGGATGCCTCATCTAGATTCCTGTTCAATATGATTAATTGCAGCTCAACTAAATTCTTTTAGACATACACCCATTTAAGGGAACAAGTTCAAGGAGATGTACAAGATGACCATATTCATCTTCCTCAGAAGGCCATTTCCACAAAGCAGCATTCTGTTTTCTTGGTCTTTATGATCTATCACCGTAGACAGGCTTTGTACATACATGAAGTTGCCATTATCACCAATTCACTTCCTCCTGCATTCAGTATCCTTCTGTGTGATACCAAACTTCCTCTAAATATACCCATGGGATGAGTACATAGGACAATGATAAAGAACTGGAATTGCAACTTTGTCTGAATCTGTTCTGGAGCTTTGTGATTAACAGAGGTTAGCAGAAAGATCAAACACTGCTCACCTGCAGCCATACCAAGTCAGCTATGGCTCTACCTTGCTCCATGCTATTCACACAGGATTCTTCACTACTTAGCATGAACATTTACAATATAGGCAAGCTTCTGGCAATTATGCTTGAAAGGATCTTCCATGGAGAAAATCCCGTACATTATTGGCACCCTTGCCACCAGGCAGAGGCGTACAGATGTGGCCCAGGATTGAGCGCTGAGGGGGTGCATCCGCACGCCTTTCAGCCCTGATCATGTGTGTGCTGACAAAGGTGAGAAGAAAGCACCTGACCGAGCACCCAGGTGTTGTTCCCACCCTTACCAGTGTTATGGGAGACCCTCCTTATAGGCTGCAACCAAAGTCCTTATACAAACACAGCTGATGTGGGCTGGTGTCTGCAGTACCTTCATTTTGGTGGAATATCAAGGCAGCCAGTAACAAGCAACTATACTATTTTTTTTTATTGAACATGATTGAGAAGAGTGTTTTTTTCTTCCTGGAAAACAAAGTGATTTCTCGGTGATTTAACTTTCCTTCAGGTAAACACACGGGAAGCACAGAGCCATGAATAAAGCAAACATGCAAGATGGTTTATTCACTTGCAACTACTTCAGCTTTAAGATGCTCTCACACAAGAAAGTCCCTTCACAGAACAACCCCCATGATGTCCCTGCACGTTCCCACCTCCACAACGAAACGTGTCTCCAGTCAGCTGTGCTGACATGGCAGTTTGCAGATCATGCTATAAAACAGATTTCTGGGGTAATCTCGGTTAGATTGAAAACAACATCACTTCTCCTTGAAGGGATATTTTTAGCCTGCAGCTCCATGAGCAGTTGCTTCAGCTAACAGGAGAGAGCAGAAAGCTGCAGGGCAAGGTGAGCAACCAGCAGTCAGTGATTGAGGAGAAGGGAACAGGACCTCTCAAACAGGCTTAATTCCCAAAGCACCCCCTGCTGCTGGGCACCCATCTCCTCCTGGCTCACACTCAGCAATCCTCAGATGAGTGTGAAATGCCCCACACCCACATTCTGCACAATCTCTGTGTTGCTTTAAGTAAAGAAAAAGCAGGGACCTAGCGGGGACGTGGCTAGGACAAGGCCCTCAGCCTTGGGAGCAGCCACTACACTGTGCACCCACCCAGCTGCCCCTTGTCCCTGAGAGCCTCATGGGCCACGCTGCTGATGGGTACCAGCTGCAGGGGACTGCCCACCAGCCCAGCTCTATGGGAATGCGGCGTTTGGTCAAACAGAGCCCGTAAGGCACATACAGGCTAACATGCAGCATGCAGTGCAGCATGGCACCGCGGTTTGCAGAGGCACCTTCCATCAAATGTTTTACAGAATAGGATGTCAGTTACCAACCTTGCAAGAATACATCATGAGGGAAAAAAAACAGTGGTTCTGCTCCTAGTACGTTCGGTTAAGGATCTTGCTCATGTAGGTGATGCTGTCAAGAGCTGTAGCTACCTCCTTTGCTTTGCACCCCTCTGCTTCACGCCATCTAGTTTTTCATTTTCTATTTTCCAGAAGGGCATCTGCCACAGGTGGGTGAAAATGAGCTTGACTTACTATCTCCTCTCAAATATGCTGCCCTCCCACACCAGAACAAAGCTTGGAACTTCATGGGGCAGCATTTGCTGCAATCCCAGCCGTGATGTGATGTGATGGAAGACCTGTGGCCTTCTGAAAGAAGCTGAGTGATTGCCACCAGGCTTGCATGCTGACGAGGCAAGGATGCGGCTGTCCGCTGTGTTCCTCAGGATGGTGATGGAGCGGGTGACACCAGGTGAAGACGCTTCCTTCCGACAAGGGATCTGAGAGATGCTGAGATCTCTCTGTACCGGAGCCCGTAGAGAAAGGGGAACAAAACTTTAGGCAGAATCATCAGGACGTTACAGATGGTCAGGGAGATCCAGATTGATGTCTGTAGTCCAATGACAATGTTAACATACAGGAACGATTCCACAAACAGGACCAAGAGTGGAGAGAAATAAAAGAAGAACACGGTGTTGTGCATTAAGCATGTCACGCTCGCTCTGGAGCAGATGCTCTCCCATATACCTGATCGCCTGGTTTTAAAATAAAGAATACCATAGCAACAGAATATTAGGGACAGGAAGAGAAAGATAACCGTGACAGACAGCCAGAAACAGAGTTTCACAGCATCGGTCCCACTCAGAGTTAGTAATATTATTACTGGAATTGCGCACATCTCCAGGACACAGGGCACAAAGTTGTGAGTGCTGGATAGCACCAGGAAGAAAATCCCAGGGAGAGCCCCAGAGCAGACCCATAGTAATGCAATCACTTTCCTTGTTCGTGAAGAAGGCAGAATAGCAATGTAGCGCAGAGGAAACAGAATAGCTATGTACGTGTCCAAAACCATCGCAGCAGCTGTGAACAATCCTCCACAGTAAGCCACGGCCAGCAAAAATAACTGGAGAACGCAGGCTTCCTTTGGGAGGCTTACATGCGCTGCGCTGAGAGCAGCTGACAGGGTGTAGAGCAAAAGGTAGAGCAGATCGCACAGCAGAGCGTTCCCCAGCAGCATGTACCTTGTCTCCTGGCGGATGCTGAACCTAGAGAAGATCACAAACAAGATGGAAGGAATGATGAGGACACCTGCCATGAGGCAGACGAGGGGAGGGATTAAAAACATCTTCACATTTGTGTCTGGTGTGTTGAGAGTCCATTCCTCCAGCAAATTATATGAAGACACTTCATCCAAATCTGAGGAAATGTTGGACTGCCTCTGGAGGGATGCATTCATCCTTATTACTGAAGCACAGAAGATGCTCATTTTCTTAGGATTTGAGATGACTGTCTGACTTGGAGAAAAGCAAGATCTTCTGTGCTGAGTCCTTAGATGGGCAAATGCCTACGGAAGCAAAACCAGTTCCCAGCTGATTCTGTCAGCTCTTCTCAAAGACAGTGAGTGGAACCCTGTAAGCAAATTCTGCAGTGTCAAAAGATGATTTTGCCTGAAGTGGAGAGTTTCTTTTTTCTGCAAAATCTAATGTTTAGTAGAGCATGAACATTTGTAAGGTTTAAAAAATAATCTAATCCCTCAGCTAGCTCTCTGATCAGAAATGAGCAGGTTGTTCATTATCATAATCTGAGTTTGAGCTCATAACATTCTCTCTCCAATGAGGCAGATGGGATATTAGCTCGATTCAGCAGATGTGAAATGATATAGAACAACATTCCAAGTGTACTGATGTAGGAGAGTCATAAACATGATCAAATGATGCTTTGCACCAATTTGTATTGAACAGCACAATCGATTTGAAGTGATCAATAAAGATGGCTTTCAATCCTGTTGTAAAACTGCTTCAGAATGGCCCTTGTGAATTAAATGATTCTATTTATGGAGGACAATACATTTTCTCTTCAGTGAATCAAAGCATCTTATTTATAGGCAATAAGCCTTCCCTGTCTCTATTAATGCATACAAATATTGAATTCTCATCTATGGTTGACTTACAATCTGTAACTCACTGGGGTGAGTGACATGCGCAGTAACATACCAGCATACTCTGCAGCACACCTGACATTTCCAGTGGCCTTTTGGAGACCAGTTCTTGGCTTGCTGACCATCACACTCTTGCTGTGCTGCACTGCTTTTACCACCAGATCTCAGAACCTGGGGTGCAACAAGAGAATGTGAAGGATCTGGATTGTGGAAAAAGAACTCTTTATGTTCTTTCAGGACTGATCTGATCAGAAGCAAAGTTGTTCTTTTTCATAGGCTCAGCACTGGCTGATTGTGTTTCAGTCTTAATCAGTCAAAAAAGTCTGTTAATACTATCATTGTAGGATGTAAAGTAAGCAACATTGCCCGAGCGTTACGGAGAAAATGACAATAATTTATGTGTTGGTACTGCACGTTACACAGAAAAGACTGGTGGATTTCAAGCAGATTATAAAAGACCAATATGTTAGGAAGAGGGACTGGGAAATGTGGCCCCAAATGCACTATCTGAACAGCAAAGATGCGTTATCTGTGTTGAGGCAGAACTGAGAGTCCTAACAACAGGGACTAAGTGGGACCAGGCTGTGGGTTGACACACAAGGACATCAACTTGATTCATCCCATCAGTGCCATGGAGGACAGGGTGGTCTGGCTGCGTCTCACACCAAGAGAACTGCAGAGCACGTAGGCAATGAGCTGGATCTGAGAGGGAAAAAAACAAGGGTGAGGAAGGTGCTTTAGGCTGCATGACAGATAATTTGCAATGAGTAAAATGGATGCAGAGAAAGAAGAACTTTCCCAATAAAGGTGTATAATTGAGTGCTCATTATGAGCTGTTTGCTACTGCTGCTGATATGCGATGAATGAATTGTAGTACATGCCTTAAAAAAGAATAAGGTCTTCACCACTCTGACAGAAGTTGCCCTGAATGCCAGCAGTACAGAAGGTCTGCGTATTGTCAGAAAACAAACACAGAAGGAGGCAGACACAGAAGGAGACAGTCTTAGGTTATTTTTTTCAAAGCAGTTGAAAGATCGGGGTGAGATTAGACTTCTCTGGGCAGCCATGTCCCTCAGATAATCAAAGTACTTTGCTGAGCAGGGAGAGGAGAAATGGCCAGTGAGCTTCAGGACAAACTGACATTTACTCCTCCCTCCTTCTCCCAGGCTCTGACAGATGTGGCACAGGAGTACCACCAGGCTGCCTGCAATGCACCTGCTTATTATGGATATAGAAATTCCATTGTGCTGCCTTGCCACTCCTCATGTTTCGCATCTGTGAGGAACGACTGATGCATGCATTGTGCTGAAGATGCTATTTCTATGGTAGCACGCACGTAACAGTCTCAAAAGAGCTCATGGCAGTGCATCCAGGGCAAGGAGGAAGGAAGCAGGACCGTCACCTGACCAGGGTGCTTCTACATGGCTCTGCTGTGGTTTAAAGTCTTCTTTGACATAGCAGCACTGTTTTCTTTCATGACCCACACCTCCTGCAGTCGCTTCCCTCCGGGTGAAAACCACACACAGCAGCATGCTGTTGCTACAACATCCCATTACTTAGCTGTTTTCAAAGAGCAGAAGCAGCAGAGACAAAAGACCTGCAGAGCATGTAGGCTGGTTACCTCCCTGCTCTAGGTCCTCTTCTCACCAGTGGTACAGGGCTATCCTGAAGCTTTTGAAGTAATGGTGAACACCACAGGATTGCTCTCAGTATTTGAAAAATAGCACTCACCCAAGCCAAGATAGTAGTCAAAATATAGCCCTTGAAATCTGCTGCCTGCCCAGCTGTTTTGAAATTACATTATTTATTTTTAAAAATAAAGGTGTGTACATTCAGAAAACCCTTCTGGCAGTCCTGACAAGCCTCCCACACTCACCAGCATTGTCAAATCTAACTCTTGTTCCAGCTATGACTTTCCTCCTCTTCTCAACCGATATGGATTCTACTGTTGTTGCTGCAGGAGCCACGGGAATGCAGCTCCTTCCTTACAGTAGCATCACTGTATTTATTATTTCCCTAGCACTACCAGCATGCTTGGACACTGTTAGCACAAAGCAACTCAGTGTGGCTCTATCCATGGGAGGTGGTGCAGGCTCATCTTGCAGAAGAACGTGCTGTGCTGTGGACATGCTGCCCCTCAGTATGCCAAGGCACACAGCAGACAGCTCGTGAAACTCAGTATCTGTCATCAAACCTTGTGCAAATTTCATCTCCCCTCATGCTGATACCTGGCATCTGTGGAGCCGTGTGTTAGGACAGTTCGACTGGCTGCACCATATGGAACAAAGGGATAGAAGGAAAAATAACAATCATTTTAAGAGCAGTATTTCAGTGGCTATGGTGCCTGGCTAGGCAAAACAGGTGGCTCTTCACTGGCTCAGTCCTGCCTCCACTAAAAATATGTGAACAGTATTGATGTGATGATCCATGCAGCTTCAGGATCCTTCTCTATACAAGCCGCTCTCAGCAAGCCACAGCACAGTTAATTCCTTAAGGAGAAAGCAGCACTCAAGCACGCAAAAGCAAAAAAAGGTTCAAAGCAAAAGTGGCAGCTCTGGCAAAGCTTCACCTGTTCTACACTGATCCCCCTGTGGAGCAATGGCTGCAGGACAATCTGTTACAGCAGTATTCTGCAGAGAGATTCTGTTCTGCTATAGTTATAAGGAATGGGAGAATTTTACCAAAATAGTAATTCTTTATCACTTTTAATAATCCACTTCTGCAGCTGTAAAGGAGTGAGCAGGTACATAATGTGAAATGTAAGCAAAGGAATAAGCTTGCCAGTTGTCCTGCAGTAGCTGGGAACGGGTTCACTCTGAGCTCCTGGCAAATGGGAAATAGTTCAGGGCTCCCACTTAGTCTTCATGTAGAGAGTGTTGCAGCACCTGTGGGACATCCCAGGTTCAAAGCCTTGCTTATCCTGCACTCAGCTACTTGCCGGCCACAGCCTAAAGATGGCAATGGACTGCTTGCAAGGAGACGGTGAATCTGAAGATCACTCCAGGGCATATTGAACTTAGACAGCTGCCTCACCGTTGTTGTGTTTGATGTTTTGTGGTACCAAACTGAACAGTTCTCCTGCAATTTCCTGTAAATCTGGCCTTAATGCTCTAGTTATTGATTTTATTTTTTAATGTTCTCTGGTAAACTTGTTAGGTGGATGCACTTTCTATGTATCTTGCTGATTCAGACCTATCGTATTAGCAGCCTCTCTTCTGACTCTTATTTTACAGTCTGTATCGATTTACAAACTGAATAATATGCTTTTAATCACTTTACTCATTTCTGCTTCAGCCAGCATCCCAGTGAAAGCTTAACTATCTTATCTGCTGAGTTTGGGAGATCTAAGAAGGCATGCAGTCAGTCATACGGAGCACTATAAATCCAGCAAAGGCTGTACTTTATCATAGTCTGATATTGTGTATAAACAGGTATTGTTAAATTGAACAAAAAAGGTCAGAAATACTACTGTCTTACAGTAGCTGCTGTGGACTTCACTGTGCACACACAGGAAAGACTCCTATTTCATGCAGAATTTAGTCTAACCGATTCACCAGGACAGAAACCCCACTGCTGCCATGGCCATACTTGTGCAGGAAAGGGAAGGTGACCACAACAGTGCGAGGGTTTCCCAGCCCTGCATCTCAGGAGACTGTCCTATGAGAGGAACTCTATGACCACACTGCACGCCCATGTTTGCCTCTGGGATTCCTGGGTGCCACCAGGTAGCCAGCTCAGTACGACAGGGCTGCCAGCTCCACGATCATGTGCTGGGTCCTGGCATGGGAAATGATGCCATGCTTTGTGTCTGCCCCAGGGACCAATCTGCCTAGCAGCGAGCCCAGGGACAGCACAGAAATACTGTCAAAGCCTTTGGTCAGCCTTGGCTTGGTACAACTAAATCAACATTTTCACTAGTTTGCTGTTTCATGGTGATATTTCCAGCCAGGTTTAGTAATAGAACTTTGACCTCAGGAGCCTTGGTGTTCTACCCCAGTTCCTTTGGTTTTCTTCCCTGAATGCCCCCATTCAGGGCTTATCAAGGTCCAGAAGGGACCACGCCTGCTGGAGAAGCCCTCTGCACCGTGAAGAGCTGAGTGCCATGAGCAGCTCAGCTCCTGCCAGCAGGCAGGGACAACCAGCCATAATTATGTCCTGTCCATGTCCATATTCTCTGTGTGAGGAAATGAGATCCTGCCAGCGCCAAACAAGCAGTCAGAACAGATTACCTACACTGTATTTCTGATTGAGTTTTTAAATTTTCTTCTCCTTTTAGTAGGCAGTCAGTTAAAAGACAACTTTTTAATAATCTCCAATATTTCCTATAAGCTTTTCTGCAAGTCTTCAATGTCAGGACCCCGGCTGAAGCCATACAGCCTGACTGCCCTAGCCTGATTTCCAGCTATCTCCATGCCTCAGCTATTTGTCTCCACTTGTCTCCAGAATTATTGAAAGCTATTCCATGCCTTGCCTGGTATTTGCTACAGATAAGATGCGTACGCATTACCCTTGTAACTGTACAAAGTTCACAAATTGAGCTTGTCAATTACTAGAGGTAAGGAAGTAAAGAAATAAATGTGAGAACTAAAATTGGATTACAGTGATTTTAAAGGTCAAATGGAAGACAAAACAGGAGAAGAAAACAGAGATTAGAAAGTGCCTTGAAGAATTTTAATGAGTTTCCCAAAGAAAACAGAGGGCATTGAGAGATTGGGAAAACTCAATCACTGAGGCTAAATCACTTTTTCTGATTCCAAATACCATCACCTTGGTGATCTCAAAGCCAAGACAAAGTTTGTAAGAAATTTGCTTTTCAGGAGCAATATTGAGAATTAAGCTGGATATCAAAAGAACAGGATTTTGGAAAAAATGACCGATATGTCAATAAAAGGCTAAATAAATTATACAACCTGAGAAAAAGAAATGCCATTAAGTCCCAGATGCCACCTGCTCTCCCCCAAGAGAGAAGCATCCTGCACTGATTCCTAGATTGAAGGATCTCTTCTGCATGCCCTCTTTTCAGCCATGCATTTGCAAAACAGCATCAATGACTTTCTAAATAAGGCCTGTTTTCAAACTACCAGTCTTATTTCTTAAAGGTTGTTTAAATCATAGGGAGGAACTTTCACCAGTCTAATAATTCTAAAAGAATTTCAAACTGTATACAACATTGGTGCCAGTGGGAGTTACTTGCATAAATGTAAGGCCTAAGGCAAAGAACAATACCATAGTTCTCTTACCTGAGGATTTATCAGCTACCAGATAAACTCCATGCAAGATCACATGGAGTTATGAGCACAACTAGAAATACATGTCTGAATTTGTGGCTCTTTGACTCCTCATCTTGGTCATGGAGAAAGCTCCTTCTCCTGAGAGAAAGCTTCTCAAATGGGGAAGCCAAATACATCTGCCAACCTCCAAAGAGAACTGGCCTTCCTACACCTCAGGCTGTCCTCCTGGCCATGGCCAGCACCTAAAATCTTCTGTCTCTGCCTCAACCACTGCCAGCATCATCTGGGAAAGAGTGCCACAGGCAGGCAAAAGCAGAAGCAATCTGGCTGTGTCCCTGTCCTAATGTGTTCTTTCATGTAAAAAGCCATGAAGTGCACAGGAGAGTAAAGTTTAGCATGGCATTTCCTTTAAGGATGGTTTGATGAGAAAGGGGACAGATGTCTGGAGAGTAGAAAGTGCAGGATGAAATGAAATGCCAGAAGAAAGGTGAGAAGAAAAGGGGCAGTACAGACAGTCTGAACATGGAGGCAGGCAAGCAAGAGCAGTTGTGGCCATTCAGCAGCCAGGAGTACCCCAGCCGCAGCTCTGCAGTCCCAGTTCTCCCTCACAGCTGGGGATAGTGTGCAGGCCCTGAGCAAGACAGGGGACAAAGAAATATAGGAAGCAATGTGGAAGGAAACATGGTAGAATCATAGAATCACCAAGGTTGGATAAGACCTCCAAGATCATCCAGTCCAACCGTCCATGTACCACCAATATTTCCCACTAAGCCATATGCCTCTGCACAGCATCTAAACATTTCTTGAACACCTCCAGGGATGGTGACTCCACCACCTCCTTGGGCAGCCCATTCCAGCACCCAACTGCTTTTTCAGAGAAGAAAATTTTCCTAATATCCAACCTGAATCTCCCCTGGCGCAACTTGAGGCCATCTCCTCTACTTCCATCTCTACTTACACAGGAAAAGAGGCTGACACCCACCTCACTACAACCTTCTTTCAGGGAGTTGCAGAGAGCGATGGGGTCTCCCCTGAGCCTCCTCTTCTCCAGACTGAACAATCCCAGCTCCCTCAGCAATTCCTCAAAAGACTTGCACTCTGGTCACCTCACCAACTTTGTTGCCCTTCTCTGGATAGGCTCCGGAGCCTCAATGTCTTTCTTGCAGTGAAAGGCCCAAAACTGGACACAGTACTCGAGGTGGGGCCTCACTAGTGCTGAGTACAGGGGACAATCACCTCCCTGCTCCTGCTGGCAACACTACTTCTGATACAAGTCAGGATGCCATTGGCCTTCTTGGCCACCTGGGCACACTGCTGGCTCATACTCAGCCAAGTGTCAACCAACACCCCCGGGTCCTTTTCTTCTACACAGTCTTCCAGCCACTCTGCCCTAAACCTGTAGTGTTGCCTGGGGTTGTTGCGGCCAAAGTGCAGGACCTGGCACTTGGACTTGTTTAACTTCATCCCACTGGCCTCAGCCCAGAGATCCAGCCTGCCCAGATCCCTCTGTAGGGCCTTTCTACCCCCAGGCAGATCAACACTTCCTCCCAACTTGGTGTCATCTGCATATTTACAGAGGTGCATTCAATCTCCTCATCCAGGTCATCAATAAAGATATTGCACAGGACAGGGCCCAATACCAACCCCTGGGGAACACCACTCATGACTGGTAGAGTTGGAGTAGAAGAGGAGTGGGAGGAGAAAGGCAGCGTGAAAGAGGATACATGTGTTATCTCTTCCTGCTCATGCTGTGAGGAGTCGTGCCCACTGTGCAGGGCATGCTCAGCATGAGGCCTGGTGCCCTCTGGGGGAAGGAGCCCCATGCTGAGGCTGAGGAACAGCAGCAGTGCTGGGTGACACAGGTGCTGAAGCAGCACCAGGTCTCCAAAATACCTGTGCCCGCAGAGAGACGCTGACCCTAGCTCACATGGTGGAGCAGGTGACAGGCACAGCTGCCATATGGCAGTGAGATTACTGCCAGCATGTGCTGAGCGAGAGCACAGCCTGCTATGGGCCAAACGGGGGTCCATGGTGGGCCAAACACACGGTGCTGTTCTCAGCCCACTTGTCCATTCTCTGCAGTTCCTTTGTTATGTACCTGGCTGCCAGCATCCAGGCCAAGCAAAGCATGGAAGATGCCTTCCTATGATCCACTTATGCTTTTGCACTATGATCTTTTGTGGGGACTGGACTCAAGAAGATTTTGGCTGCTTTAAGCAGCACAGAAATGCCAGTGCAGCCTCATCCCATGTACATGTTCCCCTGCCAGGCTGGGGCAGACTGGTTATTGCTGCTGGAGCCCAGAAGAGCTGTGACTGGCAACTTCATGACTTTCATGGCTGTACTGAGATGTGCTCTGACCACTCAGCCTTGTAAAATGGAGAAGACTGAACCAGTCTGTGAAGACCGGGAACCGTTTGGCTCAGGATGATTTGTTACACAGGGCTGGCCTGGGCCTGGCTCTGCTACACATGGACAGAATTACTAGGCTGACTTTACCTTGAAGAGACATGACCAGGTATAAGCACCCTTTTTTCCAGACTCTACTCCCATAAATATGACACTGGGCTAACACTATGGCCTGCCTTTTCCTTCACAAATCCACACTGGCAGCGATTGTCTTATCTACAATCCACATCTACAGCTCTTCCCAGCTGCTGATTCTGCTGGTTCCGGCCTTGAAGTTGTTCAGATTGTCCCTTTGTCTGTTCAAGACCTCTGCACTAACCATGCTAATCCCCAGTAAGCAATCACATCTCCCCATCTGTGCTTCTGTGATTTCCCTTGGCACCATGGTAGGACTAGAGCTGGATGCCTTGTCAAGACTTAGCTGCTCTGATTTCTCATTATGTTATCATAATACCATTTAGCAACACCACCCTTCTCAGCAAAAGAAACTGATCCCAGCCCCTTGAAGGCAGCACAGTGAGACAAAGAGAACTCAGCGGGGCCCACACTAATACTCAGCTGCACTCTTGTGAAGTGGCTGCATTTCCTTCCCAGGAAATATTCCAGTTCTTGCCTACTCACAAAAAAAAAAAATCTCAAAATGCATTTCCTTACTTTGTTGTTCTTTGTAGGTATGATCACATAGCATCAACTTCTTAATCCATCTGTGTATTGCTTGGTGACTGTTCTGTGCTTACATTATACCCTATTAGTGAAAGCTTGAATTTAGAGGCATCAGTTGTTAGTTGTTAGCATAGACTTTCCCAAACTTGCTTACCTGGCTACCACTATTACCAGCAGTGACTGAGGACAGTGAGGGCTCCCAGCTCTGGGCTATGCATGCTGAACTGAGGCAAGATGCAAAACCCTTCTATTGCATCTTTTTAGTGCCATGTCTGATGCATAAACCTAGTCCCCAAACCCTTTCTTACTCCCAAACTTTAGAAAGCCCAACCTCAGCGACTCCTTACCCTTGGTCCCACACTTCTCGATGTGTGTTTCCATGTCTTAAAGCAATGTGTGGTGCCTGCAGGTGCACTGACCTGACATTTGTGCACAAATCATCCAGGTAGCAGCAGTGATCTGTTTTGCATTGACTTCTGGCCAGCTCCCTGATGAAGCTCCCTTTGTCAGCACCTGCAGACTGGCAGGACTGGATGCAGTCTCTGGTACACATTGACCAGACTCATTTACAAAGCTCTGAAGCTGTGTACCCCTGAGCTGCGAACCGTCCTCTGGGAAGAAGCAGCACTGGAACGGCTGTGTGTGCAAGGAGCTCATGGCAGGAAGATGAGACTTCTGTCAAGCATCCTGCAATTTAACAGCAGGCAGCATCAGCAGAACATAAGATAGACAAGGACAACAAGCGGCGCTCCAGAGCAACAAATGTAAGAAAGTATTCTCTGCCCTGCTCCAAGGAAGAATGTACAAAATGGCCTCCTGCTGCCTGGTTGTGGGCAGATAACCTCCCAGATGCACTCTCCTAGGATCTGAGGTATGCATATTCTGAATACAGGTTGACAGTAAAAAGTACAAGGTATTTTAATATAGGTACAGAATTGCAGGAATGGCACTGCCTGGTTCCAGGCCTGGGGTTTGGCTGCATGAATCACAGGACAGAATGTTTGGATCTCTTTGAATCTCTTGCTGTTGACAAAGCTTTAAGTGAAATTCAAAGCCAAGAAACTGTATGCATGACTACAGGCTGCGTTCAAGCTTTGATGTGGAGGGCCATCTAGTGGAAAGTCTCTTCGTGCTGTTTTTTGCACCACCGCCTGAGCAAAGGCATTGTTGCCTGTTAGCATCTCAGAAAACGCACTTTTTGAGCTGCCCATTCCAGGCGGAAGGGTCCCTGCTCTGCTACTGCAGCATCCACCCATGCGCCTTTGGAACAGTCAAGCCTGCCTTGCTGCAACAAAATGTGCATTTCCTACAATCCATTTCCTTTGACTGATGGCTTTCGGAAGCTTTCCTTAAAACAAACAAGCAAAACAAAACAAAACAAAACAAAACAAAACAAAACAAAACAAAACCAAATAACTCAGTTTCAATTTTTGTTCTTGCTAATTCACATTCAAAAAAGGCTCAACGCAACTCCTGGACAGCACTGGGATGGTGCGGAAATGGAAGAGCATCTACATAATGCGGCATCCCTGCTATTTGGCTGAATGAATCAGGTAGCTACTCAGTATTTTCTGCAGAAATACTGAGTGCTCTGAGCCAGATTCTCTGGTCAAAGGACAGCAAGAATATAGAAAACACTGGAGCCATTTCAGATGAGTTCAGGTTCATGATTCCAGCAGCCCATCTGTGCAGTGAGGAGGGAGAGGCGGGTCCTGCAGCAGCTGCACGGTTACCTAGGAATCCCATCACAAATCTGGAAAACAGCTAGGATTTCAGTAAGTCTGGAGAAATCTTGTACATTTAGGATTTTACCATTTTCTCAAACCTTAGAATCAAAGAATCATAGAGTCATAGAATCATAGAATGTCTTGGGTTGAAAAGGACCTCAAAGATCATCGAGTTTCAACCCCTCTGCTGAGTGCAGGGTCACCAACACTAGACCAGGCTGCCCAGAGCCACATCCTGCCTTGCCTTGAATGTCTCCAGGGACGGGGCATCCACAACCTCCCTGGGCAACCTGTTCCAGTGCATCACCACCCTCTGTGTGAAAAACTTCCTCCTAATATCTAACCTACATCTCCCCTGTCTCAGTTTAAAACCATTCTCCCTTCTCCTATTGCTATCCACCCTCGTGAACAATCGTTCCCCCTTCTGTTTATATGCTCCCTTTAAGTACTGGAAGGCCACAATGAGGTCTCCCTGGAGCCTTCTCTTCTCCAAGCTAAACAAGCCCAGTTCCCTCAACCTTTCTTCATAGGAGAGGTGCTCCAGCCCTTTGATCATCTTGGTGGCCCTCCTCTGGACCTGTTTCAAGAGCTCTGTGTCTTTCCTGTACTGGGGGCCCCAGGCCTGGATGCAGTACTGCAGATGGGGCCTCACAAGAGCCAAGTAGAGGGGGACAATCACCTCCCTCACCCTTCTGGCCTTCCGGGCTGCCAGCGCACACTGCTGGCTCATGTCCAGCTTCTCGTCCACCAGGACCCCTAAGTTCTTCTCCACAGGGCTGCTCTCAAGGAGTTCTTCCCCCAGTCTGTATAAATAGCTGGGAAGAATACCTTAGCTACTGCTGCATTAAAGCTCACAAACAATTGCCCTTTTAACAGAGAGCATTTTTGTTTGTTTGTTTTTCACCATTGAAGTACTGATAGTTCAAGTATTGTCACAAGCCTAGGACCTTGTAACCTGTTACTGATTGACTGCTTTTGGTATCTACTACACTTACCTGCCTGTGGTGATCTTTTTTTCTTTCTTCTTGATTTGTAATTTCTTAAAAAAGCTGTGCTTCTTTTCCAGCCTTTCCCCAGTGGAGATAATTACACCACCCCTCTCTGCCAGCTTACCACCTAATTTCATGAAACGTGAAAAAAAAGTAACATTTTCTAAGAGCTCTGTTGCCATTGTGTGCATGCAGTAGCCGTGCTCCCTGCCCTGCCTGTGTCACCTCACAGCCTGGCTATCACCAAGCCTATTACTCACAGCCCTGGGGCACTGAGGGTAGCTTAGTGCTGGGGTGTGAAGGACCTGGTCTCCATCTCCTTACAGAAAGGGCTGATGACCGCCATCGGAGCACCATTTTGGGTGGAACAGCAGCACATATCAGGCAACACAATGCACAACTTCAAAGTCAGGTTTAGGTCATGAAGACCTGCAGCATGACGAGGTACAGCAACATTTCTGGTACTTGGAATGTTGGGATAGAGCAACAAATGAGGAAATCACGGTCCCCATTGCTCTGCCACTCGTGCCATTTCTGTGACAACACACATACCTACGTGTCAGCCCAGACTTCCTGCTTGGCTGGGTAACTCATTCATGGGCAAAGGGAGAATGTAAGTCACCCTGTGGCTGGCTTCTGCCTACTCTGATGTGCTGGGATGGGCCAGGCTCTCTGAATATTGTCTGGCTCCAGATTTTGGACTGTGCAGCTCTGCCAGCACAGACAACATAGCTGTGCTGGTGCACTCAGCCTTCTTACCCTTGCTTGTGTCCTGTTTCACAGGTTTGCTGGCCCTGCCAGCACACAGGAACAGAGATCACAGCATCCACTCTGCTACAGCTCAGCGCCATGGGTCCAGCCCAGCTGTGCCTGGTTCCAGGCTCCTGGCCCCAGGCACCACGCTTGCTTATTCTGACATGCTGCTGCCTGCTGGAAAGGGACTACTGCCCACTGCGAAGAGAAAAATGCAACAGCTTAATTGCTTGAATGCTATCTAGGCACATCAGCTGGCTTGGAAACTTTAAGAACCCCTTTGTGGAAAAAGCAAACAGCCAGGGAGAGATTGTTCTGTTCCAGAGCGATGGAAGTGCCAATCCCATGAGAGCATAAAACTCAAAGAATAGTGCCTGAAAAATCACCCCAATCGCAATGGCCTGGCAGCTAGGAGACCTATTAAAAAAAAACCTTATTTTAAAACCTTCTGGTAATTAGTGTAGCTGCAAACCAAATGATGACCTTGGCACTGTCAATACTCATGATACATTAATGAAGCATTCTGTCAGAGGCTGAGTTCTTTCAGTGTAATTTTTTTCTCTGCTGGAACTGTGGAAATATATTAATGGTCATGCTTCACTACCAGCAGAGCCTAACTTGTAATGCCGTATTCTTACTACAGACATCATTAAGAGACTTCAAGGTGCATGTTCAGAAGCTTTGAATTCCAGCTAGGAGGACTGCTCAGGCGGCAGCAGGCAGCAAGCTGCTGGTGTTGGCCTCTGCCACTGAGCACACAGGAGGTGAGAAAGTGAAACAGACACACAGCGTCAAACAGCACCTCTAGGTCTGCTAGCAAGCTGCTGTTAAGAGCCAGGGCTTTATTCTAAGACACACATCTTGCCACATTAAAATAACACTTGGTTTTGACATATTAATTGCCACAATACAAATCCAACATGCAGATTTGTTTAAAACATATGTTTGATTGGGTACATCAACTGTAAGCATTTATAATGGCATTGTTACCAAGTGCACTGATGGTGATTTCAGGGGCTTCATTTTTCATCTTCAAAATTTTCTTTTGTTTGCCTGTTTTGAAATATGGACCGGCAGACAGTGGGACTGTATGTGCAGGTGTACCTGCCACAGCTGGGACACATCCTGGACACTGTGCTCTTTTTCCTTGAGGTCCCACTGTCTGTACCTGCAGCCAAGAGGTTTCTTTCTTGGGGGCAGGATTTGTGATGTGCTTTATGCCACCCATGAGGACTCATTTGCGAGATCCTGTGATAAGACTATTATCTGCAGTGTTACCATGCCACAGTCTCGGTGGCGATTTGTTTTTTTTTCACAGATAGAACATAAAAGCATGCCAACAGTGCAGGACAAAGGTGGGAGCAGCAGCCTGTCCTGCTCACTGCTTAGCATCCCTGCCTGTGCATGTGGATCTCAGCCTGCTGTGCTTTCGCACTTCGCCTCGGTAATATTATCCAGCATCTAATTTCTCTCGTAACAAGGAGGCCATTTAGTTTTAGCCCCTCATGAATCACAACTTCAGCACCTGAAAGACTGTTACAACAGAGCCACTGAAATAGTTGCACCCTCACTGGTGGTCTGCCTCTGTTATTTGAAGCTGTGTGTCTATGGCTACTTCACCTGTGTTTCCATTTTTGTTTTCCTGACTGAGCCTTTAACAAAGCCTTCAGAACACTTAATTATGTACTTGGACAAAGAACAATACAAAATTAAGCAGGGAAACAAAGTCACACAAAGCAGTCATTAAAAATTTCCAATAGCATTCCCTCAAGTCATCACACAAGCATCTCCTCCAGCAGAATCAGAGAAAATTTTGCTTGTAGCTTGTACTTGGATATCTGTGGAAGTGTGCACTTCGCCAAGCCCATGCTGAATGATTATTTTGCATTTGAGATGGCAAAATCTTTTAATGACAGTACCAGTTCAATAAATTGGAGCTACTCTTGTCTCATCTGCCCAGATATCTATGACACACAGGCATATCATACAATCATCTCACTGAATCACAGAATGCTTTGGGTTGGAAGGGACCTTAAATCCCACTCAGTCCCATCCTGTGCCATGGGCAGGGACACCCACCCCAGCTCAGGCTGCACAGGGCCCCACCCAGCCTGGCCCTGAGCACCTCCAGGAATGGGGCACCCACACTTCTCTGGGCATCAGTGTCAGGTCCTCACCTCCTCACAGTAATGAATTTTCCCCCATACTTATATTCTGGGATATCTATAGTGGAGAAACTTTTGAATATGTGACCTGGATATTTGTATTTAAACATTTCTGTAGTCGGGTTCTCGAGTTGTCATGTCCTTTCCAGGTATTTTCTCTGTTCTCTAAAGCCTTGCCATTCTTTGTGATTTGGTGAAACTGTTCTTCTGGAGTAATTCTCTACATCATTTAATGCAGCTCATTTTTTCCTATACAGATTGTATAATCAAGCATTTATTACCTGAGCTTTTTGTTTAAAGGAAAAACTTTAATGGCAGCCACTATTCTAACAAGAGCAGCTGGAGCAGTGTCCTTAGAATCATAGAATTAGCTAGGTTGGAAAAGACCTACAAGATCATCCAGTCCAACCATCCACCTACCACCAATAACCCCACTAGACCATGTCTCTCAATGCTATATCTAAACGTTTCCTGAATACCTCCAGGGACGGTGACTCAACCACCTCCGTGGGCAGCCCATTCCAGTGCCTGACCACTCTTTCAGAGAAGTAGTATTTCCTAATGTCCAGCCTAAATCTCCCCTGGCATAACTTGAGGCCATTCCCCTCGTCCTGTCACTAGTTAGAAGAGAGAAGAGGCTGGCCCCCAGCTCACTACGACCTCCCTTCAGGTAGTTATAGAGAGTGATAAGGTCTCCCCTGAGCCTCCTCTTCTCCAGACTGAACAATCCCAGCTCCCTCAGCCGCTCCTCATAAGGCCTGTGCTCCAGACCCCTCACCAGCTTTGTTGCCCTCCTCTGAACACGCTCCAGGGCCTCAATGTCTTTCTTGCAGTGAGAGGCCCAAAACTGGACACAGTACTCGAGGTGGGGCCTCACCAGGGCTGAGTACAAAGGGACAATGACTTCCCTACTCCTACTGGCAACACTGTTCCTGATACAAGCCAGGATGCCATTGGCCTTCTTGGCCACCTGGGCACACTGCTGGCTCATGCTCAGCTGAGCATCGACCAATACCCCCAGGTCCATTTCCTCCACACAACCATCCAGCCACTCTGCCCGAAGCCTGTAGCATTGCCTGGGGTTGTTGCGGCCAAAGTGCAGGACCTGGCACTTGCTCTTATAGAATCTCATCCCATTGGCTTCAGCCCAGAGATCCAGCCTGTCCAGATCCCTCTGTAGGGCCTCTCTACCTCCAGGCAGATCCACACTTCCTGCCAGCTTGGTGTCATCTGCAAACTTACTGAGGGTGCTCTCAATCTCCTCATCCAGGTCATCAATAAAGGGGACAGGCCCCAGCACCGACCCCTGGGGAACACCACTCGTGACCGGTTGCCAGCTGGATTTAACTCCATTCACCCCCACTCTCTGGCCCCGGCCCTCCAGCCAGTTCCTTACCCAGCAAAGAGTGTACGTGTCCAAGCCACAGGCTGCCAGTTTCTCCAGGAGAATACTGTGGGAGACAGTGTCAAAGGCTTTGCTGAAGTCTCGGTAGACCACATCGACAGCCTTTCCCTCATCCACCAGACGGGTCACTCGATCATAGAAGGAGATCAGGTTGGTAAACCAGGACCTGCCCTTCACAAACCCATGCTGGCTGGGCCTGATCGCCCGACTGTCCTGCAAATGCCGCGTGATCTCCCTCGGGACAATCTGCTCCATAACCTTCCCTGGCACTGAGGCCAGGCTGACAGGCCTGTAGTTCCCTGGATCCTCCTTATGACCCTTCTTGTAGATGGGAGTCACACTGGCAAGTCTCCAGTCTTCTGGGACCTCTCCAGTTGACCAGGAACGCCGATAGATGATGGAAAGCGGCTTGGCTATCTCCTCCGCCAGCTCCCTCAGTACTCTTGGATGGATCTCGTCCGGCCCTATGGACTTGTGGCAGTCCAGGTGGAGTAGTAGGTCTCTGACCGTTTCCTCCTGAATCATGGGGGTTTATTTTGCTCCCCATCCGAGACTTCCATGTCAGAGAGTAGAGTACTCTGAGGACAACTGGTCTGGCTTTTAAAGACAGACGTAAAAAAGGCATTGAGAACCTCAGCTTTTTCATTGTCCTCAGTGGCCACATTCCCAGCCGCGTCCAGTAAAAAATGGAGATTCTCCTTGGTCCTCCTCTTACTGTGTATATATTTGTAAAAGAGTTTCTTGTTTCCTTTAATCCCAGCAGCCAAGCTTAGTTTGAGCTGGGCCTTTGCCTTTCTAATTTTCTCCCTGCACATCCTAACAACCTCTTTGTACTCTCCCCGAGTTTCCTGTCCCTTCTTCCACAGGAGGTAGATTCTCTTTTTCTCCTGGAGCCTCAAGAAAAGCTCCACACCAGTCTCCTTCCCTGCCGGCTCATCTTGCGGCTCAGGGGGACAGCCTGTTCCTGCACCTTCAGGACTTCCTTCTTGAGGAGCAACCAGCCTTCCTGGACCCCTTTACCCTCCAGGACCGAATCCCAAGGGACCCTCCCTACCAGTCTCCTGAACAATTCAAAGTCTGCCCTCCGAAAGTCCAAGGTAGCCGTTTTGCTGTCCCCTCTCCTGGTTCCACCAAGAATTGAGTACTCTACCATTTCATGGTCGCTCTGTCCAAGGCAGCCCCCAACTTCCACATCTCCCACCAGACCTTCCCTGTTTGTGAACAGCAGGTCTAGCAGGGCACCTCCCCTGGTAGGTTCTCTCACCAGCTGCAGAAGGAAGTTATCTTCCATACACTCTAGAAACTTCCTAGACTGCTTCTTCTGTGACGTGTTGTATTCCCAGCATTGATCAGGGAAGTTGAAGTCCCCCAAGAGGACAAGGGCTGGCGATCGTGCAACTTCTGCCAGCTGTTTATAGAACGCCTCATCTGTCTCTTCATCCTGGTTAGGCGGTCTATAACAGACCCCCACCAGGATGTCTGCCTTGTCAGCCTTCCCTTTGAACCTAACCCAAAGAGATTCAACGTTGTCTTCCCCAGTTGCAATCTCAGTAACATCAAAACAGTCTCTAACATAGAGAGCCATGCCACCACCCCTCCTTCCTTGCCTATCCTTCTGAAGAGCTTGTAGCCATCCATCACAGCACTCCAGTCATGGGAGCGATCCCACCATGTTTCCGTAATGGCAACTAAGTCATAGTTTGCCTGCCGCACAAAGGCTTCCAGCTCCTCCTGTTTGTTGCTCATGCTGCGGGCATTGGCATAGACGAACTTCAGCTGAGCCCGTTGCCTCACCCCTAATCCTGATGCCTGCCTAGGCACACCTCCTGCAGGGCTGGTTTTATCCCCTTCCCCCTTCCTCTCTAGTTTAAAGCCCTCTCTATAAGCCCTGCCAGCTCCTGGGCAAGGATGTGTTTTCCCCTTTGAGACAGGCCAGACCCATCAGCAAACCTCACGCCTGGTGCCAAGTAAACCACCCTGTGATCAAAGAACCCCAAATTCTTGTGCCTGCACCAGCCTCTCAGCCATGTGTTTATGAGATGGGTTTTCCTGCCCCTTTCAGTGTCCTTCTCTGAAAATGAAGGGATAGAAGAAAATACCACCTATACTGATACTCCTATTCCCTGAACTAACCGCCCTAGTCCCCTGAAGTCATTTTTGAAAAGTTTCAGGCTTCTGTCAGCAGTATCATCGCTGCCAGCCCGAACTATTAATAAAGGATAATAATCAGAGGGGTGGATCAAACTGGGGAGTTTTCTAGATGTATCCCTAACCCGGGCCCCAGGGAGGCAGCACACCTCCCTATCGGTAGGGTCAGGCCGACATATAGGGCCCTCCATTCTTCTCAGAACGGAGTCGCCTACGACAATCACCCTTCTGTCCTTCTTGGCAGAGGCAGTCTCAAGGCGTGGAGTCGACCGCCTCACTTTGGGCAACTTTGGCAACCTTGCGGGCAGAGCTCCTCCTCCTCCTGCATCCTCACTCACCTCTCTCACAGGTTCCAGGGCCTTAAACCTGTTACACAGAGGCACCTGGGGAACCAAGGTAGGCCGGGATGGGGGTTGCCTGCGTCGCAGAGCTGGGACCTGTTTCCATTCCTCCTCTTCTCCCAGTTTGTCTCCCTCAGCTCAATCATGGCAGGCAAGAGGATCTGCCACCGTCTGAGGGGTATCACTCCGGTGTCTTTCCTGCAGAGAGTTACACCACCAGTCTATTTCCCGCTCACATTCTCTGATGGATCTTAATCTCTCTACCTCCTCCTTGAGCTCCACTACCATGCTGAGCAGCTCATCCACCTGCTCACACCTCACACAGGTGGAATCCCTGCCACCCTCCCTCCGCAGCAGCAGGCTCCGGCACTCCCTGCAGCCTGAGACCTGAACTGCTACATCTCTGGGCAGGCCCTCCATCTGGGTCGCCACAGTCTTCTTGAGGTGAGCCCTCTGCCTGGTGGAGACCATGTTTAAACTTGAGGTCTCAGAGACTGTGAATGTGAGAGCAGGTCTCCTGACGAAAGAAGGGCAGCACTTACACACTCTACTCCTCAGCCACTGGCTCTGTAGCCCTGCTAGCTCAGCAGCCCTCCCACAAGCTGCCAGCCCCCCGGCACGGCACCGCATTTTTCCTGGCGTCAAAAAGTCCTAAAAAGAGCTTTTTTTGTGGCCGTTTTTGCTTCAGAACCCTTGCCCTGTGCAGTCTTACCTGCCCTGAGACTGGTCTCCGTAGCAATTACCATTTTCTTTTTTCTCAAAATGCCATTCCATTCTCCTGAAGACAACAAGCAGTTCACAGACAGTGGTTTATATTGCCCAGAATGGCAAAATGAGGAATGTGCACCATCCTGGAAGCACTCAGCACCACGTTGTGTCCTCACTGGCATCCTCACCAGCACTCCAAGTGCTGGCAGGCAGGCAGGAAGGCCAAGCTTTTTAATATCAGTACGGAAAGAAACCCTTGCAACCCTACCTGCTCCACCTCATCCCCTTGGCAGCAAGGATGGTGACGCTGTCTTATAGGGAAGACAGGCAGGAGATGATGAGGTAGAATACACTTGCAGAAACCTGTGGATAAAAATGCTTCTATTTCTGTGCTAAGTACTAATGTTATTAATAACAATCCTAAATTTTGCAGCAGACACTGGCTCACGAAGCAGATGAGAACAGAGTAGCAATTAACTTAACGGAAGCCCTGGAAAACAGTCAGATAAGTAGCAAAGACTGTTCACTTCAACCTGGTGCCATCATCTGCCAGATGTCTGGAGAGAAAATCCTCCATATCCCATTACCCATCCTCTGCAACCTGAAAAAACAAGAAATACTGGTTTGAATCCATGAATAATTAAATTTAAGCTGATATTAGCAGAAAACTCAACTGGATTGAGGGTGTTAGACTCTTCACTGGTTTGTTCACTGGCAGGAAATAGCCTGGGTCGAATTCATTCTGAGAGTCATTCCAGGAAACAAATACAGCTGCCTCAGCAAACAGTTTTTTCTGAGTCTCTGTAGGCTCAAAGAATCTGTTATGTTCTTTCAGGAGAGAAGATTACAAAATAGTGTAGTTTTCTTTCTGTGAGTTTCTCCTGCTAATAGTTGCCTTCATTCACCTGTTGCCAAAATTTGCTGTCTGTGCCGGGGAGATGCAGCCCTCCTATATGTGGCAGACTGGGCTTGCTCATCCCACTTTTTGTTTCCATACCAGCCTCCTCGTGGGTTGTCGTCCTCCTCACTGTACGCTAGGGATCCCCACTGCCCTCTTGCCACACCAGTGACCGTATGCTCTCATTCTTCTTCTCTCAAGGGTCCTCTTCTGACTTCCCCGTGCCGAGGACGGTGTGCTTCTGTTGAACAGATGGCAGCTGTTCCACATGCCCCTCATTTGCAATTTTCTGATTTCCCATCTCTTTCATGTCCACTGATGTTCAAAACAATTCTGGACAGACTGAATTAATCAGAGGGGATGATGAGATTCTCCAGGAGCTAACCTTTTGGACCTGGTTGACAGCCACAGGGAAACAGCCTGAAATAAATCAACAGCAGAAAAGCACAGTTCAGGGAACTGTAAGTTGAGAACTGTTTGGGTAGGAAAAAAGTTCCACTGCAATGCATAAAAGTACCATGGGTGAGCTGCTAGTCAATGTACTGTGTATTTACTGGTGCATGGAATAGGACTGTGATTTATGTCCATGAAAACTAAGGCTATGGATGGCTATGGCCATGGATAGCTATTACTATGTACAGCCTTAGCAATGGATTTAGGCCACTTCGTTTGTAGGAAGGAATAAAAGGCCCTGAAAATGGAAATGTTTTTCCAAGTGGATGTTCTAAAATAAACAAACATCCTAATGCCTGGAGTTCTCTTATCACAAGAGTTGCTTTACCTGAGTGACTGTGAACAGATTTGGATACCTAATAAATCCAGGACTAGCACAATCTCCTCTAATACTTCCAGCAAAGGGCAACAGGTGCCATCTGTGAGGCAGGAACACCTGGATGAGAGCTATCCCAGACCCTGAGGAGTAGTGACATGCTGTCCTAGAGTTGAGAGATTGTACAGGAACTACCTGAAACACCACAGGAGCTAGGAGCTCCTTCCTGGCCAAATGCACTTCTCAGGATCATTAAGGATAGTCTTATTGAACTTGAGTTTAACATAAAGTATGTTTCACCTGCAAATTTTATGTACCTGCAGTTGTCTGTTTCTTTTTCCATGTGGCAAATTTGGGTACATCTTTTCTGATGTACCTTTAATAGCTTTACTTAAGAGTTCAGAAATTTAACTCAGAAATAATGTGCATGCATGATTTTCAGGTCTGAATTATAAAACTGTAGTTTTTCCAGATTTTCTTGGACAATATCAATACTGGCCCTTAGCTCTGAATCAGCGCAAGATTCCTCTGATTGAATCTCATGTCTGCCAGTATTTCTACCAGGCCTTGGTGTCACTTTGTACAAGGACTTTGAAGTTTTAAAGTCTCCCTCTTTCCAAAACAGAGTGGACCACGTGGATGCTCTTAAAGGCAACATCACTGGAAGGATTTACCATCTGAAACTTTTAGCTGTGTATACCACTTATGAAGAAAGACTTCTTCTTATATTAGTACAGGTATTTCATGCAGAATAAAAGACATTAAATCAATTTCTATTTAATGCGTTTTCTCTCATGATTGCTCTTAATCTGCTTGCCAGAACTGCAAGTATTCACCCACTGCTTGTTTCCTCCTCCTCCAGCCTTTTTGTAGGTAAGAGAAGGGCTTTCTACCTGTTGCACATGGGGTGAGACTGGACTGGCAGTGTTTTCCAAGGCATAACCTTCCGGCCTCTGCCACCAAGGACAGTGAGGATTGCTGGATGCCAGTCAGAGCAGGAACATTTTAGCTCTGGAGGCCTCCTTCCCCCCCTAAGCTCCAAGATTCAGCTAACACACACTGTGAAAATGGGAGATGAGGACAAGGCTTTTGCTCCCTTTCCGTCGCCATGTAGGAGACAGAAGGTATCAGCACTCGCTGACTGATGCACCATTTTCTGAAAGAACGCTCACCTTTGGCTCCTGGAGAGCTGGAGAATGTGCTAAATACTTGCACAGATTTGGTCTGTCTGAATGTACTCTGCTTCACTCCATTGCCTGAGAGCAGCCTGCTCGTTGTACCAGAGCAGCAATGCTGGCTCTGCATGGAATGGATAAGCTGTATGCCACAGGACCTAGAAGCACAGCTCGGAAACTGTAGTTCATGGGAGAGCTGCTGCAGAGGATTAAACCACTGCTTCATGACTCACACTTTGGTTTTAAGAGACCTAGAAATGTGTTTTAAAAGGCAGGAAGGGGAAGGCAGGGGATCTGGAAGGACCAATGGACAGATGGTCAGATCAGAAAGCCTTCATAGGGAGAGGGCTGGGTGAGGAAGCCAGTGTTATGCCTTTGTGCAATTAAAGCTTTGGCATTTGTGATGATAATAAATTCATCTCTATACTGATGAATGATGTTGTAACATCAGATGTTGACTTCACTGCGCACTGAAGCGGAAGTTAGGCTGGCTCTAAGGAGATATCAATAAATCACATTTAGTGTAGCAGTGTGAGGCTCCAGCTTTGGGCAGCTGAAGTATTCACACGCATCCCTTCACCACTTTGCTCATGTAATCTTCTCTGAGTTTAGCACTAAAAGAAACCTCATGAACCACCATTGTCTGCATCTCTCTCACCTAGAAACACACTATGACTGCTTTTCCTGAATCCTAGTCAGAAACAAACATCCACGTGAGAAATGACGTTGATTTGGATGTGTTCCTCTGTATATAATAAGCTATGGTATACAGAGGAAGCGAAATGCTGGCTCAGGACTCCCGGGCTTACATCCTGGGCTTTTATTCCTTAGCAAAGAAGGCAATCTGTGATACCAAGCAGATGGCTGAAATATGCATCTTTCCTAAATTAAGCTACATGTGGAAGCCTGGAATCTATATAAGGTATGGAAAGCTGCAAGCAGGAGGAATGAAGGGGTGGGTATGAAAGAAGGAGGAGGAAAAGGCAGGGGGGTGGAGAGTAGCACTGGAGAACAGCAGTGGTCCAGCCCCTCTGATTCTGAAAAGCATCACCGGATCCTCTGGATAAAGACCAGCCTCATAGCAGGGCTAGGAGAGAGGATTTCTGCTCAGGGCTAAGACATGGTGAGTAGGCTTTTTGTCATCTGTCTTGTTGTTTGCTCTGGTGCAATGTCATGCCGTAAGCTCTGACACTCACGGAGACTCCAAGAGACTGTTATTTTGGGGTGGCTGCTTGTTTTCAAAGCATTGTTTTTGACTTATTTTTCAATCCACAGGACAAGTGCATGCCTGTGTTTACATAAATGCACATCCAATCTCTTCTTAAAGCAATAAACTACTGAAAACAGCCAAAGCTGTAAGGTTTAATGCACAACAGGCTGCTGGCCAGGGCAAGTAAAGATGCCCTGCTTCTCTTTCAGGTGCACAGCAGGGGTTTCTGCTCAGCTGCCTTCCGCTAGCACCAGGCTGCTGCTTCAGCAGCTCCCTGTGCAGGAGTTGATGCTGCCTTTCATACGGCGCAAGAAGAACATTTCAAGCGGTTATGCTTCTTTCAGGCTCAGGCGCAGAAGAAAATGGGGTGAAGGGAGCGGAGGTTTTGTCGGAGAAGAGCCTCCTTTTGTCACGGTCTGTCCCCACTCACACAAGGCTGGGCAGTCTTGGGCTCTGCCGCTGCCCCTGGGACCCCTTCTGTCGGGATGCTGCAATTAGGAACGTGCTTAATTTTACTATGGAAAAGCTGGAGCTACACAGAACAGCTGGCAGGGCTTAAAGGAAGGCTCAGGCTTCCCTACAGCACATAGCTAAGACTAAGCATTTAACTACGCATCCTCCTAGTATTCTTCTGGGGACTGTGAGTTTTTATTTTGTCTGCTTGGTGAAATTAAGATATAAGAAAAAAAAAAAAGCCAAAGTGTTTTTTAGAGAGAAAGCCATTGCCTGACCTAAATGTCTATGTAAATAATTGGGCATCCCGGGTTACCCGGCAGGGATGGGTGGCTGAGGGGAATGATGAGATACAGTCACCAGCAGTGCTGAGAGGAGAACACCAACGAGAGGCATGGTGTCAGAACAGGTCCGTGTGCCACACGGCTTTCTTTGAAAATAAGCATCCTCCAATTGTGAACCATGACTGCCCCTGGCTACGCCCTCTGTCCTTTCCCCCCTGCTCTTTTCTGTTTTCTGATAAAGAGGAGGTACTATCCAGAAGAAGTGAGAAGGTGAGCTTTAAAATCCTCTTTGGTTTTCCCCATAAGAACTATTGTGTTTATTCAGTCATTAGAAATAGCGTTACAGTGGTGTGGATGGGATCTCACTACCCTTTAGCAGGCATTGAACACAAGGTATGCTCACGGTTTTTAGTAAATGTTTCCTTTACTACTACTCATCTTCTGGGAGTGTGAAGGGTTTTGACAGTAAATAAACGGTCCTATTCCCAAAATAACCTCCACTTCGCTGGGAGCACAAGTTCTTCTTTCCGCATTGCTAATTGATTGGATCCTAAGCATTATAAATGAGCACCATCCACTGACTTTGCATGTAGCAGCGGCCTTTGACTCCTCATGCTTGTCTGTTAATGCACTTCAGGGCTTCCAGCCAGTGCGCAGCAAAACCCACCCAAGGGTGACTTGCCGTAGCAGGTAAGAGTCCCAGAGGGCTCAGTGCTTGGGTCTTTCCCTCTCCCGTTGTACGATTTGTCAAGAGATGCTCTAAAATATGCTTTGTTTTAAAGTGTGTCCATTTAAAGCATAACACATGCTCAGATGTCCCAACCAGACACATATTGCCAAGAAATGTAATTACGCTAACATCCCCATTTGGAATGAAGGGATAACATGCTCAAAGATAACTGATGCTCAGGATCTGAAGTCTCACTGATATGAAGCCACTTGTGGAAAAGAGATTTTGGACTCATTCCAGAATTGTACCCTAGGACACAAAAGCAGTGCAAATACAGTTTCACCCTTCTTTTTAAATGTAATAAACTTGAGAACTATGCCAGGTTGATAAAGCCTTCTGTTCAATAAAAGGGAAATGCTCAGAGGGAGGTAAAGTAGACCCCAGGTGGCCTGCAGAACTCTGCTCAGCGAGGCAGCACAGCCCCAGCTCCACAACATTCCAGTTTTACAAATTGACTCAATGTGAAAAAGGGGAAAGGGCACTCCTAGCTGCCCTGAAATACAACTTCTGCGTTCTGAATTTTGCTAATTTCTAGTCTCCAGGAAAGACAATTAGATATAAATCACATCAAACAAGCAAGAGAGAGTGTCCAAGCCAGACAGCTGGTAAGATTTTGGAATAGATGAACCTTAATTGTACTTTTCCCTGCTTAGCAAAAGTAATTTTGCTTATTAATTAAACCAAACTTGCTGAAGCCAGAGAGTTCATTGAAACTTTCTCTTCATAATCCTATTATTTCCATCTATGCACTTGTTGAAGCAAATACCCCTTCTTTTCCAGCAGGCTGATTTTCCTGGAGTTACATCCAGGAGGACTGGTATTGACTGGTACTGACACATTAATGCATCATCTATTTTACTTTTTATTAGAAGGTAACTAGGTGGAACCTAACCTTTGCCATGAGAGAAAAGCTAGTAATATATAAGATAATAATCTTATTATCATAACCCCAGAAGTCAAAACAAGTCTTCCCCCATTCCTCCACAGAGGGATGACCTCAGAAAATTCCCATATCTCACCTTGGGATCCATGGATGAATAGAGGCAAATGTGGCCTGCCCCTTCTCTGACCCACACACTGGAGGCACTGTTCAGACAGCTTGAGTCCCACCTGTACCGATCTCCCTCCGCCTGAACATCCAGGCCAGGGCTACACACTCTTCTCCACTTCCCCTGGCTGTTGAGCTGTGCTAAGGTAGAATTTAGGCCATCTGAAGATGGGTCGCATTATCCAGAATCTTACCTAATTCCATCTAGTCCTCAAAACCCAGGGCTATAAGGAATTTCTTTGGCTGACCTAAAACCAAGTCTCCTCAGCCCGCACACACGCTCACCTTCCCATTCTAAAACATTAATTCACTTGTAGATGAATCACAGACACAACAAAATCCCTTCTGTGTTTACAAGGCTATCAAACACCCTGCACAGATGGCATATGCTTGAACATGAAATAACTGCATTTTTGAGAAATATTATCCATATTTAACCCCCACCCTTATTCCAACGCTAACTCAACCTACTGATCTAATGCCTACTTAGAAGCTTGCAAAATCTCAGAAGTGAGCAGCTGGTGCGACTAAGAGAGATAGAAGTATAATTTGCTGCAGCTGGGAAGCCCAGCATGGCTGCACCTAGCACAACTGCAAATGATGATCAGCTGCAGCAGCAGGAGATTCAAGGGTGTGCTCTGTCCAAACAAGTGCTCATAAGTAATGGCAAAAGAGAGGTCAAGTGACGCAAATGAAGAAAGCATCCAGAGTTTGTTGGAAACAGGACAAACTAGCCTTGGGTAATGGACTGCTTGTTTCTGCAGGTTTCTGTTCTTTGTAGTGGAAACCAGTCCCTCACTTTCTCTTGATCCATGTGAAGAAGAAAGGTAATGCAAGTTATGTCCAAGAGGAGAGTAACTCAAGAGGAACAGAGACAGACAGCATTGTAGCTGAGTGCACAGGTCAAGAAATCCCACTGATGTACTATTTGAAAATGCCCAGAATAGTTTTTCACAGAATTTTGATTAACTTTACATAACCACTGACAAGGAACTTCCCCTTACACTGCTTCTTACTGCACTGGTACAACTTCTGGGATTAGAGATACACTTTGTGTTCCTGTGAGCACAGAAACTAGATATCCCAGTATGGGCCATTGCAACCAGAAGGGTTAAAGCATCAGCAAGTGTCAAAAGAGAGCAGCAGTGCATAATTATTTTTGTACTATATTTGAAAAGAAATACACTGATGATGAGGATAAAGAGGAACTCATAGGCAGGCAAGTTACAAAAAGTATTTTAAAAAGTCTGCAGGCTCAGGTATTTGGCACTCCTCTCCTGGAGCTCACATTTAATAATGGTTTTACCAGGGAAGATTCCCAAAATTGTGCTGTCGTTCAAACAGGATAAGCAGGATGATACAATGAACTAAATGCTAATTAGTCTGACAGGAATTCAGGGGAGGAATGAGAAAAAGTATATATGGGATTGAATAGAGGCATTAAACAATCAGGATACAAAGATGATGTTTAGATGCATAGTAGATTGTTCAATTTTTTTTTTTATCCTCGGACAAAACTGAAAAGCATAAAAACCTCTCAGAAGGATTTGTCTGTCTGCCTTATGACTGTCTGACCGAGAACCGTGAAGGCATGAGCCCTGCACAGCCTGCTGGCAGTGCAGCTTGTCTTCTGACACTGCGTGTGTTCTCAGTATAGATGTCACTTGGAACATCTGGGGTTTCACGTTATAACAGGGCACCTACTTCTGCTGGTGGAGACTGGGATGACAGATACGTCATATGTGGGACATCAATAACCAACATAGCGTTGGCTGTTTCTGGTTGTTTTCACAACTCTGTTGCAGTTCTGAGCACTGAATTTCTTCTCAGTTGCACCTTGCTTTTCAGAAGAGGAGTGTAGTCATGTCCCAGTGACCTATTTCTAAATATGCAAAACAGGCTTTCTGCAGCATCAGTGAACTGCAGCTATCTGACAGCGTAGTAAAATTTTTACTAGCTTTTATTAAGTATGCTCTGCAATAGTCACGTGCAGCCCCCAATGCAAGTAAACATGTCACCATCCCAATCACACCACCAGACCCACATCTATCACCACCTGCCAGGTTTTCCACAGCATCCATCCTCCTGATGCAGAATGCTCACACTTTCCCCTTACATTTTCTACCTTTTGTCTCTGGCCTACATTAAGTTGTAAATCCTGCCAGCCACCTGCCAGTTTGCAGATTCTATGGGCAATGGGCTGTCCCGACCTGTCTGCTGGGGCAGCTGACCTGTGCCTTTGAGATGCTGCTAGGGTACCGCTGCTCCAGTCCTTGCAACTGGTTGGCTCTGCAGGCTACTGACAGCTGTTGTGGTTCAAGGAAGCCTCAGCACTGCTCTGACTGTGACTTCAGGCATGTATAAAGGTTTATCTTAGTGCTGAATTTCAAGTTGCCCTTGCTGACTTTGTACTGGATACTGGTCTGGATCCAGGGATCTGATCTGACATCGCTCTCTAGGGAGTATTAGGATTAATAATTTTCATTTCATCAGAGCTGATAGATGTGGTTTGTCAAGGAGTGCTAAATGCAGCACTGTGTTGTTTGTATGCTTTTTAGAGTTCCATGGCTTTTTAAGTGGTTTTAGTTATGCATAAACAATTCAAAAGAAGACAAATATTTAATGAGATTTCATTAAGGAAAGCATGCATTTTCAAAAGCAGAAGTTTTTGTTCTGCTTTCTATCCACTAAAAGAATGGTTTCTCTGGCAGCTTTCAGGAAGTGACAGCTTCTTCCCTGACCTACCTTTATATAGCTCCATTGACTTGCAATTCAAGTTGACATAAGGCAGGGAAGAATCAGATGTGCCTATGAAATAACTGCTGGAAAACTGAAAGGATCATGGCCAGCGTAATTAGTAATTATATGTATGAAAACATAAACCAGTTCAATACTGAACTGTATAGGCATAGACCAAAGCTGACATCAATACAGGTATCAGAGTATGTTTAGAAATAGCTAAGCAACGTGCAATGCAGGTTCACTGTGCAATGCTCACAGTCCTCACACTAAATCCAAACACTTCTCCATTCTTACCGACAAAATGTTCTCAGAATCTCAGTTACCAACACACAGGGAGTGCTGTGGCCTCCCTGGGTCTGCCACATTTGTACACATACCTTCTGTTTCACTTATCTGGTTCTCATGCAATGCCAAGATTCAGTGATGGAAAATGCAGGTGACAACAAAGCCAGACACACAATGCTCTGTGGCTGCTCCCCAGCTGCAGTCTCTCGCGGTTTACAAGTGCTGTTGGGGCCGCAGGTAGCTGCAGATGGGCTCTTGCTCCAGGTGGGCTCCTCAGAGAATGTTAACTGACTGCTCATTGCCAGCCTTCCCCTAATAGTAGCTGTGTTCTGCTGCTTTCTTTACAGAAACAGATGTGAGGAAGCAGCAGTATGGAGCTCAAGAGAGGAAAGACCTTCATAAAATCCAGTGTGCAACATGAGAAAGTGCCACCAGCACACACCGCTCCTATAAACAGAGATGGCATGGGCAAGGACAAAAGGGCGGCTCTGGAGGGAAACCAAAGTGTAGCCCAAGTCCAGCTGGCATGTTTGGCCACCCACAAGAACTACAGATTTTCCAGCAGAGCAGCAAGGGGTGGGGCTGGTGACAACAGCCTGGAAAAGCCATCTGGGACCTCCTACAAACTCGTGAGGAAGAGTAAAACCCACGACTGTGTTAGTGAGGCTGACAAAAGTGAGCCGAGTGGCCCCAGCAGCAGGGTTTGTGAGGAAGGGTTTTCTGCAAAGGCCAAGGGGCGACTTGTCAATAGCGTCAGCTTTTCAGGGATGTCCAGTTCCAGCAGCAAGAAAGAGTGCGTGGTCAACCCCAGCCCGTCCGCCTGCAGCAGCCAGATGATTGATTACAGGAACTTTGTGCCACAGATGCCTTTTGTACCGGCTGTCGCAAAAACTATTCCCAGGAAGAGGATATCCCTCAAGAGATCAAAGAAAGGGCTCAGAGATATATTTCATATAAAAAAAAGTAAACCAGAAAGCCTCACATTCCTGGTTGAGAAGGACAAGAATCTGTCCTCCCCAGGCTGCAAGAGTGAGATGCCTAGGCGTCTTGCAAAGTCCCTTTTCAAAACTGGAGAAACATTTGCTGCCGACTGCTTGTCCCAAGACTGCTCGGACAATGAGCTGCAGTCCGACTCTTCCTATGACTGCTGCAATGCTCTGTGTGAAGATGTCGCATCTCTGAAGAGCTTTGACTCCCTCACTGGCTGCGGAGAAATCTTTGCTGATGAGAGCTCTGCTCACCTGGAGCTGGAAGGCAACAAAGAAGTCCTGGTGAGACGGAGCAAGCACAAGGAGAGCCCTGTCATGGGCTCCTTCCAGGGTGGCGTGGAGCAGCTGGCCTCCCCTGGCCAGAATGAGGCCGTTGAATTTGCAAAGTTTTGGGACAACATTAACAAATCAGTGAGGCTGCATCAGAGCATGCTGTTTGATAAGAAGGTACTGAAGATCCCCGGTTCTGACAAGGGAAAAGCCGGAGGCCAGGCTGCTGCACCTCCCACAGGCCCCCAGATGCCACCTGATAAAGATAGGGACAATTCCAAAGAGAGCTCCACAGAAACTGGAACACCAAAGAGTGACAACCAGGAATCCATATCCACAAGTGATGAAGGCTACTATGATTCATTCTCTCCTGGACAGGATGACGAAGTGAAGGAAGCTCAGACCCCTGGGGTCCCAGGCAGATTTCCAAGAGACAGCTACAGTGGAGATGCCCTTTATGAACTCTTCTATGACCCAAATGAAGTAAAAATAAACCCAGTCGTAGATGATGACTTGTGTACATCTGAAAGCATTTCAGAACAAGCCATTGAAATCCCCTTGTCCATCTACAGCTTTCATGTTGGAGCTGAGGAAAACATGGCTTCCCAGCCAGCTGTAGACATTATCAGCCAGGGATTTTTCCACAGCACGTGGAAAGGCAAAGAATGCTTGCTAAAGCTCTGTGATACTGAGCTTTCACTAACCATGGGGATAATAAACTGGCTGCGAAAACATGCGGGGCTTGTTTCCTCCCCAGGCTCTCTGCAGAGTCCCAGATCACAGCCAGAAGAGTGTAATGACTCACTGATCACTCCCAGTCCCAGTCCAGAGCAGAAAGTTAGCACAGAGGCTCAGCAGGAGAAAAAGAGCCAGGAAGAATCTAATACACCTAACCTAGGGGTGTTTTTGGATGAAGGCAAGGCTGCAACCCAGACCTCTTCAGTAAATGTTGCTGAAAGAGACTCCTCCGCTCACACAGCTAATCTGGCCTTCCAAGGAAGGGAAGGGAGCCACTGCCAGGACTCACCTACAGTGCCTGGGGCTGTGGAAACCACCGGAGCATCAAACAGTGTACCACAGTCATGGGCTAACGGGGACGACATGCAGCCATCTTCAACTGAGGATGAGAAGGTGACAATGTCAGAAGGATGCCAGATATCTGGAGGTGAAAACCCCCTGACAGAAAGTTTGAGCAGACACAGTGGCTCACAGAGCTCTGAAAACCCTCTGCTAAATGACAATCATGATGTAGAGTCTTGTTATTCCCACAAGACTGCTGCGACCTCACCCCTGGATCCCCTGGAGAGGGAGGACAGAAGTGAAGCAGTATACCACTCCCTGTCCATGTGCAACGAGCTGCTGCAGCCTCTCACTCTCAGACACTTCCAGGGCTACATCAGCCCCACAGCGCAGGAGAGCAGCGTTGGCATAGTGCAGCTCTTGGAGCAGTGCATGACACAAATGGCATCATTAAAAATCAGCTACGACAGCAAGTACCTGGAAGACAGCTGTGTTGAAAATGACGTGAACAATATTATCTGTAAGATGTCTCAGTACAAAAACAAGCTATTGTTGCAAAATGAATGCAACTGCACTGACCAAAAGTCAGAATACTGCAGTATTCCCCACACAAATCAATACAATTATGAAACGGATTTCCAAGCCAGCAGTCTGTATCATTTGAAGCAAAACGGGGAGCAAATTTGCTCTGAAGATCAGAAAAGCAGAGCAAAAATCCTAGATGAAGTCACTAGAGGCACGATCAATTTTGAATATGCCCAGCTAAATAGCAAAGCACTCTCCTATTTAAAAGACTTCACATTTGAGCTCAGTGCGGGTGATCCAGCTTCTGCAGCTCTCAGCAGGCCCACGTTCCTACCTCTCCCCAGCACACCTGCTGCCCCACCAGCCATGCACAGCCTGCCCCTCACCCCACAGTCCTGGGGGGCTGAGAAGCACAGCCCAGGGCCCTGGGGCTGCATGGCAGGAGGGGATGCCCTGTGCACCCACCCAGAGGCAGCAGCCCCAGACAGCACTGTGATGGGGAGCAGCCACCTGTAGCATATCGTGCTGAGAAGGTGAGTGCTCATGGGAGTCTGACAGGAGCGTGTGGCAGGTTGCGTCTGTCCCCTGCTAGCGGAGAGGCACCTATGACTGTGTGGTCTGACATGTGCTTGGGGTTCTCACAGTTTTCCAGTTTCGCTGCTCTTAGCTTTCCCTTCAGTGTGGCAGGTGAGAGTATTCAGAATGTAAATTTCACTGCTCCCAAACGAGGGACCATGTACAGCAACATCACCTTCACTGAGCCTCACGAATTCCATGCAAATGCTGAAGCCTTATCTTCCACCCGGTGCAGAAGGCTTTACACAAGTTGAAGCAGTGAAACCTTTTCTTTCCTCTTCTCCCGGATCTGTTGTGTTTGAAACAAAAGCAGGGATGTGGTTGCCTGGCCACAGAGTGCAGTAAGCACCCTGCCTGAGCCCTCACCACCAAGTCACAAAATGCTCTTCCTACCTAATGACAGCTTAAAACCTGGGCCCTGCTTCCCCTCAGTGTAAACTGGGCATCAGACAGCTCCCTCCTGCAGCACTTCCTGTGAGCTGCTGGGGACAGCCAGGCACAGGCTGTGCTAAGTCACAGGGAACTGGGCATGCTGTCCTGCAGGGCTGCACCTACAGCGCACCCTGGTGCAGGGGGAAAGCCCACAACAGCTGCTGGAGGTGTCCCAGAGGGTACTGCTCCCTGCAAGGCTGCAGGCCTGGTGTCCTTCTGCAGATGCAGCTGTCTCAGGCCAAACAGCGCTGGAGCTGCAGCAATGTTGTGCTCAAGAGGGAAATTCCAGGGGCTGTGCTGCACCTCAAGCTTTGAAAGTCCTTGAGCCACACTTACATAGCATGGGGACATCCAGATCCTGGTCTCTGATGTGGGGTAAGACACTCTGCTGTACAGAAGGCAGAACTGTGGTGCAGCCATGGCGCTAGTTCAGATCTGTCCATCACAGGGCTTTGGGCTACAGCAGACACCGCCTATAAGATATGGCTTTAACTCGGCTCCAGGTGGGAAACCCTCTGTCCCCCACTTGCTGAGAGGGTTATGTCCAAGCAGGATAAAACACACATAAGCTCTCTGCCATGTGCCTTGGCAAATCTGACAAACCAGCTGCATGCTGAAAAGGTGCCTTTGGAGGTGTTGGAAGATGGCAGGAGGCTGCAGCAAGGGCAGGGGCGGCAGTAAGGAACAGCTTGTTACTGCAGAGGGGGACCCAGGGAACACATCTGGCCCTGGCTGACAGCACTGTGACTGCTCCCTGGCATCTCCAAAGGCTTCTCAAGCAGCAGAAAACAAGGGCAGTGTTTCTCTCTGCATGAGCCCAAAGCAGCCTTGCAATTTCAAACCTAGGGAGACTCAGCTATGTACTCTGCTACCTACATCTTCATGAAGATGCCCTTCATCACTCAGATCCCCCAAGACAAGGGAGGAGGGTTTCAGGGGTCTCTGCAGACCGTCTTCAGTCCCCCTCACAGAGGCATAATCCAGTCATAAGTTCAGCAGTTTGTGGTCACAGCTGGTACATGTAAGAAACCAGTGCTCGGCACAGATCTGTCTGCGTATGGGCCCAATAGTTGCTGTTTGCTGTATTAGCACACAGAGTGCTGCAGCGTGGCAACAGCTGGATGGAACTGCACAGTGAGCAGGCAGAGCGGTGCCAGGGAACCACTGCACTGCATCAGTACTCAGACCTGCAGTGGCAGGAGTGTCACACAGCTCATGTGCTGTCACCGGAGTCCAGAGAGAAGATAATTTTTTTTCCAGAAGGGGTCTGCTGATTTATGACAGAGGTTTCTCTAATGGTAAAACGAATAGCATTTTAAAACTTTTAAAACTTTAAAACTAAAATGGCATTTAACACTGTCAAAAGAAATGGCTGTGGTGACAGATAGAAACACTGCCATGTGACCAAATTTTCCAGCCCAATGTCTTCTCCCCTGCCTCTACTACCAGATGGCTTACGGGTCTGCTGGAAATCTTGTCTATTTTTGGAAGGTGACTCAGGGTCTTTGCCTTACCCATGGGGGTGGTGGTGTACAATGGGCAGCATGCAAACATGGTGTCAACTCTGAATCCATGGAGATAGGCATGCATCACCAAGAAGCACTCCTACTGTGGACACGACTGTGCAAACTCCAGGAGCTTACCCATTAAGAGTACTCTGAGGTTCACTGTTTTGCCAAGCCAGAGCCAGCACCCCGCTTTGGCCCTCAGAGCAAATGCTGCATAAGCAGCTCCAGCACAGCCCTTGCTCCTCCCATGGACTCTCATGGTGGGGAAGGTCATCTTTCTTGCCATTTATTGCAGATAGAGGAAAGGTTGATGTCAAAAGCCATTCAGATCTCTGGGTATTGTCACCCAGTCTTCACATGTTTTTGTACCCACAGGAGCAAACACACCCACCCTCTCTGCTCCAACTAGTGTGCAGGGTTTCCCTTAGCCACACTTGATCCCCTGGACTGCTCCACCTTGCATAGCTAACAGTATGAGAAACACCAGCCTGAGCTCTTCTTCTGTTTCTCTCTTTTTTGACAAAAATTTGCAAATGCCTCATATTTGATCTGACCAGGAATTTGAACTGTGATGGTAAATATCATCCTTATACGGGGATACAGAAGGGTTAAGCAGACATTGGAAATTATCAGTAAAAAGTTCAATGAATGGCAGAAATATCATTCTTCAATGTAGAAAGGCTAGGACTTAGGAAGCAAATGCAGTTCATTTCTGAATATGGGGAGAATTCCTGGATTTGTGGAATCATCAGCTGTGGAATCCAAGCTGCAGAAGTCTGTGCTTTTCAGCTAGTTGCTTTCCAGTAGGAAACTCTTCAGCCTCCACAAGGGAACTTTGTCCCAAAGCAGTGTGTTGGGATCTCTTTTCCTGACTGCGAAAATCTCTGCAGAAGAGGCAGACCACCCCAGCGCCCCAGTGACTGGGCACGGGCAGGCAGAGCTCCCAGCAGACCTCAGCCTTTCAGAACACAGAGCCATTTCTACCACACAAGGTGGTGTGAAATGTATCTTCTGTTAGCTGGTAGAAACGGCAGAGCAGCAAAATGCACGCGTGCTCCCCTCGCTATGTGCTCTCATTTCATTCAGATGCTGAGCATTATGCACTGGTTGATGCTTTCAGATGTGTTTCAGTGATAGCACTAAATTGAGTGTATTGGAATAACCTTACCCTTGGGTCAGAAAAGAATAGATAACTTTCCATCAAAGAGGGATTGCCGTAATATATAGGGCAGCTGTAGATGAAAGGAGACAGTGTATGTGATTGCTGTTATCAAGGAACCGTGATTCAGAAGCTACACTGCAAAGTGACACAGGAATGTGTATCCAATCCTCACCAACAAAAGGGCTACTCACAGCCTAGGCAATTTCTGTAATGCTTTTTAATTGCGCCCAGTTCAATTTTATCCCCTTTGTCTAAAAAAAGGCTGCATTTCTGCTCGACAGATATCCTCTATCTGCAAAGCATAGGAAAGGTGGAGACTGCAGGATTTAGGCTCAACAAAAAGACAATGCAGAACTGTGCCTCATCTGCAGATAGGCGATGGTCTGATAAATTACAGTATTACTTCCCAAAATGTCCACAGAGATTTCTCAATTGGTGAAAACATGAATGCAAAATCCCTCAGAAATACACAGTAACAAGTCAGAAGCCTGGAGCAGTACATCTATATGTTCCCATGCATTCTCCATGGTATAGAAGAGTGGTCCTCTCCTCAATCTCACATAATGAAATGTAAAAACAATAAAATGCAGAGACAGCCAGCACACGTGCTGCATTGGCAGTGCCTCTGGCTCTGAAACATACACTTTCCTAATGTGGTCTGCCCAGATTGTCTTGCACTGAGGCAACTATTGAAATCTCCTCTGACAGTCCACCAGCCACACACACACACACACACACACACACACACACACACACACTCCCATTCAGACAAATGCATTGCAAAGTAGAAATGTACTGCTTGTCACATACAGTCCCACATAACCAAAGAGGGAGGCAGAGGGGACAGGTCATAGCCTCTGCTGACACATTGGAGTGTTAGCCACCATGTGCCCAGATACTTGGGCTAAATGCTAAATTGAACAATTTTCTCTCTCATTAAACACTGTTGTTGCTGGACTTGGCTCTGTCTCATTGTCCTGTCTTCATGGGTCTTTCTCATCCACGCTTACTCTACCCAAAATCTGAATCCTATCAGGATGAAGAAATATTCTTGCCAGCTTTTTCGGTACAGAAGGGTTTTTCAGCAGCGTTATCAGCACAGATGATCTCTTTAAAAGCAGATGCACTGTAATGTTGTGAAATGGGTTTCATTTTAAAACTGAAGAGATTGATTTGCTATTTTACTTGCTATTGCAGCAGGATTGTTTCTATGGATACAGTCTTACAGGGTCTCTATTTTTCCCCTGTTTTCAACAGTACAGAAAGCTAAATTCTCATCTTCTTTGCATTAGCATAAATATGAAGCCAGGGGAATGATTCCCAGATTTAACACTGTGAGCAGAATTTGGCTCCCTGTGTCCTTCAGCTTCACATTTGAGATCTTGAGGGGGATGGTGATGGATGAGAAAGAAAAGGAGAGCACATGGGTGAGGGATGGGACATAGGAAACAAACACAGCCAGCATGTCTGTGTGAGAAACAGAGAGAAGACAAGGCAGAAAGCAAATAAATTAATGGCTTGTTTGGGGTGTGACGCAACTGAAAAAGTGTGAGTCAGGTTTTGGCTACAGAAGTCTTTGACCTTATAGTATCTGCTTGAAATTCAGCCAAATACTGTCCCATTTGTTTTAATGAAAGGATGAGTCAGATTGCCATTTGGAAGAAAATTTGCTTCCCTTGCATTTTGCTGTGATGCCCAGGATGATATAAGGGTAGGGAAAAGAGCAAAATACTGGCCGTCACAGTGAAAGGCATGCAGCTGTGCTGTTCTAGGATAATGGTAAGGAAAAGTAGCACAGAGGGAGCTGCACAATGAGCCATGCTTCTCTGACTACGAATTCTTTTAAGGAAGTACTCCAAACGAGCACTTTTTCCCATCAGTGGAAGGCTGTTCTGGTTTAAGCATTCTCCTCCTCAGTTCCTCAAGGAATGCTACACTGTGTGCATCTGGTGTGGCACTTTTCTTATGGCATTAGAACCAGGGGCACTGCATCTCATTTACAACATTTGGAGGTGAGAAAATAGTTCCCAGTTTTTGGACAGCATCACAGATCACGAGAGGGAGGAGCGAAGAAGTGTTGTATGTTAGATTCTTCCCATTGAGTACACCATTAAATCTAACCCTCTCTCTTCAAGCTCTGTGGGAGGCCCATTGAAGTAGGGCTTAAAATATCCTGTGGTGCTTAGCAGGAGTGGCAGCTGGTGTTGGCAATTGCACAAACGACACTGTGAGATTGCAGCCAGCAAGTTTTCTCTTCCTTCAAGGTGATTCCTTGTGTGTGGGTCAAGGTACAGAGATTATTGGAGATCCAAGAAAAGGAAAGGTCCTCTTCATCCTTATTTCTGATTGAATGATTCTCACTTCACAACAGAGCACAAGGTATGAGAATTCAGATTTTATTGGTCCTTACTCTCTCTAGCAATCATAACTAACTGTGGTATCTTTCTCTCCAAATTTACTTGTTTCCCCTTCACAAAAGGTTTCCTTGCAAGCTGCCCCACACAGACCCAACTCTTTCCCTCCACATGCTTGTAGATTCCTGTTGCTCCTTCCTGGCTGGCCCCACCTACCACAAAACCTCTTCCCAACATACCTGCAGAGTTGGCACCTCCTCAAGGTCATTATTACTCCCCAACAATTCTCTGCACCCCCAGGAACACAAAACCTCTCTCAAGTGGTCAAAGTCTCCTCCCCAGGCAAATAAGATCTCTCCATCCCCACCTCAGTGGCTGAGCCCGATGGGGTGGGGACAGCGGGGAGAGCAATGTTACAGTGAAAGCAAAGCCATGATTTAGAACTGGCCCTTTGCTCCAGCAAGGCTGCACTAGCCAGGGCTCCTCTCTTCTCTGCTTTATCCTGCAAAGGAGATGTGCTGAGCCTACAGAATCTCAGTCCACAGCAAGTTGTAAATCACTATGCACAAAATGAAAATCGAGTGTTCAGCATGATGTCAAAATGTGCAGGCTTGCACAGAACCCCCAATGCTATGCCTTCAAAAGTTCTGTTAACTCCAACAGCAGCCTCAAAACTGAGCCTCGGGTCGGTGCTTTGGTCACACTGTCCAAGACAGGTCACACTGTCCTCCTTGAGAGGAGGACAGTAACTGATGGTGACAGGGAGGGAAGCACCACAACCTAAGATTAGGCAGGATTAAGGATTTTTGTCTCCTTGTTTTGTTTTTCCATCTCGCAGGCAAGAGAGGGGAAAAAAGACACAGTGGCTTCAGAGCTGTGATACTGTTGTGGTTTAACCCAGCAGGTGGCTCAGCACCACACAGTCCTTTGCTCACTCCCTCCTTCCCAGTGGGATGGGGGAGAGAGTTGAAAAAAAACCAACGAAATAAAGCTCATAAGTTGAGATAAAACTATTTACTATGATAGAGAAAAGGAAAAGAGTAATAGTTATGACTATATATATATATAAATACATGAATGTAAAAAACAAGTGATGCACAAGTAATTGCTCACCAACCCCCAGACCCAGCTAGCCCCAGAGCAGTGTTGGAGTGCGAGATGAAGTCCCACCCCCTTGAAAACTCCTTCTGCATGATGTCACATGGTATGGAATATCCCTTTGGCCAGTTTAAGTCAGCTGTCCTCACTCTGTTCCCTCCATGTTCCTTGGGCCCTTCACTGAGAACTGACTTGGCTCTGTACAACACTGCTTAGCAGCAGCCATAAACATCGGTGTGTTATCAGCATTGTTTTTCTCCTAGAACAAAAACAGCATCATACCAGGCACTCTGAAGAAAACAGTTCCATCCCATTGAAACAAAGGCAGATACAAAACCCAGGAGATGCTTGCAGAGGAATCAGCTGACATCAAATTCCCTCTGACTTCAGTAAGAATGGAGGTGGAGCCTTCTGTATAGCAGGACACATGCTGGGCAAGACACTGCACCACACATTTTCTCAGCTCTAGCTTTTTTTAGGGAGATTTTGCCTTCTGTTTCCATCTGCACATTTAGGAAATATTCAGTTAGGTGTTATCCTTAATTTGCCATGGTGCAGTTGCATTTCTGATATAAGGGAAGGTTGTATTTTATACAGACAGCCAAGGGGGCCTGTCAGCAGCATGAGAACCATTGAGAAAATGGAGAAGCTCCCCCATCTGTCTGCTTTAAACAGAGGATGCTCCAGTTTGTGGCTTAGAGAAATGCAAGCTAAATCTCCCTTCCTCTTTCATTCTATCTTCCTTCAAACATTCAGGCGAGTTGGGTTTTCCTCTTAAAAAGCACTAAATAGACTGTTGCTATAGTGACCAACTCCCTCAGACCTGGTTATAATTAAGATAGTGGTCTAACCACCTACAGAATACATTTTGCAAAAAAACAAAACAAAACAAAAAAAACCAACAACACCAAACCAGTTTACAGCTTCCTGAGTAACAACTGAATGTTTTGAGTTTACTTTGGTTAGGTTAGTTTGCAGGAGCGTTTAAGTGTTTGGAAGTAGCTTGCTAAGTAACTCAGCAAAAAGATGGCAAGAAGCAGCAGGGTTGCAACCTAAGGTTTTATTTTTTTTGCTACCTTCTTAAAGCTTCAATGAGTAACAAGACAGCGCTTTAATAATCTCAGCTCTCATGAGTGCTCTTCGACTCTAATCTGTATAAATTTGAAACATCTAATGAATCATACTTACAAATGTAAAAATGTCCTTGGCTTTTTTTGCACTTCAAAAGCTGTTTGACTTGAAAACACATAATAAAGCTAATCAAAAAAATCTGTTAGATTATGTTAGATTTCCTTCAGTGTTTATTAAAAGGGATGGCAGCTAGTCTGTATGATTGAGTGCTATCCTTGAAACACAAATTAAGCATGGATGAGATTCATTTAAAAATGACAGTTATTGCAGATTGAGAGCTGTATGATGAGAATGACAGAAATGTGAGGGCTTCATGTTATGAATTTTTATAGAGATATACATATGTTCAGACATTTAAAAAGAAAGGAAACCTAAAAATGAAATGAATATCCTGATATGCAACCCTTCTTCAAAAATACAGCAGGGAAAAAAGGGGCATTATTTACATTTAAGAAGTGTTGGTTCCACATTCTGACTTAATCCAGGTTAAAATGCATCCACAGAGAGACCTCAGCGTTAGATTTTACATGTGTGATTTTTGAAGTTCAGAAGGAATTGTAGGAAAGTAGGCATCCCACTACACTCCTTTGTTCTTCCTTCTCCCTCAGAGAGTTCTAGGCAAATCTATTTGAAGCGCTGGTAAAGCATCCTCAATGAAATGAACCCATTTTGATAACTCAGTCAAATGAAAGGTATTCTAACATTCCTGATGGTATTTTATGTAGCCTAGTGCCCTTAGGAGCAATTTGGACAGTACTTCTTTGGTAGGACTGAAGTCTGAAAACAAGGTAGACATTCAGTTAAGGCTGGATTATTGCCAGCTCTAATCAAGTAACAACAAGGAGAAAGGCTCTAAAGGCCAACCCCACTGCCTACTGCACTATTTTAGAACCCACGTTCTGTCTATTGCTCCCTTGACCACTGGAGCATATACTTTTACATTATAAAAGGTAAAGACAGTGTTCCCATCAGAGTATACTGAAACTGTAATGCCCATGACCCACAGTAATACAATCTAATAGCCTTCAAATTATACAGGAACATAAAATGCTTGAGTAACTTAGAGCTTCCCAAGTAAAACTAGCGTGTACTGCAGCGTGTCTCAAGCTTACTTAATTAAAGGGCCATACAGCCACTGAATATATAAAAAATCCACTGATGAAGCAGTCTTTTAAAAGAAGTCCTAAAACAAGGCAACTTTCATTTATCTCAAGAAAATTTATTCTAAATATTGACTACACATTCATTACTACTATTTTGCTACTTTTTGTTTTGGAAAAATGGATGCTTTCCACTTTATTTTCTGAGCTGTTTTACCAGTGATGCTGTAATATTTTAGGGGCTGGTAGTAACCCCAGAACATCAAGTTGAAGAGTTCTCTTCAGAGCCCTCCAGAAAGTCTAGATGTCATAACCAGAAAAGGGAAGTTCCACCTTTCTGGTCATCTTCTTCCTTCTAGAATAGTTCTAGTCTTTATCAGCCACTATTTTCTACCCTAACACCTTTCCCATTCCTGGTCTTCCTGTCAATGCCTTAATTGCTCCTTAGGAAAGCTGTATTTTTGTGGGGCCAATTCCTGTAGTTCATTTCCAGCCTAACAACCAGTAAATTGACAGAAAACTATTCCCAAGACCTGCAGGATTTTCCTCAGAAATCAGTGTCACTAATCCTCATCATGTGTATGCTCAGTAGGGCAGGATTCTTCCTTAAGCTGAATTGTAATATGTCAGGAGTTACACTATCTTCCTTTGTTAGCTAAAGAAATAACAAAAGAGGTTATAATAGCATTGGATAGTAACAATTACTGACTCAGTCCTGATTAGCAGAGGGACCTCAGCCCTTTTTGGCTTCTCTTCGGGTAGGCAGGTGATTGTAGTTCCAAGTTGCCCAGACAGTGAGACAGTGCTGGAAAAAACAAACAAATAAATATTTTCTCAATTTCCTTAGCTAATGTTGTACCTTACACTTTCCTGAAAGGAATGGAAAATAAAGCCTTTCAAATGAATGAACCAGGTGGGATGTAGACAATAATTAGGATTTTTCATATAGCAAACATCTTTATCCAGAAAGTCAACAGTAAATAATAAATCATGATATGTATCCTGGTAATGTATTTTAAGCTTAAGAGGCAATTTATTGAGAGGCACAACCAATTTCTTGGAGGAACGCCCTATAAAGCTACTTATTTTTCTATTGCCACTCAGAAAAGATTTATGGGATAACAACAGATGAACATGACAAAACAGATGGGTTACTCTTTGTCGCAACGCGTACGCCGAAGTCACCCACTGTACCAATATGGTTATCGCGTAGTGCTTAATTTATTGCAATTCGACTACAACATTTATAGAGCATCAGGTAGGTGTCGTGCACTACAACACTGCTAATTGGACAGCGGTTATCATCACATAGGCATTCTTGCAGTTAGATAGTGGTTAGCAGTCCTGTAAAGCACAACCTGGAGGCGTAGATGTTCGACCTTGCAACACGGCAGCTGTTCCTCGTCTCAGGCCTCCAAGGACACTCCAGGGATTACTCGAGCATGTTCTAATAAATATGCCCACTGTCCATCAAATACTTCCCACAACTCTTCACGTGTACTGAGAACCAAGCAAGCCAGGAACACAATCACCTGCAAGCCAGTGCCATGTGGCTAGGGCAGGATGAATGTTGTAAACCCTATGGCCTTTTTTGGCAACTCAGGAAGCCAGCGATACAGCTTCAAAATGGAGGTGGTGTCCAGACCACTTCCTCTGTATGAACATTTTTGTAGCTAAGCTAACACTGAGGAAGGAAGTCAAAGGAATATTTTAATCTCTACAGTCTTAAAAAAAAGCAATGTAAGCTGCACAATTTAGCTATCCTGTAGGCACTTCTGCGTTTATACTTCTAAAGTCATGTACCTCTTTCCTGCATATGCCCAGGTTATAGAGGCAGTGTGGAAGGACAGTTGGCTCTCCCCAGAGAACACAACAGCAGTTTCTGTGTTCCTGTGAGGCACAGGTTCCTTCCAGGTACTGCAGCTCTCCATTCTTTGGACTTTTTAATGGACTGGGAAGACCTGGATAGTGCAATAATACAGATAATATGGGCTCTCAGGAGGGGACTGTAGTGGGAATTTTTTTTTTTTTAAATAGAACAGCTTCACTCGGCCTGATGTGCTGTAGGAGCTCAGAAACCCAGACAAAGCTGCTTTCTGGGAGAGCACACCAGGCACAGCACATTTCCACACACTGCCATCGTGAGGCACCATGGCTAGCCCTGCATGCACAGCCTGCTTAATCAACAATTTGAGTGAATGCCCATTAGGGATCATGGAGCATTAATGGCAATCACAAAGCTGCTGGTCACCTCCGACTTCACACTGAGATTTACCAGAAATCACTATTCCCTACAGCGCACAGGTCACATACCATCCTTCCACATCCCTTTTTGCAATCTCCTTTGCAGCCCAGCCATCACATAGTTTCTTCATACTAGCACATCTGTGAGACAGAAGAGGCACTGTGGCCCAACAACTGCAGAGCTGGAATCAGCTGAATTGCTTAGTCTTTTGGGCCAGTTCTATCAATAAATGCACTGTTAGTCACTGATTTCTGATGGGATGCTACATGTGTTGAAAGAATGAATGCTTCATGTAGATTCCAGTTAGCTCGGAAATGTTTTCTGGTTCTTTGCCTAAAAGGACTCAGACAACAGTAGCATTGTTAGCAATGAACTGCTGCCTCTTAATGTTGAGTTACAAGAATTACTGGCTTAATAAATTACCACTGACCTTCTCTTATTAGTTTATTTTTAATTATTCATGAAGCTTTTGAAAAAATGATGTAGAAGGATATTTTAAATTGGGAGAGCATTTAGAACAGATGAGTTTGTTTACAACCCTGTGGCACCAAACTATTCATTGTTCAGAGAAAAGACAGGATTCCTAACCAAGTTCTAGGCTAGCTTTCCCACTGGTCTGCAAGCAAACAAGCAAACAACAACAACAACAACAACAACAACAACAACAAAACAGTCCAGCAAAAAAAACCTTTCATAGGAAAACTGCTCTTTGGCTATTGTACATGCTGAGCATTCTCCATTAGGATCGGGAAGTGCCTTACTTCTAATCTTCAGACCCAACCTCTTCAGAATTCTCCATTGTTGCCCTGCTTCTGCTGCCTCTCTCATCTTTCTTAGCACTGATTCTTTTCTGCAGGAGGGGAAGAGATGCAAACCTGAAGATAACATAACTAGAAGCAGGACTAACTTCATGTCTAGCCTCAGGAAAGAGATTGCAGAGGGAGCAGTTCCTAATCTGCCTTCCTTTGTCTTTCCTTGTATGTTGTTTAGACACAAAGCTGCAAGACTTCCAGGAGGGAACTTCTGGATCTTCTTTCTGCCCAAAGCAGAGAGAGCAGCTCACTCCTAAGTGACCTGCAAGCATGTGATGTTGTTTCAGTAGTCATTTAATGTCATCAGCCCAGGAAATCTGTAAAAAGTATTTTCAGCTAGTAAGGCAATCATGTACAGAATATAAATCAATGAACTTCATCTAACAACATGTTATCTCTCATCATATCACTCAGCAATCCACTTGGCACTATAAATAAATGAAGGTATAACAATTTAGAGTGGGCACAACAGAACTATGAATAATAGCCCAGTACAGAACTTTCTACAGTAGAAAACACATCCCACCATAAAGGGAGCATTCTCTAGCATACAGGAACACAATCCTTATGTCAATTCAGGGTCTGATTATTATCAAAGTAATGATGTTAAACACCTTCCTTCTCTATGCTATCAGACAGGAGATTCCTGACATTTTATAGGAAATAGCTTGAAAGTTAGGGAAGAACATCCACCAACCACAGCTGGCTAGCAATGGAGCTGATTTTGCTTGAAGGGCTGAAGACTTTTTTTCAAACACAATTTCTTAAAATGGGAAGGGATCACTGGCAGGAATTACTTCCTTCTGTTTGGTACACTGCCACCAAATAACTTTTGAAGTTGGAACTCTGAACTCTCCATTAACTTGAAACTTCGTACAATTTCATAATCACATTTCCATGAGCATAAATACCTAAGAATACAAAGTGCAGTGAATGGTATCCCTCACTGGTTTACAGGAATCCGGGCCTTTTATGCCCTGGGAGGTTACTGAAAATGCTTAAAAGTCTGTGTTTTTTTTATCAAAATTGCAAATCTGGAAAGACTCTGCTCAGCCTAACTGTGGTATCAGTGAGGTTCACTTCCATGGTTATTACAGATGAGTGAGACACAAAGGCTTCGATTCAGTTTGTTACAAAACACTGCAGTTCACACAGTAAGATTCAGGAACTTCTTGGCAGCCTTTCACAAAACTGAGCTCACACCTTCCATAATTCAAGCGTAATTACCTTCCGTAATTCAACTTGAGGAATTCTGTTCTTATGAATGAGAAAAAAGACAGTTTGACATGCTGTTACAACAGACAGATAGACATTTTTAGGATGGATACTTTTGTTAATAGATTTGACATCAAACAGTTGCATTTATGTGAATATGCAAAGCATCCATATAGGATCAGATGAAAGCCCCATTCATCTGTTCCCTAGCAGGGACTAGGATAGAATGCTTATGAAAGAAAACAAAGTAGGGCAAATAAAAAACTATGTAAATACTCTTGTGTTTCTCATCTTTGGCATTCAGTGGTAGTAAGATATCTAAGCCAAAGGCAAGTAATATTTATGCCACTGGACGTAACAAACAGAGATATTTTCTGTTATCTATTTCATCTCATTCTGAACCAATACGTACTTTCGGCCTCTATGACGTTTTGTGCTATTGAATTCTACTTTACATTAACTGCCTGATCAATATCTGGGAGCCTGTTATGCCCTGTGTTCTATGACATAACGAATCATTCCCTTTTTACCATTAGTGTATCGTTCATAGATCGTTTCCACATTCTTAACAGTCACCTTTCCAGTATAGTACATAAACATATATATTACAGGACTACTAACAGTTTTCCTTGAAATGATGTAAGTTAAGACTATACAATTACTTTAACATTTCTCAAGAGGCAATGAAAGCACAGACTTATGTGATGTGTAAGCAAAACAGAATGGTCATTTCACATCATTTTTTCTTCCTTTGCTGTTCTCCAAATTTTAATTAGAGTTTTTAGCTGCAAAGTACAGAAAAAAAAAATCCTGCCCACTGTGTCCTGATAATCTTCTAAGTGAGTTTCTTTAGGGGATGAAAATGAGAACTTGATAACATATAAGATCATTCATTTCAAGGCTGTCGATGTGGTCTACCCAAGGCTGTCGACGTGGTCTACCTGGACTTCAGTAAGGCCTTTGACACTGTCCCCCACAACATCCTTGTGGAGAAGCTGGCTGCCCATGGTTTGGATGGGCATACGCTCTGCTGGGTGAAACGCTGGCTGGATGGCCGGACCCAGAGAGTTGTGGTCAATGGAGTTAAATCCAGTTGGTGGCCAGTCACGAGCGGTGTCCCCCAGGGCTCAGTGCTGAGGCCTCTTCTATTCAATATCTTTATCAATGATCTTGATGAGGGGATTGAGTGCACCCTCAGTAAGTTTGCAGACGACACCAACTTGGGAGGGAGTGTTGATCTGCCAGAGGGTAGAAAGGCACTACAGAGGGACCTGGATAGACTGCATCAATGGGCCAAGGTAAACCATATGAGTTTCAACAAGGAACTGGGGTTGTTTAGTCTGGGGAAGAGGAGACTGAGGGGAGACCTTATTTCTCTCTTCAAATACCTGAAAGGTGATTGCAGTGAGAGCGGGGCTGGTCTCTTCTCAGTGGTGACATGTGACAGGACAAGGGGAAATGGCCTCAAGTTGCTCTAGGGGAGGTTTAGGTTGGATATCAGGAAAAACATCTTTACAGAAAGGGTTGTTAAGCACTGGAACAGGCTCCCCAGGGAGGTGGTTGAGTCACCGTCCCTGGAGGTGTTCAAGAAACATTTAGATGTTGTGCTGAGAGACATGGTTTAGTGGGGTTATAGTAGTGGTAGGTGGATGGTTGGACTGGATGATCTTGGAGGTCTTTTCCAACCTTGCTAATTCTATGATTCTATGATTCTCCCTCATTCAGTGCAATGTTGGGTACAGCTCATGTGCTACTGTGGGATACTTAGATGCATTCGTGCTTCTGTGTGTGTGCATTTACCTCTGGGTTGTGGCTGCTTTTAGAGCAGCCCAGCAGCACAAGAAGTACCTGGCCTGACTGCCATCACTGCCTAAGCAGATCTACCTGGATGCAACGTCTGTGGCTCACGCTACCGGGCTCATGTCAATACCTGTTAACAGAAAGACCTGTCAGTTGTCACTTAAGAGTAGCATGTTTAATATTGAGTGTAACAAAAAGAAGAATAGCATCTGAAAAGAGGTATGTTAAAACACTGCAGGGTTTGCAGACTATCTAACTTAATGTGGAAGTTTTCACCTAGCAGAAAACCCAGGGATGGCTTAGCTTAGGCTCTGCTGGAGCCTGCAGCAGGCACTCATTTTCCTTCAACAGATCTCCCTCATGTTGCAGCATAAAATCTGCTTCGTAGTTCACATCACTTGTGACCTGTTGTACCCTGTCACTGGCAATGCAAGCTAGTCACCTTGGCAGGAACCTTGACGTTATGAAGCTCAAAGAAAATAATTTGGGCATTTGCCCTTTGCCTACCCTGAAGTGTTTAGCAGGATGTGTTCTGGACTGACTCACTGCTTTGCCTTCCTGTTTTTCTAAGAGACTGCTATTAAATTAAACCCATACAGCTATACAGTCAGTTCCTAAATAACAAAGTTGCGATACTCAAATAACTGAGCTCAGGGCAGACATACTGTAGTTCATACGTCACAGATGCTGCTAAGTACAGCCCAGGAGGACTTCCTTCTCCCCTGCTCCCTGCTCCACACATGGCTGACAGTGACATTTATCGCATTCTCAGCAGTGGCCATCAAAAAACCAAGAAAGGAGCTTACAAAATTAAAACACACTCCTTCAGCAGATGTTACTCTGCATTCAAATCTCCAGCTACCTGCACGACATGTACTGGACCCAAAAGGCAGTTCTGAAAATATCTTTCTAAGATAAGAAAAGAAAATTGCTCTTTCTTTCTCTTTTCAAAATTGTTTCCAAACAGGTATAAATAGAAAGCTGCCTGGGCACCCTAACAGATATTGCTGAGTCTGTGCAGAAGTGTTGCAGGATTAGGGTGGCCACGGATCACTTGAGTGACTGTATGAGCAAGGGAGTACTGCAGAGTGTGTGTATGGAGTAGTTCTGGGTGGACGGTCAGCAGGGCCTAGGGGTCCTTGGGTGGGGCGGAGCCCAAGGACAGAAGTATCAGGAGGTTAACTGTTGGGCACAGGGGGGGTGGTTGCTGTTTGGCTTTGTTTGTTCAGCAAGTTGTAATCACCAATCAGAGGATGGGGCTGGGGTAGCCCCACCAATGGCAGTTTGCCAGGTGTAACTCAGTTTCTATATATGTTGTGAAATACTCCATTAAAGTTGAAGCTTGCGTACTCATATTGAGATTGTCATGCTTCCCGCACCGTGTAGCATTCGGCTCTAAATCCCTGGAAAATCCGCGGCACAGAAGAAGGTTCAAAGACGATAGAAAGGGAGCTGTCCAGTTTGAAGTCAAGAACACACAGCCCTGTGGGAGAGCAGCAGAAGTGGAAATGTAGAAGCAACTGTCTGCTCACCATTCAGGGCAGCTATGGTCTAATGCCTGCATTAAGAATGCTGCTGATTAACAGAAATCTGCAACAGGACTCTTGCTGGGTACGTTAATAACCAGCCAGGAGATCTAATAGCCCCAGGCAGTGTAGAAAGCCAAACAAACTATTAATTCCTGCAAACACTTACATAAGGGTTATTTTTACTGCAATCAGGCTAAATAGGAAAGCAAAATTGTACAAACTCAACACATTTCTAGTGCTACGCAGATGGCAACATCTCAGTGTTACATATTGCACATAGGAATAATGTGGTGTTCAAAAACAGAACAACTGTAAAAATCAGATATACAGGAAACAATCTGCCTGGTAACTTTAACTGCTGAATGTAATTTTTTGTTTAGGTTAGTGTGTGCACCCACTAATAAAGAACACGTCAGGTTTTCTCTACTGATGAACTTCACTGACAGCATCAGTTACATGCAAGGAAATCAAAACTATCTTCGTAGTTCCTAAATTATAGGAAATGTTCCCTAACGTGACTTTTAAATCAAAATATTCACTGGAAAATAGATCCAAAGTGAATAAATATGCTAGAAGATGAATTTTTAAAGTGTAATATGTTTGTCATCCCAGGGCACTTTTCATTTGTTCTCTTCACTCTTTGTAACTGAACTACTCATTTGTGTGAGTAAGGAAAATAATCTTATTGTGCAGCTTTTAATCTATTATTCAGTAGCTAAAAGGAAAGGAAAACCACCTTTTCTATCAATAATTCAGGTCCACCACAGCTTCGGTGTTACTGCAGCCATTCAGTTGTCCCCCCTTACCAAGGGCTCATACATTTTTAATGCTTAGGTTGCTTGTTATAAGGTCAAATGTGTGAATTATGGTTAGAAACACAGTTAGCAGGTGTGGGAAGGTCATCGAGAGACAATATTCCTGTTGCCAACAGAACAAATTAGCCTCCAGGATTGGGAAGGAAAACCACGTGGTTTAGTCATTGCCTGACTTGGCTGAAAACACAAAGTTCTGAGAAGCCTCACTCAGATGCCCCAGGTGCCCTGACAGCCCTACTGGTAATGCATGCGGAACTGCAGACGCAGTGAAGTGCTGAACACAGTGATGAGAGCAGTGCTTCCCTCGCAGCCACATTCTTACTAGACTGGATGCTACTATCATCTGAACACCTATCAGAAGACCTCAAACCTGGACTGCCTGGACCAAATCTCAGCATTTAAGCAGCTTTCCTGGTCTCTTCAGCTTTATAATTTGTGGGGCTTCTCTAGACTACTGCTCTTTAAACACCATAAGAATTTTTAAAGCTGCAGAATTGCAGATGGATTCCTCAGTCTACTTGTTCTGTAACACACAAATCAGATAGCTGCAAGAAAAACAAGAATTTTCATCAGCTGATAAGCCCCTCTGAGGGTGTAATTTTCCCTGATAATACAGTTATCTTTTGTAGAAAAGATTAGTATGTCCTAAGATCTCTTCATAAAGGCTGCACAGCCTCAGAGCTCAGACAGGCACCATCTCCTTCTGAGGGTGGCACAGAAAACTCCTGAATTTACACTAGAGACATCAGTGAGCTTTCAGACCTCTGCCATGAAGCAGTGTACATGAGCCTGGCATTGAGGAGCTGCTATTATCTTTGCATGCCTTGCCATTCCGTGAGACGGTAGGTTTCTGGTATGCAAGACAGAACCGTTCCTGGAAAAACCGTTCCTGGAAACTGGCCCCAACTTTAGCAAGTCAACAAACGTACCACAAATGTGCCATGCAAGGATGATGCAGGATTCACTGCAATCCAAGCCAGACGTGCCCTGAAGACACAGCTAGCTAGGCCTTAGCAGCTGATGAGCCAGATGCAATTGTGACACTGCTAACTGCCTGTAAATTACATCTTTTTGAAAAATTGAGGAATTTGAGAGGCCTTACTGCCTTCATTACCATTTCAATCAACATCAGCAAAATGCAGCACTGACAAGATTTGAATGAGTATCCAATATAAATAATCTGAAAGGCTCATGATAGCTAGAAGAAGAGATTATTTATAGACTATTTAATTATAGGCCTCCTATTTGGCAAAGATTTTGCACATGTGAACTTGTCTCAGTGCATCACATATAGGTCTTTGCTGGCAGCTCTTTCATAGAGATAAGAATTAAGGTTGAGGAAGGCAGAATGGAGGCATGGGAAATTGATTTGCAGGCTGTCTGTGACCTTGACTCAGAGGATGAATGTGAGCTGTGAAGCAGACAGTGAGGATGGGAACAAGCTGCAAACAGCAAAACAGCAAATTTCATTTGGAACCAGAGATTACAGATACAAATTCTGACAGCCTGATCCTGCCCATGTAATCATGTGCACTGAGTATGTGATGATATTGTAACTTACAGGGGCAGCTGAGTACCTATGAAAGCACAACAAAGTTCGGACACTATTTCTCCCAGGAAAAACATGTTAGAATGATATTCAAGACAATTGGGGTTAAAAACGGGCCGGGGTAGAGCGGGGGAAGATTCTGTCTATGTATCAGTTGTATTATCACATTGTGATAATCCTGTTTACTTACATGCTCATGAGATACTTCTACTAATTCACCTTCTGGCCTGAATTTTTTTAGGATGTGTCTGCAGAAAGAAAAAATTCAAAGAAGGAATACAGTCATGAAGGTAGAGAAACCTACTGGTCTCAGGTGAACTACATGCAATACAGTTAAGAAAGGCAGGGAACATTTGCAATTTATCATTGAGTTACAGGGACAAATATAAACATATCGGGTCTCCAGAAGTACAAAGAGGGACCCCGTTATGATTGCATGACTGTGATTCTCCAGCAAAGAGACAGTTCAAGAGGCTCTGTCTTGTTTCTTTCCGTGCCTTTTCTATTATGTAGTATGAGGAAAGGAAGAGCTAGCAGCTTAAGCTGGGACAGTGCTTTGTCAGCACAGGTATTATGTTTTACAATATGCAGGATATTATGCTGGCACAGCATTCTCTGGCAGATGTAGCTTATAACAGCAGAAAATGTTTTTACAGTACAGCTTCTTGATTCCCTGAGAGTGGCAGATTTTCTTTCTTGCATAGGTAGCTTCTGGCAATGTTGCTGTCGGGTCACAACCCAGTGTGCTAATCTGTACCAAGTTGGGTCACAGACAATTTGGTAGTACGGTCATAGCTACATAGCCTTTGAGCTACAGATGTTTCTCTCTTCTACCTACCGGTTTAAGATCTCTCGCATGGCATACAAAGGCGGGAGAAAATCAAGGAATAGAGTTTGCACTGCATTTCTTTTCTGTCTTGAAGCTCATTATAACTCAGTGTGAGAATTTGAGGTCTACAAGCAAAAATGTAGCGTCCAGAGTTAGAAGATTACACAAAGCTTTGATTTACACCATCAAGCTCCCTAGAATCTTATGCAGAGTTACAAATAATTCACGGGTCACTGCAGTGTAGCTGCAGACTCTTTCTATTTGGATGGTCAGTCTTCAGCAGGACTGCGATTCAATCTTGTACCACCAGTATTATTGGAAGCTTTCTACAAAATGTGCTTCCAAACAGCAATCACAGTACTTACTTTTTTAGTGGGCAGTAGTGTGCTCAAGGCACTATTCAGCAATGACACATGCCCTGAGAAACTGAGCTGACTGGGAAATGAAAATCCTTCCTGCAAAATATTTTGCTGCTTTAAAAAAATGGGCCAATTAGTGATTATGGTATTTTAAAACTGTATTTTTTTCATGGGAGTTTCTGAATAGCTCCATGGCAGACTGCTGAAATAAATTTTCTGTTTTGTGCTTGATGCTTCTGCTCAATTCTATACTATTAATGGGCAAATGATGCATTCAAGGAAACCATGCATTTTTCCTATTTTTCTGGAAAGTTTTTTTGTTCCAGTAAAAGTGAATTCTCATAGTATTCACAAGTTTTGAAAAGCCATTTATTGTCCATCTGCAAGTCATTCCAAGAAAAAATTCCCAGCTAACTTCCAGTCTACATAACCAGCTAGAACAATCAGTTCTGTGTGATAACGCTGAAACAGAGCTATTAATTAACCTTGGCATCAAGTTTACAGCAATCTAAATGGCCAGGCTAGATGAGGAATGCTTTAGGGCATTCCTCCATGGTAGAAGTAACTCCTGCAAAGAGCCTGCCTCGATTCCCCTTTCCATTCCTAACTTCCTTTATTTAGAACGTCCCTCCTGCTCCCCTTCAGCTGCACTCAGCAGGCTTTTCTCGTAGCTTGCAGAGCACACATCAGCTCAGTCCTCCTTCACATACATGGTTAAATCTTCACTCATCTAATCACTCAGAATTCTGAGGTTCAGAACATAGGCATATCTTTGTCCTGGATGGGAGAAAGAGAAACCTTATATTGCCCTGCTACAAGATTATTCATCCTTCACCCTTAAAGGGATCTGTGGCCCTCTGTTCTAACTTGCCCCTGAGGTTAACAGCTCCCAAGACACTCTTCTTTCTAGCAGAGACTACATCAAATGTTTTTAAGTGGATTCCCTTAGGCAGATGAGCAACTGATCTTGCAAAACATCCCATCTGGCCTTAAAGGGCCAGTATTCCACTGCAGCAAACAAAAGATTAGACCATGTTATGTTTCTTAGGCAATCTCTGGAAAAACTAGATCACACAAAAAGTGAAACAACTGAAGAAATTTCAAGGATATACAGCAAGGCTTAGGAATTCCACCAATAAATAAAACAGAAACAAGATCAATCTTCAAATGTGATTGTAAAAGGAAGGACTGAGAGCTGGGACATCACTGAGAATATCCCACCGTTTTCACTTGCAGGGACAGCTGATATATGAGAAAAAACTGCAACATGAATCACATCTCCTGCATTCCTTTCTTGTTCATCCAGCTGTAGTCCTACTCTGCTGTGCCACCTTGTGCTCGCCAGCTGACAATACACTGCTCCACGGAGAGAAGTCATTCCTGCTTAATCTGAGTCAGTAACGCTGTGCAAGCCGGTCTATCTCATATGACACAGCTAGAAAAAGGACACGGGTGTACTGGGATGCTGTACTCTCAGAATCCTTTCTGTATTCTCACGAAGGTCAAGATTCTCACAGATGTTGTCAGATTTTGGGTTGTTAGGGTAGTATGGTTAGTTGCAGTTGGACTTGATGACCTTGAAGGTCTTTTCCAACCTGAGCAATTCTATGATTCTATGATTCTATGATTTTTTTCAGTGATCACAGGCAAAGTACTGATTTCATAGCAATTCAGATTATCAGGTAAAACCTGAACAGTGGACATCTCTCACACTTTGCATGACCTCCTGGCCTTGCCTTCTGGGCTTCCGAGAAGCATGTCCCAGCAGCACACACACATTATGAACTTCCCTATTCGATTAACAACTCTGATGATGACTTGCAGTATTTTGAAGAAGTACTTCATAGAATCATAGAATCACCAAGGTTGGAAAAGACCTACAAGATCATCCAGTCCAAACATCACTGCTCTGAGTCTTACCTCACTGTAAAGAAGATTTTTCACAAGAGCAACAGGGTTTTGGTGAGATTTTTTAGAGCAGATGAGACCTGTCAGTGCTTTAGAGACCTTCAGATTCCACTACTTTACAAGTTGATAGAAAAATACCGTCCTGAAGGCAGGACACACACTGGGAGCATAGCAGAGTACTTGAAAAGAAATCACAGTGATTCCAACAGATGAAAATGACTTTGCACTTAGCAGCTTTTCAGATCATTTTTCCAGACACATGCTAAACCTCCCTGTTTTTTTCAGGGAATGGCAAAATTCCAGTTATGTGAGGATTTTCAGGTGCCAAAACTCTTATTCTTGGCAGGCATTCTGAATGACTGGGGCACAGAAAAGAAACTGTACTTGTTAGTAAAAATCTTAGGAGTGATAGAACTTGAGAGGCTACCCCAGCCGGTCTGGCTTCATCACTCTGGGCATATGAAGCCCAACAACTTAAACGTATCTATTACGTAAAAATCATGCCCCCATGCCTGAGGCCTCTATAGCAGAGATGTGCAGAGATTGCACGCCAGGGTCTAGAAGCCGAGCGAGCAGCCTCTTTGTGTCAGAGTTCTGCTGGCACTTTGCCTCCCGTGTGGCACCCTGCACCTTGGCAGCAGGAGCTGGCTGCTCTCCTGGTGTTTCCAGGCTCAGTGCACAGGGCTGGGTAGGAAATGGGCTCACTGATCCTTTCAACCCATGGAAAACCAGCCATCAGGTCCAGGATTGCTGTGCTGGCCAGTCAAATAGTGCTGCAATGTATGTGCTTTGGATTCTCAGAGGATTAGGTCTCCTCCAGCTTGGGAAGTGCGCCTGAGGCAGGCAGGGCCATGGCTGGTCCCGGACACTGGGACATGCCACCACTTCCAGAGTCGGTTATGCTGCTGCCTAGGAGAGCTGGCAAGAGTGGTGGCACGCTGGGGACCCTAAACGTGTTTCTCAGGCAATTAAGAAAATAATGAGCATGCTCTTCCTGGAGACAATTCCTGATAAGGAGCCACCTTAGGTACTTTTAATAAATAACAAATCAGCAGTGATGGTTGTCTCTGGTATACTGAAACTTAGGAGCTCTTTAGATGTAATTCTAGGTGCAGCTATTGCAGCCCTCTCGATTCCCTCATGCCACGTCTAACCCTGGGCTTCTTTCAGTTCATGCCTTTCCACCCATGAAGCAAGTCACTGAGCAGCCCTTGCAAGGGACTCTGCTGGGCAGAGGTTCCTGGAAGAGCATTAAAGTAAGAGTATTAATGACTCTGAAGAAGAACAGGTGTATTCCCTCCAAATCTATTTGCTCTCTTTCTGCATCACTGCTGTCAAATCCAGCAGCAGAGAAACAGATGTGACAGGAAGGGAACAGGACACTGTTCACAGCATTGCACTCTGCTCTGTTAGAATACTCCCAATGAGTGTTATGGCAGCAGTTATCTTGATGCCAATAAAACATCTATCTATGTCCAGGAAGAGGTGGGTTTTGGTACTAAATGCTGCTGTATTATGTGGCTAGAACACTATTTACTTTGAATCAACAAAGTAGTGCTCTAGTGGTAGCCAGTGTCTAATCCCATTTTCATTCATTTCCCCTTGTTCATTCCTTCAACAGTATGTTGTGAAATAAAAAATCAGAAAGAATTGGCCTGTCAGTATCTAAAGGGGAGCTACAGGAAAGAAGGGGACAGACTCTTTAGCAGGGTCTGTGGTGACGGAACAAGGGGAAATGGCTTCAAGCTTAAAGAGGGGAGATTTATGTTAGATCTGAGGAAAAAGTCTTTTACAGGGAGGGTGGTGAGGCACTGGCACAGGTTGCCCAGAGATGTGGTGGATGCCCCGTCCCTGGAGACTTTCAAGGCCAGGCTGAATCAGGCCCTGGGCAACCTGATCTAGTTGTGGTGCCCTGTGCTTTGCAGGGGAGTTGGACTAGATGGCCTTTAAAGGTCCCTTCCAACTCTATGGATCCTATGATTCTATCACAAACGAGCAAACACTTAGGATGTTTTTGCTTATATTGCAGGTGAATGCTGAAGAACCCACTTGTAGATATGGATGCAGCTCCCCTCTACGTATTATATTGCATGACAAAGTAACCAGGACATTACATCGATGTTGAACCAAGACTTCTCTCTAGAAATCCCACCAGAGGTGTCACAGCAGTCAGTGACGCCAGCCTCTCTAAGAAGTTAGGGCTTCCTGAGAACTTCATGCCCTTGAAACCATGTTTACAGATAGATGTTAACTAACACTCTTCTTAAAACAAAACAAAAAAAAGATTTTGGAAGAAGTCGTGTCATGACAAGAAGGTTTAAGAAAAACTGTGTATTTCTGTCATATTTTGCCACGTGACAACTGGAAATGTCACTATATTTTAATACACAGATATAAGTAGAATGATCATTCACTTGAGAAGTCATTTTGAGAAGGTATAATTGTTTCTCATTGCCATAATTTTTCTTAAATTTCACAGAAATGCTTTGTATATTTTATGGCAACTGCTTAATCACCTTAAAGCAACAGGGTTCTAGACAGCACTCTACATTACCGTGGCAAGATTTATTTCTTGGGGAAAGATATTCTGAAAATACCCCCCAGAAATATCAGGAAGCATAATATAGTATGTCCTATATTGTCCAAACACATGCATTTATAATGTAGCAGAAATGGTGAATATACTAAAAATTGGCAAATAAAAAGAGAACTAATTTGACTTGGTTTTAAAGGAGAGAAAACACTCTGTTTATGTCCCAGAAAACAGCTGCCTTCTTTTTCCAAATTATAAACCAGCCTGGAAGTACTAGGTAGGATACGTTATTAACACAATTTTCTTTTTCATTTTTTTTTTTTTTTTTTTTGTGAAGATGTGCTTTGAGTCAGTTTAACAGGACAGTTATTTTCATATCCCAAGTCTAATCTGCTCTTGGCTGCCTTATCCTCTAACATAAGTTACATTAATTTAAAAAAAGGTTTCTTTAGATGGAAACAGCTGATTGGGTGGTCCCATCTGCCCTCTTCCATGGCACAAGAACTTGTCTCCAAAGACTGCTTAGAATTTGCCATTTAACATACAAAAGCAGTTCATCATACAGGCATTGTTTTGCAGAATAATAGATGACATGCTAGTTTGGTGATTATCAGATCATACACATAGGCTTAGCATTCCAGTTACACAGGTAGGCTGTACAGAACCTAGTTGTTCCTTACGCAGGTGACCCCTTTCCTTTTGGAATTACAATGCTACCCTCCCTATCTTCACTCACCAGTTCTCTTCTTACAGACGATAATACAGAAAATAATACAGAAAATTAAGATAAATGATGAAAAATCTTGCACAGACATTTGTAAGTAGAAAATTTCAGATCAGTTTCTATGAAATTTCTCATCTATTTCCTGTTCTGTTTTTACAAAATGGAAGCAGTGACCAGTTATGTGCACATGTAAAATCAGAAAAAAAAAAATTAAAAAACAAAAATAACTATGTACTAAGGACAAATTTGAAAGAGGAAAAGAGGTTTTTTTTTCCCTCTCATGGTTCACTAAAACACAGAAGAATGTTCTGAGAAGGATTACTTTTAAAAAGCTATTTTCTGCTAAAGCCTTGACATTTCTTCTTTAAAGAAGAAGTTACTCAAGTTTCAGATGTTTTTGGAACTCCCAGCACTTAGAAGTACACTTCAGATGTGAAGTATCAGGTAATGTATTATCCGTAATAAAACCCTACTTACTGCTGTTGTGAGTGAACAGAATGCTTACTGCTTTAAGGAACCAGAGTGTAAATCATCTCATACCAGCAAAAACGTTTGGGAAAAATGTAGGAAGAAATATCTCACATACATGCACTGCCAGGAACTTCTGTTCGTTCCAAAAGCAGAGTATGATGTAGAGTTTGGGTCCTCCAGACAAAGATGAGTGATGTGAACTTAGCAAAAAGTTCTAGAGTAATTCCTTTGTTTCACTTAAAATATAGAATTGTGTTAAGTAGGTTGGAGTGTTTGGTGGCAAGATATTGTAAATCCTTATGATGAACAGGAAACACACAGGATGTGTGACAGGGATACTTAAGAGAGAACAATGTCACATTTTCTGACTTACATAATGAAAAGGATATAGACCAGTGGGACTTTTAGAGGATAAAATATACACGTGTACAGTTTGTGTATATGCACCTAAAAAGAGAGTTCATGCACACTTGTTGAGTTCAAGAACAGGGAAGAAATGGAAAGCATGTACTGTTTAGAAAAATCTGAGTAGCAAATTAATAAATTTTACCATACATATATGAATATGTAGTTATGATACATGCATTATATGCTATGTTTAACATACTTCGTTAACTATTTTTTGTATATTATATTTGATGTATATATGTTTTATGTATTATATTTTAGTTACCGTGTGTATTTTGGTTACATTATGTATTAAAGCCACCTGGATTCTACATTATGTTTGGTCTCTAATCAACATCATTTTATTGTTTTATATGATGCTAGTGGGTCACTATTATCCAGCACTGTAAATCTGTCATTTAACCAAAAAAAAATCTACTGCTTATGTTTATATATGTTTTTATAATTCCCCAGCGTATATCAGAGGCTTATACAGGCACCATCCTCTAATTCTTTTCCTATGCAGAATAACCTGGCATATCAGTTAGTTAGCATTGGGAGAATCAGAATACTGAGATCAGAATACTGTGTACTCTAATTTTATCCCAAGGAAGTTAGTACATTATCAAGTGTACGCCACTCATAAAGTGGATTAACTTCTAAAACATAGGCACTCACTGCTTTGAGAAGGGCCATGTGTAAGAGGAAGGGATGTTCTGGCCTCTCCAAGGCACCAGTCCTGACCTAGCTACTTGGCAAAAGCTCTCCCTTACCTTGTATGATGTTCTTCCCAAATAAGTAGGTCGGCTCCTTGAAGGAAGTATTCACTTCCAGGCCCATCTTTAAGTGGCTCATCTTTATTAGTCATAAGTGTCTGATGAAACAAGGAAAACAACAAGGGTTAAATCTGGCATAAGAGAGAGCAGGCTGCGGATTGAAGCTCAACACAAAATGAGTATATATGCACATTATATTTGTCTTATCTTTCTGAGGGAAAACCTGTAAGTAAATGTTTATTTACAAATACTTCCAAATTTCAGCAAGTTGAAGATAACTCATTTTGTTAAGCTGAAAAACTGCACTTCTCAACTCAGTTTTCGCTAGCTGAATTTTAATTCATCTATACAACTGTCATACTTTCTAAATACTTCAGTACAGTGCAGGCCCTGGGCCAGCGTGGGCTCCTGTCCAGGGCGGAGCAGCGGGTGCCTGGGAATTAGGCAGTGTCCGTAGGGCATGGCTGTTCCAAGAGGCCTGGGAAGCTGCATGCAGAACTTGGGGCCCTGCTCCCCTCTGCCCAGGGCTGGAGTGGGAGTACTGTGTTGTGCAGGCCAGGGGAGGTAAATCCGGGCATAGCCTCAAAGGTGTGTGGGGAAACCTGCATGCCTTCCCCACTTCTCTTGGGACATTGTGAAGATTTCAAAAACAGAAGAGGAACAAAGCATGCATTGCCTGCCACTCCTCCACAGCAAATCCCAGGGCACTTCTAATAAGCTAGGAGCAAAGATGGATGCTTGAGCAGGTGTCCAGGGGTCTCCCAAACAGTGACACTCAGGCAGGGTGGTTGCATCCTGCTGCAAGCTGTGAGACCAGACCACAATCTACTGGCTGAAACCTGAGCTGAACTTCCTTTGGAAACAGCCAGTTTTCATTTTCACAACTCTTGGGCTTGCTCGGACAAGAACCAGATGTACCTGCAATGCAGCAAGTGCCCATTCTAGGACACTGCTCACAACATCACAAGCAGCAAGAAGCACCAGAGTCCGCTTTACAAATGATTACTTTGTCACAAAAGATTTTTTCTTTTATTTTTTATTTCCCAGGGCTATTGTGGTCCAAAAACATCTACATTTAGCTAAACCAAAGCCCTGAATTCTTTCAGATCTAGCCCTTTATGTGGAAAAGCCTCACGTTTTCCATGTGATCCAGTTTCTTGCCTTAAAATATGAGGTAAAATGGTGCTTTAACAAGAAAAAGGGCTGCATTTCCCTCAGAAGATCTGCCCATCCTGGTGTTTCCCTCACTGGTATTGAGTTCACTGCATGAACTCTGGCTACCAAACTAATTCCAAAGCTCCTCGGTGTTTTTCTGACAATATGCAGAAATCCGTACATTTACTGCACACAAACTAGAACTAGTTTGGGAGAGTTGCTGTAGTCACACATTCAGCTCTAATGCAAATATCTGTCTGCGGTATGTAAGTTGGTGGAGGCTTTGATGGAAGGCAGGCCAGCACTGACTCACTTGTGCAAAAAAATGTTCTAAATACTGCTGTGCATTTGTGAATATGTATGAAGTGTTACAAAGCTCAGAGCAAACTGGCTCTGAGCAAAACTGGAAATAGCCCAGCCAGATGGACACAGTCCAACAAATTCCAGTTTGCTTTCAGTGCATCCCTTGGTCACTGCAGATTAGGGAGGCTTTGCTGTGCTCTTAGATGTTGAGTAAATCTCTAAGAACTAATGCAAGATTGCCAGTGGGTTCAAAACAATCAGAAATATCACATGGCCTATCCTGTCTGGGCGGATTATTCACACATCTCAAGAATTCTGTAGCTCCTTTTAGGGTCTCTGGTAGCCACGATGCTGTTTGTTCGGCTAGAATCATGAGATTTTCAGTAAGACAAATGTTATAAAGCAAAACTGCAATCTTTATTGCAAAATGCAGTGAGAAAGGCAGGTAACACAGTAACTTCCCAGTAGGTTAACATCATCCTTTTTCCTTAAGTATGTTACATTTCTGTAATGAAAGGGTCGAGAGGGCTAGGGCAAGAGTGGAAGATGACTGGTCTCAGAATCTCTTAAGAGTCATGGGATATTACTCCTTAGCTGCAGAAATCCTGGAAGAATTGTGAAGGAGCAGTGCTGCTCACTCATGATAAAACTCATACCTCTCCAAACAACACTGTCTGTTCTAATGCTGCCCTATTCATAGCTGAGAAATGAGGATCTAGAGCTTTCTTTTTAAACAGATTTCTAGCCATCACAGTGCTTGAGAAAATCCTGGGAATAAACACAAAGTGCTCTGAAGTACAGATGCAAGAAAACACCTTCTGATGGCAAGTGGGGAGTGGGAAGCACTCAGAGTTGGTCACTAGGTCAAAATGGGAAAAAGCTTTCTGCTTTTTTCTACTCTGGTGGTTAACAGAGATGTGAAATCTCTCTCAGAAGGTAACAGGTTTGTATACTGCTTCAGACCCAGAGCTATCTCATCCTGGAAGGATTAACTCCTGTCTTTCCCTCTTTATCTACCATAACAATTAAAGTAAAAACTGCTTCTGCTTAAAAATAAATAAACTAAAAAAAAAAAAAAGTAGAAAAATCACCACTGTGCTGTGATGGAATAACTTGAGAGAGAGGGAGCATGATTTAAGTAGAGTTTTTTTTTTTTTTTTTTTGCAAACAATCTAGAAAGGACTAATACCAATGCCAGCATACAAATATCTGTTTAGTATTGTCACTGCTAGAACTAAATCTGCTAAAAGGAATGTCATGATAGGACTGAAATGGGCTACACCTCATTTGAAGATTTTATTTGTATAAACTGTCAATAGTTTTAAGGAGTTTGAAATGCTATACATTGCCATTCCAGTGGGCCTTTTGATTGTGCACCACTAGAACCTGTGACCATCAATTACTCATTTAAAATGTGCTTATAACAGCTACATACATGTGGTTAGTAGTGTGAATATATACAAATTAAAAACATACTCTGTATGCAATTAGATATTTACTGTAACCCATTCTGAAATGGAGCTTTAATATGATACACAACCACAAGATATCTGTTCAAGCTAGGTGGGCCTTCTGGGCCTCAACATCAGGGTTGAGCAGTCTGATTGGTAAGCTCAAGGTTAACTGCGTGCTGGAGCCTTTGCAAAGTGGGAGGTGTAGTGTCAGTGTTGAGTGTTCTCCCCACTTCAGAAAGGTATTACTGTAGAATCTGGAAAGCATAGAGTGAGCTTTAAACAGATCAGTTCATTCACTGTGTGACGTTACTTTATCCCTCCACCTAATTTATACCATACCAGTCTTGTTACCATAACTTCATAACTGGAACAACTTCTCAGCATTCTTACAACTTGATACCTTGTCTCTTCAAATTCTTTATGGATACCATGTTTCAATTCATCGGCTCTTAGCAGCTTGCCCTTCACAAATTCTTTTTCTCTGAAGTTTCTTCTCTTTTCTATACAGCCTCTAGTTACCTTTGAGCACAGACTTGTAACAATACTGATGTCAAACACTGAGACTGCAGGGAAGAAGACCGGCTGGGCTGAACAGGGAGCTGTCACTGAAACTCTGGGGAAAAAAGAGTGTTTACCACCTTTGGAAGAAGGGCCATGCAACTTGGGAAGAGTACAAGAATGTTGCTAGAGTATGCAGAGGAAAAATTAGAAAGGCAAAAGCCCAGCTAGAACTCAATCAAGCCACCACTGTAGAAGACAACAAAAATGTTTTTATAAATGCACTGACAACAAAAGAAGGGGCAAGGTGAATCTCCATCCTTTACTAGATGCTGTGGGGAACATTACTGACAAGGATGAAGAAAAGGCTGAGATACTCGGTGGCTTCTTTGCTTCTGTCTTTGATGGTCAGATCAGTTATCTTCAGGGTACTCAGCCCCCTGAGCTGAAAGACATGGATGGGGTGCAGAATAAACCACCCACAATTCAGGAGGAAACAGTTCACAACACGCTACTCCATCTAAACTGTCACAAGTCCATGGTGCTGATGGGACCCATCCAAGGGTACTGAGGGAGGTGGCAGAGGTGACTGCCAAACTGCTTTCTATCATTAGCAGCAGACCTGGTCAGATGGGGAGGTCAGTGTCATGTCCATCTACAGGAATGATCAGAAGGAGGATCCAAGGAACTATGGGCCTGTCAGCATGACCTCAGCATTGGGGAAGGTCATGGAGCAGATTGTTTTGAGGGCAATCACAGAGCATGTATGGGACAGCGAGGGGATCAGGCCTAGCCAACATGGGTTCATGAAAAGCAGGTCCTACTTTACCAATCTGATCTCCTTCTATGACCAGGTGATCCCCTGGTGGATAAGGGAAAGGCTGTTGATGTAGTCTACCCAAACTTCAGCAAAGCCTTTGACATTGTCTCCCATAGTAATCTCCTAGAGAACCTGGCAGCCTGTGGCTTGGATAAGTACACTCTTTGCTGGGTAAAGAGCCGGCTGGAGGGCCGGGCCCAGAGAGTGGTGGTGAATGGAGTTAAATCCAGCTGGTGACTTGTCATGAGAAGTGTTCCCCAGGGGTCAGTATTGGATCCCATCCTGTTTAGTATCTTTATTGATGATCTGGATAAGGGGATTGAGTGTGTATCCTCAGTATGCAGATGACAACAAGTTGGGAGGAGATGCTGATATGCCTGAGGGTAGGAAAGCCCTGCAGAGGGATCAGGATAGGCTCAATTGATGGGCTGAGACCAGTTTTATGAGCTTTAACAAAACTGAGTGCTGGGTCCTGCATTTTGGTCACAACACCCCCTGGCAACGCTACAGGCTTGGGGCAGAGTGGCTGGCAAGCTGCATGAAGGAAAAGGATCTGGGGTGCTAGAGGACAGCCGTATGAACGTGAACCAGCAGTGTGCCCAAGTGGCCAAGAAGGCCAATGGAAACCCGGGTTGTATCAGAAATAGCATTGCCAGTAGGAGTAGGGAAGTCATTGTTCTCTGTACTCAGCTCTGGTTAGGCTGCACCTCAAATGCTGTGTTCAGTTTTGGGGCCCTCACTACAAAAAGATGTCAAGGCCCCTGAGCGTGTCCAGAGAAGGGCAGCAAAGCTGGCAAAGGGTCTAGAGCACAAGACTTACGAGGAGTGGCTGAGGGAACTGAGACTGTTCAGTCTGGAGAAGAGGAGGCTCAGGGGAGACCTTATTGCCCTCTACAGCTGTCTGAAGGGAGGTTGTGGTGAGGTGGCAGTTGGCCTCTTCTCCTGTGTAACTAGAGATAGGACAAGAGGTAATGGCCTTATGTTGTGCCAGGGGAGATTCAGGTTGTATATTAGGAAAAAATAATTCTCAGTAAGAGTGGTGAAGCATAGGAACAGACTACCCAGTGAGGTTGTGGGGTCACCATCCCTGGAGATTTTCAAGAAAAGGGTAGATGTCACACTGAGTGTCATGGTCTATAATGGTCATAGGCATGGGCTGGTGGTTGGACGGGATGACTTTACTCGTCTTTCCAACCTTAATGATTCTATGATTCTATGATTCAAATATGTTTGATCTCTTAAAATACTTCTGAGCTACTTAATGGTGTTAATAGGTCAGGGATGGGCTGTCTAAGGATGCCAGCAAAAACACTGGCTTGAAGATTATCATTTACTTTCTGAGTCCAATTTACAGGAAGTTTTCTTACAATACGGTTAGAAACTCATGGAAGATAAGGAGGAGAAGAGGGTAATGGAAGTAAAAATACTCTTTTAGTTATTAAATGTTGGGATCAGGAAACATGCTCCTACCCAGAGCTCTTGTGAGCAGCTGTTCTTCAGTGTGGGCAGAACTGAGCAGGGAGCTGGGAGCTGGATATGACCTACCAGGAGCTTACATACACCCTTCTGTTACATCGTGTTTTTGCTATTAATCATTTTTTAACTTTAAAAACAAAAACAAAAGGACCCATTCTTTTACAGTACATTTTGTGCTGAAGAAGCTGGAGGCTTGCACTCTAATCCTGTCCGGCAAGAAAAGCTGTCTGCAAATATGAATCAACAATTCAACGCAACACAAATGTTGGACTTGTAACTGCAGGCTGTGGAAAGAAAATTGCCTATCATGTTTGGCAGGGACTCCCAGCACTGAAATTAATTCTTCACAGTTGCACAGATTTCATCCAGTTATAACAAAAAGTTACTATTTGGGAAATTTGTTTTATCTTAAGATTTTGAAGCCTCAGAAAACAGTCTGCACACTTTTGAATTCCCTTTAACAAATTGTACGCTTCATGCTGGAAATACCTGAAAAGTTGTCACAGGTAAAAGAGCTACCTACCTCAGGGATAGAAAATGGGACTGGAAAAGTGATATTGTCATTATCTAAGAAAACAGGAAACTCTGAGGAGTAAAGGAATTTTATACTTCCCAAAAAATGCTGTAAAACTGGGAAAGATTCAGGAAAATGGGAAGGGAACAATCTGAAAGTCAAGAAAGGTACTCAAGTGAGAGGTGAAATGAATTTTATCTCACTCATTTAAAAGAGGAATTAAAGTCTGCTTGATTACTTTCTGAATTGTTATTTCAGGGAGAAGACATTGCTAACAGACAAAAAAGAATAGAAAAAAGAAAAACAAGAAAAGTTACATACAGAAATTACAAGTCCAGGAGGTAAAAACAAGGCAAATTCAGCCAGCGAGTAAGATACATTTTGTAATAACATATAGAATGAACCATTAGAGTTCTCTTGCTAGTCAGAAGGCCCATGGTCCATTTTTACTGGGTAGTCTCCATGGTACAAATCTAAACCCTTTCATTTTTCTGCATCCTGGGATATCCTAAAGTTGTCTGGAGTTGTCTGCACCTTTAATGCTCCTCTTCCACAGGCAGGAGGCAGGAGCTGTTTGTAGTGGAAATGCTAAGTCAGGACTTGAAGCAGTGATGGATCACCTGGTGGGAAGGCAGGGTCAACCGAGGGGAGCTCAGGTGCATGCAATGCACCTGAGTAACCAGAAGGGATGGAGCCAGGATAGAGCCAGTTATAGAGTTATGCTGTTCCAGCAGACTGCCCATGTACCCTTATAGTTAAGGTGGATTTTGTTGTAGTAGTACTCAATAACTCAAACAGCAGTATTTCTAAGGCTAAAATTTATGATTCACTTTAGGGGATGTTATTCAGATTTTGATTTGCCACTGGGGCAAAGAATAAAGATTTTAAAAAAGTAAATCAACAGGGGAATAGCAATTGTTCAGCCTGTGTATGACTTCCTGTTCTTTAGATGTGACATATGCTAATACATCTTTATTTGCATGAAGGCTTCAAAAAAGCTGAAGATTATCTGTGTACAGCTTAGTAATACAGGGCTAGATTCATTTGATATAAATCTCAGTGCAGCCACTTAACACTCATCTGAAAGAACTGAAAATGACCATATGAACCATGGCAAAGTATAAGAACTTGAAATTAAGGAGCTTTAGGTCTTCAAGTCTATGTGAGTTAATTTTCTAAAATTACTGAGACATTCTATCATGGTTTCTGTTCAGGACAGAAATGCTGGGAATTTTCACTATCAGAAGAGGGCAAGGGGAACTCATTTTAACTGCCATTTTATTTCCACTCATGGGGCCAGAAAAGAACTTGGGCAGACTTCTCTTCGTTGGTTCATATGTGGTTGCTCATATAATGAATGGCAGGGATCAGAGGAGATATATTAGGGGTAAAAATATCTCATGTAGAAACTTAGTGGTCAAATAAATCAGGAAGCAATGGAAGAACAGAAATAATATGACTATGCCAGTATATGATAATGCTATGTTCTTCTTAGAACCAAATAAAAGAAAGTACCTTAGCAATATTTGCAGATCACATCTGTATCCACTGTTGTTATTTCAAGCTCAGCTGACAGTGTGATGAAACTAAAGCTAGCTTAATTACTTGTTTCTTGATATGTCCTTAGTTTGACTTCTTCCTTGTCATCCTCTGTCAAGTATGCCTTAACTATATTTTAAAATGGCAGCAGCAGTGATATAGGCTTTTGGCATGGCCACAGTTGCTTTCAAAGGTAATGGATTAATCACTTCTAGAGATAAGAAAGGAAAGCAGGCAAAGCTGTGAAATTTTCCTGCTCATGAAGTAGCTTGCTTTCATAAGAGTGAGGAGTGCTTGCTGCTGTGCAGAGAAGACTACTGCAGGTTGCTGCCTGCTGACATCTGGAGCTCAATAAGCAGTGCCCAGAGCAGCTGCAGGTGGGAAAAGATAAGGGCTGCAGCTGAGGATTATTCAAAAGCTGTGTTCTGAGCGAGCAAAATATGGGAACTGTGGGCCTAAGTTGTTGGCAGCATAGGTATATGACTAGGAGGAGTGAACACTGGGATGCTATCCAACTCCTGCAGTTGCGAGAGAGAGTTTGACTTCAGTATCTGTATTCAAGCTTGGTTGCAGGAGTAGAAATGGTGCTCTGTATCATTATGGTGAGCAATCGCAGTATTTCACTGTATCTGTATTTCATTGTATTTTCTTTCTCAAACTTGTATGAACACGGAAGGAGAGGGAAATAGTGGCAGCTGAACTCATCAGTGGAACCAGGTGCCAGGTGAGCTGGGTACCTTGTCAGACAAAACAAATGTTGGAGGTTTTCTGCGTTTCATTTGCCATTGTTATGTCCAGACTATGTATAGTTGTCTATAGTAACTGTCTTTACCTTTTATACTCTGAAAGACTCATTCTAACTATAAAACAATATGTAACTCATTGAGATTAGGTTAAGGTGGTATTTAACATGATAAAGACTATAAAATCAGATGTCAACTGTTAACTGTTGTGTCTGATGCCTAAGGGTGGTTCAAGGTGATGGAAGCTGCAGGTATAGGAAGATCCTCTGTATATTAAAAAGGGCTGTTCCAACATATCAGAGCTCTTGATCAATTTTTCTGAAAGCCACAGTGATTTTTTCCTTGAACATTATCAACACTGCCAAAAAAATTTATAAAAATGAAGTCTAGTTTGCAACATCAGAGAAATTAACCTTGTTAATTAAAATGAGGTATTTAGTTGTTGATGCTGATCAATCTTCAGAACTGATATCATTTAACTGAAACCTTTAGATCTTTGCTTTCTGTAACCAAGAGTAGCAAATTTGAGCTGCCACAAGGCACAAATGAGCTGCTTAATATTTAGTTAAAAAATTGTTTAGTTGATTGCTTAGTTATCTTTTTTCCATATTTTTGCCTTTGGAAGGGCTATTTGTTATTTCAAAATGTCTTGGCCCTAGTTCATCTGCAAGACTTCCATTATCCTTTGGAAACGCGTAGCCTTCACAAGTTTGGCATCTGCAACAGCACAGACAATGAATTACTGTGGCTAGAAGCCTCTGGAATGAAAAAACCCTCCTCCACAAGAACATAATTTCTTTATTTCTTTATTTTTACAGAATTGGGATTTGTTCTGAGGAAGCACAGTTAACAAAAAAAGAACAAAGAAAACAGATTTTTTTTTATCTCCCTCCCTCCTCAAGTGAACAAGGGAGTATTGGTGCTGGGGGCTTGCTCTTTAAATAGAATCTCTCTTGGCAATGGCAGGAGTATTCTTGTGTTGTATGACGAGGCTAGCTGGTGCTATATTTATCTTGTAGCTGTATGCATGGTTGCAAGAGGTCATTCAATAAGAGGAAGGCAAAGAGCCAATGCAGTTTAAGTAAAGTTCTCCCATAACTTAACTTTTTGGGCTGGCTTAAAGACAAGGCTACATAATTTCAGAGGAGTGAGGAATATTGTTACTGAGATGAGATAAAAATTTTCCCCAGCTGTCTCTGGAAAGGTCAGGGCTTTGTGGAGAAGGGGGAAAAGCATTTTTTAATGGAGTTCAATAAATGCTTGGGTGCAGAAGACAAAGAAGGAAGACAGGAGGGTAGGGAAAATGATACTAACGTTGGCAGTAGCATTGGCCACGAAGAGCTGGATTTAGTACAAATGCACCTTACCTTTATACCTGAAAGATACATGAAAGCAAAATTCACCCTGGCAGCATACCTGATGTGCTGGTTATCGCTGAAACTTTGCAAGGTAAGAGATTTTACTGTAAATATGTGAGATTTTTAGTTAACTGCCTGCATGCTTAAAAGGCAAACTGAGTAGTGCCTGCTGAAGTATTTGATAACTGCCTGGTACTATTAATAAACTGTCTTAACTATTTGTTGTAAAAGGGGCATTGCAAATATTGACACTGTCACCAGAAGTAGGTGATCCATCAGGGGAAAACTTAGAGAGGCTACTAGTAGAGTAGGATATAAAGCCAGTAATTGCTTGCCAGTTTATATGTTATTACTTAGTTTCAAGGGTTTGTGATTATTTCAGATTATGTTCTAGATAAAATTCCTTGCAGTGCTCTTCATTGGCTTACATTCATCTTTTGTGTTGAATGAGCAACAGAATACATGCCTGTTCTGAAATGTAAACATGATAAAAGTATGAAATTGAGGTTCTTAGAATATTTTGTCAGCTATAGTGGGGAATCAGTGTATAGACTGTAATGTGACTCAGTTTAAATGTGAACTGATCACATCTAATGAAAATTCTTTTGCCTATAATGTTACACAGTAGGGAAAAAGCAAAGCATTTGGCCAGTTGTAAATGCTGTATTGCATTCAATTTCACTTTGCAGAAAGCTGCTTTAATTTTCAGACTTAGGTAATGAAATATTTGGTCCTACTGAAGTGGTAATTGTAAGGTTTTAGGTTGAAGCAGAGAAGGACTGAGACATGTAAGCTCAAAATAGTGTTGCTTCATGTATAGCGTTGCTATATTAACAAATCTGGAATGTATAGTATGTTTTCCTTTGTCTCTGTATTGTTGCATTCAAGACTTGCTGTTGTAGGTACTTCATTGATGGGTAAATCACCAGATAGGCCAAAACAAATGCCAAAGAAATATTTCTGAGGTGTTTTTTTTTTTTTTTCAGAAGTACGTGATAGGTAGGAAATACATAGTGATGATGTGATGCAGACTACAGGTGTGGGACCAGCTGGTGCTGCAGCAGCAGGAAACCCTCTCCTACAAGCATCCCTGCATGTGTAGACTGCTCCTTTTTTTTTTTTTTTTAATTTCTAATTGATTTGATTGATCTTGCTGTGGTTTGATTCCTTTGCAACTGGACGTGAATTTGTAGGATTCAAGAGCCATCCCTCTGTTAGAGGATGAGCCAGGGTAGTGGGCAGACATTCAGTGGTTGATCTGGGTGTGGTTGATCAGTAGTTGAGGTACCTTGGGCTTGCTGCCAAAGCATAGATTTTTGGGACATTAATCATGACAAGTGCAGGAAGCATTAAGTGGCACACAATAGTTGTGTGCACACATACTGTATTTTAGGATAAACAGTTATTTCTGCACCTGATAAGTGGCAAAAAAAAATGCGTGGGGTTGGACTGTTGGGAAGAAGCTTTTTCTTGATGCAACAAAAAGCATGGAATGTCACTGCCATGCAGGGGAGCAGGAGCTGGTAGTGTATAACAGAAGTTCTCCATGTGGACTAAGCTGGAAATTACAAAGCACTGAATGATACTATGTATACATGTCTGTGACTGGAGTAAGTAATAATCAATCCACCTGAGTGGAGAGTGTTTTGTAAATAACAGGAAGTGTTATCAAAACAACTAAGCTAGGAGAGGTGCCCCTGCCAGTATCTGCTTGCATTTAGCATTATATTTGCACATTGCATACAAGACCTTTGAGACATGAAAGGACAATTTCTTCTGTGTGAAAGGAGAGTGAGGAGAGGTAAAAAAAAGATCCTGTTTAAAACTGGAGACTTCAGAAAGCTCTCTGGGAACCTTACAACATTCTGGGTAAGCTGAGAGGATAACCAAACCTTTTCATTGCAGCAACACCTAGTTATTAATGCTTCTTTCTTGCTGAGCTTTCTCAAAAACTGAAGATTTGAAACCTGGTTTTCTTATTTCCTGACATTCTTCCATGACTTTGGCCTCTTCCACATCCTAGTACATTGAAAGAGTGCTATTCTTATTTTCCTTTCCACTCACAAGATAAAAAGGAGCAGTGTTGCTCTTCCTCAGGTTCTGCAGCTTGGTAGAATCCAACGGAGCTGCCCTGAGGGATGATCAGCAGCTGGTAATAGCGCTGCAGTGTTACAGAGAAATCTTTTGTTCACAGCTTGTATGGCAAAACCAGTTCAGTTCCCCACCACAGGTAGGACTCTTGGTGCTTGTGGAGTATTGGAGGCTGCCTGTGACTCCTCACCACTGCTGTCCCTAAAGGGGAATAGAGTTGTGTGGCCCTTCTTTGAGTGTAAGTAGGGGAGTGAGTCACATAGCCCATAGCCTTCTGCAGGCTGCCCTCTGGGAAACCTCTGTTATGTGTCTGAAAGTAGGCTCCAGGTTTTAGGGGTCACCACAGTTTGCTGGGGAGAAAAGACTTGGACCTTTTCAAATGCTCTGTGTGCGGAAAGACAGTCCTTCCATCCTTTCAGCTGATTCTCCTTTTCAAGCCCCACTTAGGAACTTTGGATGGTTACAATGAAAGAATGGTTAGGCACTCATCTATAGATGCCTGTGAACAGGTTAAGCTTCTTGCATAGAATCACAGAATGGCCTGGGTTGAAAAGGACTTCAAAGATCATCTAGTTTCAGCCACCCACCGTGGGTAGGATTGCCAACCACTAGACCAGGCTGCCCAGAGACACATCTAGCATTGCCTTGAATGCATCTATGCAAAGCAGCATTTGGCTAGACAGTACTGCTTGTCAGTAGGTGGAGCTTTTCTGGTCTTCAGCCTCTTCTGAAAAGTGGCTGCTACACAGATGCCTTATGAAATGGTGAGGTTCTCCACTTGGTCTAACAGGTTTTGCAACCAGTAGACCTGAGTTGTAACAAAATCCTTTGGATCTATACAGCGAGCTGAAAACTTGATGGGAGCCATTCTAGTGCCTGATCTCGCATTTGAGCAGTGGTGGTGCTGCTGCACACAGTTGGACTTCAATTATTTTGTATTTTCAAATACAAGTATTATCAAGTATTTTCTTGTGTCAAACTACATGACAGTGCACACAGATTGTTTTCTAATGTCCTACTGACTAAGCAGTCTCTCCATATTCTGTTAGTGGCTCTTTCCATCACAGATAATTCCTTCATTTTCCAGTTCGTGCCTGCTCAATGTATTGTATGCAGAACTACTTCTTCACAAAGAAGCAGACAACTATAGAAACTTCACTGAAGTTTCAGAAATAAATGATTAAACTAGCACACCCTCCTGTGGGTTATCTCCCTTTAGTGTATAAGAATGGTATATATTGATTTCTTTCCAGGATAAATTCAATAAAATAGTTAAACAGTTTGAAACATTTGAAGAAAAATGTAGCCATAAAGTGGCATAGATGTCATGTTCCATTTTGATTTCACATCAAGTATGTTTGCAAAACCTGAAGTTTGTAGTTTTAATTTTTTAAATTCAAATTTAACAGATCTTTCATTAGATTGTTTCCATAACTTAGAGTAGTTTAGAAACATCTGATGCTTGAATATTAAAATCAGTTGGTCAGTGCATATGATTTCCCTGTCAGTTATATCTTAAGTACTTCCTGTCAGCTCAGCTGGTATTCCTTTATCAGTCCAAAATCCATAGGGAAGCCAAAATAAAGGGTGAGGAAGGTCTGTAGCTGTGAGCATCCTTTTGGGTATTCGATAAAATGGTGCTGCATAACAATCTGAACACTTTGAACTTTTATATGCTGCATAAACCCACCAGAATTAATCCCAAATGAAAGATGGAAGTACTGAAATGCCTGTCCTATGGCTTAAGGCATATGGGCTTACTTATCAGCTGTGCAGTAGATTAATTACTCTGTAATCATAGTCTTCCTGCCCAGGGCTCAGCTCATTGTCTGGAAAGAGTGGCTTTTCTTTATTTTTTTTAGCTTGATATTTACTTCAGATTATGAACATTGTAGGACTGGATTACTTCAGTGTATGTGTGTGGCAGTGGTAAAGTTGGATAAAGCCCCTTTGAGGGGAAAGCACAGCCTAGTTTTCCTATGTTGTGAAGGAGTTCTCTAACCATTAGGCTTTGGCCACAAGGAAGTGTGGAGGAACTACTTGCATTTGTTTGCCACCCAACTGAGGGGGGGAAAAAAAGGATGCAGACAGGCAAGTTTTCGCCTTTCATTGTTCCTGACTTCTAAAAGATCCTCAGTGGATGCACAGTCCCTTTTGGAGTTGTCACTAGTGTATTCTATGCCTTATTTCTCCTTCCAGCATCTACACACAGAAGGCTGGAAGCTAAAGATGTGGGTGACTCTCTTCAGGAGAGCAGTCCATCAGTGGATCCCAAATGACAGCCTCTAAGAAAGTTGCCTAGTGAAGGGAGGAAAGATGCTTCAGGTGTATCACTACTTTATAGCAATTAGGTATAATTATTGCCTGCTGTTACCCTATTTCTAACATTGTCAGTGTACTCTGTTGGGATATTTACCTATTTTACTTTTTAAGCAGCAGGAAGTTACCTCTAAAAAGCCCGTATTTTGAGGTTCTGCTCTGTCTCTTTTATTTTTAGTTTGGTCCCAACCTGACTCATTGTGGTCAAAGAAAGCATTTCGCACAGCAAGGAGCTGAATCTTGATCTACCGAGTGTCAGCTAGAGGCTTAGCCCTGTGCTTCTTGTTCTGTGCTCGTAGGTGGCAGACTGGAAAATGAAACACTGCAGTGGGAACTGGCTGACTTGCTTCAGAGCTGTTTTCCAACTGCCTTAACATAAGTGTTGGTTGGAAGCTGTAAGTTTTTTTTAGTTATTTTATAAGCTTATATGATCTTGCTGTGTCTGTAACTCCTCAATATCTTTTAAACATTTGCCAATTTCAGCAAAACTTGAGTGTGGCAGAAGCTGCAGAGTTCATACAAGGGAGGTAGATGTCAGGGAGTGGAGACAGACTTAACTCATGCCCCTCCTGATGGAAATGCTTCTGCATACTTCTGTCCATTATGAAACATCACAAGCATTGCTAAATATTTCCACCTCTGCTCTGGAGAACTGTAGATCCATAGGAAACCAAGGCTGGTTGACTATGGATCTAAGACTATGTTGGTTCAGCTGCTTGCAGAAATACATGTTTTCTCAGTGAAGTGTTTTTTATTTGGCTATTAATGGAGCTCCACTGAAGCTTACTGTTAGCCTTCAGACCTAAGACTGAAGTGCAACTCAAGACAGCTTAAGAGGGATGTCTTTCAGGAAGCCCGAAGCATTCTCTCTTCCCCCTTGGAATGCTGGATTTTAAACTGTCTCAGATGTGTCAGTGTTCAATCTCCCTTCACTTATTTCATCAAAACTGCTGAATAGCCTGGTTAGTTACACTTTTAACTCCAAAACCATCGTAAGCAGATCTATGGGGCTTATTTTGTTCAGGGGAAATATTTCTGACTCTGATTCATTTTCTTTCATTTATACCCAAATTTTCTGGATTCATTTGGACTAGAAGTATGAAAGCAGCCTGTCTTATGGTATTTAAAGTGCTGGGTAGGACCAGTAGAGATAAGGCATTGAAAATGGAAAACAGTGGGGGGAAAACTTCAGTGTATTAAACCCAACAGAGGGCTTCATTCTGGTTGGTTCTTCATTCTGGGCAGAGGTTCAGCTCTTTTTGAGTAGTGTAAATCATTCAGTGTTTGCTGGGGAGACTGACTTCCTCCTTTTGCCTGCTCCAGAAAGCCAAGAATTGTATTTTTTTCTGATTTGTTTAGTATTCATCAGGCCATCTCCTGGATCCAGCTCTGAGCAACACCTGGTGTGTTCAGAGAGGGCAGGCTGTGGAAAGGCTGGTATGCACAGCAATGCTGAAGCATCCTTTATAAACCTGGGGAATGATCCCTGGAAAACCAGCACACCTCACTTTTACAGCTCATTCTCTTAACATCACACCTTCATTTGTACTTTGGTACTTACTTGTCTGTGTAACAGCCTTTTCTCATTTATCACAGTTCTCAAACTATGCTATCAATCAAAGCTGAATCATCTTCTTTATGTGATTAGTTTAAGCCCAGTTCCTGAAATGAACTTGCACATGCAGACTCCTGTTGCACTGGAGTTCATAAGCAAAGGGAAGACTTTCTCGCTGAATTACTGCTTTATAATTGCTTAAAAAAATTAGTCCGAAATCCTGTGTGACTAGTAGAGTACACAGGGTGGGCTGAGAACCTGTAAATAGATGACTAAGAATAAATTATTCCTTCCTGTGTGCACTGGAATACTTGATATTCTTCCTAGAATGTTTCTCATGATTGCAGACATCTAGGAAGGTGTTGCATTCTCTGTCTGCTCCTGGCTTTATCTGCTGGAATAAAAGCAGAGCTGGTGAAAACAGGAAAAAAAAATTAGTGCTCAAAGTGTGATTATTTCTGAAACTGGATTAAAATTGACAAATACTGTAGAACTTGAGATGTGACAGCTGCATAATAAAAGCAATGAGATGTTGCCAGATAGCACAACATCCAGAAAAACCCAAAAAATGCTTGGGCAGGACAGCATTAAAAGTTAGTTACATCGCTATGCCATTGTGGAACCTGGAGTAAAATCTAATTTGAACTTCTAAATACCAGCAAATGTATCCTTTCCACACACAACTCCGATTTGTTCGGAAACTTGCATTTGCACTGAGGAAGAGTGTGTCTCAGTGTGGAAGAAGCTCATTTTTGGCGGCCATCTGACCTTTAATCATACTATCCCATTTCCTGTAAGAGTAATGTGAAATAGTATGTTTAATTAAAAAAAGCTGTCCTGTTGCTTTTAATTTTAGTAGTTATATTCTACTTTTTCCTTGGTTGAACAGAGGTTTTACTCTAAGTGCCAACTTTGTTTTTGGACGGAATTTGTGGATTATTCATAGAATAGAGAAAATAGTGTAATTTTGATTATGATCACTACATGTGGAACATCATTTTGATTCTAGAAGGAGAAGATGGGATAAACCTTCTGCGTCTTTATGCAATACATGAGGTTGTAGTACTGGCATTCAGAGAACCTCCTGGTAGCAGAGGAATTAAGAAAATTAGGAAACATTTCCTCTGGTTCAGGTGCAAACTCTAGGTAGAGTACAGGTTCCTGGGCAGATTGTCAGGGTACCTGCCCAAGTTTGCCACTCCAAATTCTCCTACAGACCCTCAGCCAGAGGTAGTGCTGCTGCCACAGAGCAGTACAGGAAGAAGTGAATCTGCCCGAAACACAGCTTTCAGCATTGCTGCTCACTTTAACCATTACAGCTGACTTTCTGTGTTGATGTGATAACCTTCAAGTGAAACAAGCCCATATAATATCCACTCACATTATATAAGTGATGCAAATCTAACCCTGGGATTTCATCTGTAAAAATGGGGTCATATGTTATGTTGTAGTGTTAGCTGTCTTCTCTGTTGGCTAGTCATATGCTATGGTGGCTTTATTTGAGACAGAACTAGCAATGTAGAAGTTAGTTTTATTTTCAGCTCCTTCTGTGTTTTCTTTACCTTTTTCCTCAAAATAACATGTAATATTATTCCCCAAAAATCAATATAAATGCCCTGTATTACTCAAGAGAGAATGTTATAACCTTTGTTCTACTTTTTGTCTCTGTTTTCCTGCAGAGCTCAACTGAAAAGGAAGGAAAAAAAGAACAACAAAGATCACCTAGTATTTGGAAACATTTGAAAAAGTTTTTTTGCCAATGCAGACAATCTTTTGTGATCAGACAGAAGGTTATGGGGTGGGGAAAGCAGAAAGGATTAATGCTGTTTCCATATGAATAAGTGTTTTTTGGAGGGGTATTATTTGCTATAATCCTATCAATAAAACAGATAACCCTAGTACAGCTTGATAGCTAGTCTCTCCCTGCCTAAAAAGAGACTGAGTCCTTAAGGTGTGGTGAGAAGCATGGGGGAGATGAACTAAAAATGTGAAAAATATTAATGTCAATGCTCAGGAGAAAATAGATTTCATAATGTTGGCAATAAAAGATTAAACTGACTTTTTTCCTCTTCAAGTCCAAGCTCCTGGAAGCAAGTGATTGAACAAAGGGCCTTAGTTAAAAACAAAGACAGTTTTCAGTTGTTACAACTGCAGACAAATCTGAAATAAAAGTTTCCAATGTGAAGTTATTAAATTATGAATATTTCACAATTGGAATTGTCAGTCGTCTTGCAAATCATCTCATAAGAGCTTGGATCAGTTTGTAACAGGTACTGACTGTAATAGCTACTAACTTCCATGCTTTGTTTCTTCTAGATGAAGATTGTAAATGGTGTAACTACAGCAGTGCTCTTCTGATAAGTGCATTTTGTCATTTCTCATCCTACATAAATAATGAGCCAGGATACCCAGCAGGGACCGTAGAGGGACTGACATCAGCGAAATATGTTGGAAGCATGAAAAAGCTTCCAAAAAAAAATAAAAAATGAAATAGCATGTAAGATGCTGGAAACAGACAAAGGCTCCCAGAGCAAACCTGCATTGAAGGCATCCTGGGCACTTTAGTTATCATAAATGGTGGAACATTCCACATCTTCCAGAAGTCCTGGATCTGCTCCTCTCCTGGGGAGGGGACAGCTATTGAATTGCATACTAAATTGTGGCACTCTAGAAAATGTCCTTGTCTGAATACCAATTTGTCAGAGTTCAGAGTGACAACAGATATTAACAACAAAAATGTGATCGTATGGTATTCCATACGAAACTAAGAAACTAAGTTTCATATTCCATATGAAACTAAGGCTCTGCATACATCTCAGTTTTTGTGGACTTGGGCTCAATTTCATTCTGTTTACTTCTGGATATCTATTGGCCCTGGAAGATGGCACCTCTGACTTGGTTGTCACGCAGCTTGCAGTGCTGTTTACTTCTGTTGGGGTACCGCTGGCCTGGGTCCCCAGGGACACAGCAGCCTGGCTGGACCTAGTGCTCATGGAAGCCCTGCTTTCCAGAGCTCTGTATTATTGGTCCACAAACGTCTCAAGAGCACTGTATTACTGTACGTGCTCGAACCATCTTTATGGTTCTAATACAGTCAATTTCATCCTTTACAGACTGAGAAATTTGCACCACTCTATGTGAAAATACGGGTGATTTTTGTTCACTCATGTTTCTTCTTGAAGCTTCCTAAACGGCCTTGGAGAAACTCTTCATCTCTGTGTCATTTGTTCATTTTACAGGGAATACTGGCCTATTCCCACCAGGAAGTACATAGCTTTTTTGAGAAGGTATGTGTCTATGGGTCCTGTATAGCAAGTCTCCAATTTGTGAGGTACCCTTTAGCTATCACTGCAGTATGGCCAAATAGAAGATGAAGAGGATGCTTACCTCTTAACAGGAAAGAAGAACTGAAACTTGAATGTATCCAGATTTCAGCTGAGACAAAGCTGATTTTTAGTTCATAGTGTCTGGTATGATGCTGCATTGTAGCTCTAGGAGAAAAACAACTTGGATAACATGGTGATGTTTAGTTGGTGCTGAGCAGTGCTGCACAGAGCTGAGGACACTTCAGTTTTCAGCTTCTTGTACCCTCCTGCCAGTGAGGGGTTGGGGGGCATGAGGAGCTGAGAGGGGACAGAGCTGGGACAGCTGCCCTGAACTGACCAAAAGGATATTCCATATTAGATGATGGCATGTGACAAAAACTATAAAACTAGGGGGAGTTGGGCAAGGGGGCTGCCACTGCCAGCAGTGACAAGCAAAGCTGTCACCAGAAGCATTATGTTCCCACAGGGCTTTATTACATCCAAACTGAGAGTATTATGGGGAGCAGTAAAAGTTTGCAGGGTAAACAGAATTTCTTCACGGAAGCATAACAAATTGCACTGCGTGCTGCCAATCACTCTAAGCTTATCTTCTAAGCATTATAGAATTTAGGATTTACTTCTGATCTGACACTAGCTTTTTCTAATGTCAATTAGAAAGGAAGGGAATGGAGTTATGCCTGACTTCCATCATTCTTAAATCAGGGCATAGTCAGGACATTTTGGGATGTTCTTGCATCAATCTGCTGAAGGTTGTGTACTTGATGGTTACATAAAGTTAGCCTCAGAGACCTTCCAAACTGAAAGTCTCGTGTTACAAAAATTCTTTGGTTTCCCCATCCAGATTGAAGTTTCAATGTGGTAGCGCCATATAAACATGATTATTCTTTTAGAGGGCTGGTAATCTTAAAGAGAAAGGGTAAGTGAAGGGATTTGAGCATACAGTCTAACTAGGATGCTGCTAGGCATAGATTTCTAGTGTCTTTTTACAGTGTGGTCTATACAGTCTCCTCTCCTCCCTCCCTCTTACTCTGAGCTCCTTTCTAGGTAACTGCTAGACTTCATTTTTCTAACTGTTGGCTTTCCCTCCTCTTCATTTAACCCACTCTCCCAGAGAGAGTCCTGAATACATAAAAGCTTTTGCGATGTGCCCTGAAGCATGTACACTGAAGTGCATACAGTATAATTATGGATAGCACACTGCAACATCATGAAGTGCCTTTATTTACAGCTTCTCTATCATGAGAGCATAATGAACAGATTCAGTGAGGAAATGCAAAAGCAGATGCCTTTGGTTGGCTCTTGTTCTCTTTGGCAAAGAGAGGGACGAGTCTACCCTGGGACAGCCCTGCTGAAGTCAGATGAGTTACACCAGGCAGGAACTGAAACTTTTTTCTTTCCTTCTTTCTCTCCTTTTTTAAAGAATACGGTTGCCAGATCTCTTTCCCCTGACTCTCACAATTTCTCTTTCCACAGAAAGCCTGTGAGAAAAGACTCTCTGCTTCTGAAAAGGTAGGATAACTTTTTAGTCACTAATGGCTAATTTCCTCAGCAGTAAGTAGTTCTGTGTGTATCTATGGATGCCTGTAACCAAAAACTTAATATCTAACCACTTACAGGAAAAAAATATACTAAAATCCTAAAACCTAATTTTTGAATGTATCAGGAACAACGTAAAGTACTGACAGAGTACTAACACACAGCTGTGATGGTTCAGGTGTACAAAATCTGCTTAGAGCTGGCCTAGGTATCAGTGTACAGTATTACCTTGAAATGCGTAAATATACCCTGCATATTCTGAGGCGGAACATTAGACAAAGCTTCTGTGTGTGGATGTCTGTGAAGGTACCCCATTTCCTGGAAACTTTTGGGAAGAGGAACCAGTGGCAACTCATAGTATCAGCCATATTTGGAAGCGGTAATCTTTAAAACAAGTTTATTAGGGCATACCTGGGACTGCACCTCATAGAACTTCTTTAATAGTAGAAGCTACCAGGACTGCTGATGCTTTGTACTTGTTAGTGCTGTGGTCATACTTGTTTTTTTCCTCTACTGAGGGCCTGAATAGAGCCTTGCATATAAAACCTGCCATTTACAATTTGCCTTTTGCTGAGGCCTCCTTTGTGTTCATGCAAGGCAGCTGGCAGAGGGCTGACTCCCCAGAGCAGAGCCTTGCCAGCACTAGCTAATCAATATTCAGCAGAGTCTGCTGCTCATTACAGAGCCATTGATTATCTCTGGTAGGTTGCTCCTCCTGTGTGAGTGTCATTTTCCAGTCTTTTCCCTTTACTTCCCTTCCCCCAAGCTCCCACGAGGAGAGAGTACTGGGATGGAAATGAGGTTCCATTTCAGAATGTGAATAGTTTGTCTTCAGATGTCAAAAGTCCTTGGAAAATAGGTTATTTCTCCACTGCCAGGTTGTTGTGTGTGTCAGCATTGTACTTTTAATTTCCAGGACTTTCCTAATGACTGCAAATTGTGGCACTTACAGTATTTGTTGTATTTGACACATTGAGGCTTGGCCTCCTGTGGCAAGAGGAAAAAACCTTTTAGTTTAGGTCAGCTGTGGCTGACCTTTCTGATCTCCGGCACAGCAGAGGAGAGTCATGGCTTTATATTCCATGCTATTCACATGCAAATGGGCCAGATTGCTCATGGGGAAATGAAAACATGGTGCAAACCCTCATCTGACATGCTACACTCAGATTATACCAACATGCACTGCACAGTAAATTCCCTTCCTCTAGTACAGGCCAGTGAGCTGGTTTGCATGGAACAATACCTGCCCATCACCCTGCAGTCAATCTGGCAAAAATCATAGCTAATGACCTGCTTTTAAACTGAAGGTCCTCTTATGGGTATACTAAGTCGTCAGTGCAGCAACAGAGAACTGTGAGATAAATGTGCATTTATTCCCAGTGATATAGTAGATGCCTGATATATGGATGCATAAAAAAGACCCGCTTGATCAATTGTTTTGGTTAGTTTGAGTTCCATACTTCATTGTAAATATGGCGTTAACAATCACAGCAGAGATTACATGCAAAAAATGCAAGGTTTAAGTCTCAAACTTGTGGAGCAGGCATCTAGAACTAAGAGAGATGTGTAAAAGAGGTGGTTGGCAAAGCACACAATGCTCCTCTCTCCAATAAACAAGTCAGTTTGAGGTAGTACCTCAGCAAAGAGCAGAAACCACACTGCTGTGACCATCTGCAGGTATGGAGTGACTCCTTCAGCAGAAGAACTGAGCTTGTTTTGGTGGATAGTAATTGAGTATCTAACATTGTGTCTGTAATAAGGGAGCTGAAAGGCAAAAGCTCTCAACCGTTACCTTGCTCATCTCTTGGCTTGAATTTGAAATAATCACTGCAGCAAAGGTAGATACCTTTTCTTCTTCTCCCCTTACCACTGGGTGAGGACCTCCAAGGACAAGCAGTCTTGCTGCCTAATTTCGTCCAAAGCACTAGGGAACTGGAAAAGCTCTAGGGAACTGAAAGCCAGAGAATATGTTCATGCTGTGGGACTCCTGTAGAGGAGGACAGCATTCACTGTAAACAGAACAAACGTAGGTCAGAACTGGTTAGCACCTGGCACTGCTGTGCCTTGGTACATCTTGCAGAGAGGTCTGTGCTTTGTCAGGTCCTGATGGTTTAGCCCTGGTCTCCAAGAGCTGGTTTAGAGCCAGCTCTGTGACCACTGCCAGCAATTTGATCTTGTCCAGTGACTCTCACATATCAGAGAGATGATGACAGGACTTTGAAAAATGGTAAACTGAGATTTGTTTCATCGAGGGGCTTTCTTGTCAGCTCCCTGTCTTCCTGGTAGAGGCATGTGATCTGACTGTCAGTGAAGTTTGGTGAAGCCTAAATCAGGAGTTGAAGTAGAAGTGGACAATGGAGAGATGATTGGCTCTGGGCAGCCTGATCTAGTGGTTGGCGACCCTGCACTTAGCAGGGGGGTTGAGACTTGATGATCTTTGAGGTCCTTTTCAACCCAGGCCATTCTATGATTCTATGATTTCTCATATGATTTCTGACAGAGAGGGAGCTGTCCCTGTCACAGAGGAAGAGTGGCTCCATACGCCATCCTGTTTGTCAGGAAGTGCTTTCTTTTTGGTTTCAGTAGTCAGCCCACAGGCACTAATGTTCTGGCTATTTTCAGCAAAGAGGCTGCGTTGCTACTTAAGGGACAGGATCCCCAAGATACAGTCGTGTAATAAGCTTGGAACAGATATCATTCTGATCTTACTTATACATCCAGTTTGACTTTCAGCTGTCTTTAACACACCTGAGGTGTATTTAAGGATGAGGAGAAAGACTCATGTTGTGCCTTGGCCAGAGAACATTACCAGAGTATTAAGAAGGAAACCTTTATGGAGAGCATACCATTCCCTTTCCTCTATCAAGCAGAATTCTTTCTGGCCTACTTATACTGTGCTAGCCTGTAGTAACCACATCAACGAGAAGTCCTAGAGTCTTATCTAGTTTAAATTCCTAGCTAACCTTACTTCAGTACGCTCTAGGCAGTCTCCTTCAGGTAAAATTAAATTATTGCTATGTTCTATATCAAAAAGGAAAAGGCAGGGTTCTAGACATGTCAATAGGTACATGGAATTTGAATAAAAAACAATGTAAAAAAACAACAACGACAAACAGGATTTGATACATGTGAGAAAGGTAGGTGTCCTGAGTATGCGTTATATTGACTATGAGAAGCCTGCATCTAATTTGAGCATGTTTTTAGTGCAGAAAGATAACGCCTTCCTGTCTTGGCAGCAAACATGGAAGGAGAGTTAGAGATGATCTGCATAATGGCTTTTTTTAATCATAAGATCATAAGTGTCAGTGTGGCCATGCAGTCAAAATAACCACTGTGGATTATTTCCACAAGTGATGTGTGCATGTTCTCATATTTGCAAATATGGCAAATGAGATGTCCTTTGAAATTCATGACTGCAGAACAAAGTTCTGAAAGATCAAGAAAGCTTTTGTTGAGAATGTTATTCTTGTATTTTTAAAAATCCCTTAAGGGACACAGATGTGAACCAATAGCCCATTTTTGAGGCTATGCAGATTCTCAAAGCTACTGTAAGTCAATAACATCTACAGGCCTTTCAGGCTACTTTGGTCTGAACCAGTTAGGCTGTTCAAACAGGAGACAACGGTGGTCACTGAACACTTGTGGACTGCATTTTATTACAGGACTCCATGAACACAATATAAAGCTGTCTGGAAGAAATAAAACTCCAGCATCCAGAACTGTATGGCAGACCATGCAGACTTCAGCAGCAGGCACGCGAGTTCAGACACTGCTGTGTAAGTTAACTGGCCAGAAAGTACCTTCAGGGATCCTTGTCCTCAGGCAGAGGGTTCATGAGCTGTTTGCGCAAAAATCAACATTTCATGTTGCAAATGAAGCAGATTTCTATTAGATAGAATTGAGCTCTTACCCTGCACCATTAAGTAGCGTATTCTAGTATTTTTTCGGTCTTTGATTAGAAAGACTTGTTAAGTAATCTGCCTGGTGCATTTATTACCTAAATTATGACTATAAAGGTGCCATAGTTCTCTGTTGCTTTCCATTCTGAAATTGTGCCAAGTATTTTCCCCTGAATAGATGAAGTGGAATGCTGGCTATTCTGTTTGCTGTCAGTGCAGGCTTTGAAAGCAAAGATAAAATCTGGATTAATTTGTCTGCAGTTAAAATTTGCTTCCATTCTGGTACTTCAAAGGCAGTTTTAGAGTAAACTGTGATAGGTTTGTTAGTACGTGACAACTGAATCTGTCACACACAACAATTCAACTTCTCAGACACTTGCTTTCACCATTAGCTTTCTGATGAATTGTGTTAACTTTTAACATAAAGAAGCACTTAAATGACTATGTCCTTTGAAAAGAAGGGAAAGAGAAGGAAAACAAGATTTTTTTTAAAAAAAGAATGAAACCAAAATTGCTTAGAGGAGGAGAGCTGTGAGGAGAACACATGATCTACAGAGTCAGGACATCATTCATTATCTCTTCCTTTTAATATGCCTAGACTTTTCAGATTTTTGTACAGAAGTTGTCACCATGGTGTTTGAGTACCTTCTTCGTGGATTCAATCTTCCAGTGTCTCTGTGATGTAGCAAAAGGAGAATGATGGGTGGATACAGAAAATAATTTGCTTAAAGTCATTTGGAAAGCCTGAGATAGAGCAAGGCACTGAATGCAGATAACCTAACCCTCACCTAATGTCTATCCTTTATTTTAGGAATGAATGAAGCCCGAAGACTGAAAGCAATCCACAGTATTATTTCCTATAATTATTTTTATTTTAGATTGACTCAAACCCAGGCTTTTCATTTGCATCCCTTCAAAGCAGTAGCTATAAGGCAGATATATTCAACAGTAAGCCCCTGTTTACAACGTGACATTTGAGCTTGCTTCACTGTAGCTTCTTCCTTTGTTCTAACCATTTCTGTGTAGTGTCATCTTAACCTGCCTGCTGCTTTCTTTCTCTAGAAACAAGCCTGTAAAGCCTGGACTCAGGTCAGTGAGAAAAAGGAGATAGCTTAAGGAGAACCTAGAGCTACTTCATTTGCATATTACTGCTCTGCTTTTGTCCAGTCATTTCTGAAATGTTCCCTGTTGTTGTAAGTTGTGCAAATGGCATCTACTGGTCAGGATGAACCTGGCCCAGCTTCTCCCAGCTCAGCATGGTGGAAAAGTGCATTCCATGATCTCCATTTTACATCAGTGTTGACATCTCTGTACTAGCCAGTATATAAAGAGCACTTCTGATGGGTTTCTCACTCTCCAGCGTTTGTAGCAAGATTTAGCAATTCAATAGTTTTGAGATCCAACCTGTTGCTCTTTCCATCTCAGTGTCCCTCACTGAGGACAGTGTTCATGGTTTAAAGACATCCCTTGTTCTCTCAGTCTAATGGGAGTTCAAGATATTTTTTTTGTTGTTGACTGAACTCAGCTCCTCTCTTCTTTTAACTGAGAAAGTAAATAGGTCCCTGAGAGAACTTGTGTTCACATCATTTGCTTTACCTGATCCAGTAAGATTTCAGATCAGAACCTGTACACTAGATTTGGTTTTAGGAGGCACGGTCCATTGCAAGTCAGGATGCTGAGGAGTCTGATTGCACTGAGCATGGATCCAGCAATTTCTACCTGTTACTCCAGTGACTCAAGATTATCAGCTTCAGTCCCTCTTTAAAATAAAACTAAAATTGGTATATTATTTGTGTTCAGAGAAGTGGAAGCAATGAAGAATGGAATATTTGAAATATCTCGGGTGAAATTGATGAATGCTTTCATACTAATCTGCAGTTTCCACTGTAGACTCCTAGTGCAGACTCAGGATCATAATTAAGATTTGTGTTATGTGCAATATATTGTTCTTTAAGGAAAATACATATAGCTATTAGATTATTATTTTTATCATTTTTTCTTGAGGAGACATTCTGTGAGTCTTTGGACTCAACATAACATACATATGAAAGTATTAGAGATACTTCAAATTATAATAACAAAAGACTGAGCTGAAACCTTGTAAGAGGAAGTGCTGAAACATACATTTCAAGTAACATTTGCTTGTTTGCAGTCAGATTGCTACAAATACTATCTCTGCATTTTTTACAGTGCCTGTTGTAACTGTAAGTAGTATAGAGGAAAACACAGCCAATGTGGTAAATTTCAGTGTGTATTGAGGGTGAAAGGGCTGTTATTTGACACGGGAAAGAGATCCTGCATTGATGTAAAGGCTCTGTTACAGTTTAGCTTTTATCTTTCAGTAACAGAATATAACGTGTTAAGATTCTTTCAACATTTCGATGGTGGAGTTGAATGGAAAAGAGACCCTTATCTGCAATATCTGTCAAGACTGGAGAATGCACTGTGCTAGCCTGCCAAGTGTAGGATTTGTTCATTGGAGCATTATCTGTTCATTTAGTCCAAAAAGAGAAGATGATGATAATTTCTTTGGTTCAGTTAGTTTATTGGGACAATTTTTGGAGGCTAATTATGAAATCTCAGCAAGTAAGCCTAAGCTACTTTTTGCTTGTTTTACTCTCCAGGCTCGCAAAATGATTTTAAGATGTACTAATTTGACTGACAGGAGTCTCTAGTCTTGAAATTTACTTGGAGGTTAACTTTTTGTGACAGGAACAACTTCACAGCAGAGCCACCTTGTTTCACATCTGTGGGAGAGAGGGCAAAAACAGAGAATGCTAGGAATGTGGGGGGTTTTCATTCGTTCTAGGGGATTGCATTCATGTGATTTACTCAGATGTAGGAAATGTTCTGAGGTTGCATACTGAATACTGTGTTCAGTTTTGGGCTGTTCACTACAAGAAGAATAAAGAGTTGCTTGAGTATGTGTGGAGAAAAGCAACATAGCTGGTGAAGGGGCCAGAACACAGGCTTCTGAGCAGTGGTGAGGGAACCAGGCTGGCCAGTCTGGAGGAGAGAGGAGGTGGAGGAAGGGCCTCTTATCTCCCTGCAACTACCTGTGCTAAGGTACGAGCAAGCAGTCTCAAGCACTGGAACTGGCTGCCCAGGGAAGTGGTGGGATCCCCACTGCAGGTGGCGTTAAGTGGTTGGGGCATGGTTGGCCTTGATGAATCTTGAAGCTCCTTTCCAACCTTGAGGATCCTATGATTCTACGAAATAACCAAGAAAGAGGGGGTACAGCAAACGTTCAGCTTGACATGTAGGAACTATGCAGCAAGGTGATGGGTCAGGTTCAGCCCAGAAGCCAACAGGCTGCTACAGAAGCAGGCTGTCACAAGTGGCTGTGACCCCAGGCTGGAGGTGGTTCCCGGAATGACTGCCCTCCCTCTCAGCACCACGCTGTGCTTGGTGGCTTGGCACAAAACCCCCAGGGCCTCACTGCGAGCTCACAGACCTTCAGGACCTGGGGTTTCAAGCACATCTTACTGCTGCTCTTTAACTGCAAGTCGTGGTGCCTTAAGTACAGAATTATTTCATACGAGGAGGTTTGAAATACATTTTGTCCCCGAGGCAACGAGATCTAAGGATTAAATTGACCCACCCACTCTGCTGCTGCTCCCCCCCGGAGCCGCAGGACGGATCGGCGGGGCACTGCCTCCTGGCGGCCGCGTAACCCAGCGGCTCCGGGCAGCGTTACCTCCTCCAGAGCGGTGGGCGCGGCCTGAGAGTTCCTGCCCCGAGCGGCTGCCGTGGGAAAGGGAGTGTTCTGCACGCAGAGCGCTGTGGATATCGTCCTCGCAGGCGGGAGCCATCAGTTGTCAGCCTTGCTCTGCTGCCCATACTGTGTTATGCCCGTCGTCCTCCCACGAGCTGCCTTCCTCTGCCTGCCAGAGATGTAAGACTGAGAGCTGGGACTTTTATTTGCTATAGAATCATAGAATTGTTTGAGTTGGAAGGGACCTTTAAAGGCCATGTAGTCCAACTCCCGTGCACTGAACAGGGACACCACATCTGTATCAGGTTGCCCAGGGCCTGGTCCACCCTGGCCTTGAAAGTCTCCAGGGACAGGACATCCACCACATCTCTGGGAAACTTGTGCCAGTGCCTCACCACCCTCCCTGTAAAAGACTTTTTCCTCAGATCTAACATAAATCTCCCCTCTTTAAGCTTGAAGCCATTTCCCCTTGTTCTATCACCAAAGACCCTACTGAAGAATCTGTCCCTTTCTTTCCTGTAGCTCCCCTTTAGATACTGACAGGCCCCTCTCAGGTCACCTTGCAACCTTCTCCTCTCCAGGCTGCACAGCCCAAGGTCTCTCAGCCTGTCCTCATAGCAGAGGTGTTCCATCCCTTGGATTGTTTTTGTGGCCCTCCTCTGGGTGCACTCCAGCAGGTCTGTGTCTCTTCTGTACTGAGGACTCCACATCTGGATGCAGTGCTCCAGGTGAGGCCTCACAGTGTAGAGCAGAGGGGTGGGATCACCTCCCTTGACCTGCTGGCCATGCTTCTTTTGGTGCAGCCCAAGATATGGTTGGCTTTCTGGGCTGTGAGGGCACAGTGCTGACTCATGTCAAGCTGCCATCCACAAGTACCCACAGGTCTTTTTTGGCAGGGGTACGCTCAGTCCTGTCATCTCCTAGCTTGTATTGGTAGTGAAGGTTGCCTCGGCTCAGGTGCAAGACCTTGCACTTAGCTTTGTTGAACCTTATGAGGTTCACCTGGGCCCACTGCTCAAGCATGTCTAGGTCCCTCTGAATGGCATCCCATCCCTCTGGTGTGTCAACTGCGCCCCAAATCTTGGTGTCATCAGCAAACTTGCTGAGGGTGCACTTGACCCCACTGTCAGTGTAATTGATGAAGATATTAAAAAATATCAGTCCCAGCACTGATGCCTGTGGGACACCACTTGTTACTGATCTCCATCTAGACATTGAGCCATGGACCACCACTCTCTGGACTAGATCCTGCAGCTAGTTCTTCTTCCATTGAATAGTCTACCCATCAAATCCATATCTTTCCAATTTGGAGAGAAGGATGTTATGGTGTACCATGTCAAAGGCCTTACTGAAGCTGAGATAGATGACATCAGTGGCTCTTCCCTTGTCCATTGATGCAGTGACACCATCGTAAAAGGCCACTATGTTGGTCAAACAAGATTTGCCCTTGGTGAAGCCATGCTGGTTCTCCCATAGCACCTCCCGATCTTCCATGTGGCTTAGCATAACTTCCAGGAGGATCATCTACGTTTTAATGTTAATCCTGACATTCTCGACTCAAATCTGAAGAACATGCATTGCCTTTGCAAATCTAAAGGAAAAATACTTACCTTGGATCTCAAATGGCTCTGTTTAAACAAAGCCTCCTTAAAATAGACCTCAAAAGGAAAAGATCCAATTGTTGGCCTGTTAAACACCAAAGCAAAACGAAGTCCCAGGGAAATGAATGGGTAGTAGTCAGTGGTTCACTGTTCCCTGGGGGTTGATAGTAAAAAACGTGGTGTATGTCCAGGAGAGATGTGGCCTGAGCAGAGAGGAAACCTCTGTGTCATGTGGATAATGGGGTAAGGCAGTGCACTAACTGATTTATAGGTGTGAATGGAATTTAAAGATCAAATGTGCATACATTTTATAGATTGAAGGCTGCTCAGGAAATAACATGAAAGAAAGTGAAGAAGAAAGTAACTATGATGACAAGAAATAACCCAAAATATTACTGTTTTTTCTTTAGCTCTCTAAAGACTGCAGGTCTTTGTTTTCAGGGCATGAGCTACTGTTTGGCAGGTTTCCTGAACCACTTCATCTATTCACTTTGTGCTAATGTGAAAGTGCCCAGACTCCCTGGAAGGAGGGCTTTGTTGGAAACCTTTCATTACCAAGGATTAGCTGTTTGGTAAACCCTCCTCTCCTTTAACAGTCTGTGGAAGTGCTGTCTAATGAAGGGCTCATTGTGGTGGTGCTGTGAGTGTGGGACTCGAGTCCATTTTATTGCTCAGATTTCAAGCCAGGGTTTTTAGCACTCCTAAGGAGACTGAGGGGAAACTGAGTCATACTCTTTGGCTCTGCCAATAACATGTTTGAAAAAATTGCTTTCCTTTCTCAGTATTCTTGCTGAATTTATGGTCTAAACACTTCATAGAATTGCAGAATCAGTAAGGTTGGAAAAGACCACTAAGATCAACCACAAACTCATCCCCACTATACCCACTAAATCATATCCTTCAGTGCCACATTTACACGTATTCTGAACACCTCGAGGGATGGTGCCTCCACCACTTCCTCAGGCAGCCCGTGCCAATGCTTGACCGCTCTTTCTGAGAAGAAATTTTTCCCAGTATCCAACCTGAGATGTCCCAGAAGCTACTTGAGAGAACATAGCCATACATGTCCATGGACCAGGCTGTACCAGAAGTGCTTGTATCCTTTCAAGTTCCCTCTCTTTATACCTGATAAGCCATTGGAATCAGTGAAGTCCCCTGTCAACTAGAGGAAAGAGAATGTGTAACACATCTTCAAAGAAGCCAGAAAAAACCTCCACCAGTTCACAGATTTGCTAGCTCATCAACCTTCTCCAGGTCCGGGTGAAAATCATGGACCAACTCCCCTGGAAATGCATTTATGATGACTGGGAACTGTCAGCATGGGTTTGCCATAGGCAAATGATATCTGGCTCACCTGATTGCCTTCTGTGATAAAATGAAAGGATTTGTAGCCAAAGTGAGAAAATCATTTACATTAGCAAGGCTTTCGATGCCATCTCTCAAAATACTTTTGAATCCAAGTAAATACGTTATGGTCTAGATGGTTGAACAATCTGAGGGGTAAAAAATAGTTGACTGGACAGATTCAGAGGGTGGTAGGTAGTTAGTAACAATCTTCCTGGAGACCAGTAGTAAGTGGGATCTGCCCCAGCCCTAGTCCTGTTCAACACCTTTATCACCAACCTGGAGGAGATGACAGTGTCATCTGTCAACTACTGGCTGATGTGCTTGAGGGCAGGGCTGCCATCCAGAGGGGCCTTGATAGGCCTGATGAATATCAACAGAAGCCTCGTAATATTCAGCAAGGACAGACAGTAGCAAAGAATTAGATTACTATATGTTGACATGTTAAAAATTATTTAGATAGAAAGTGTTGTGTCAAGGACTGGGAACAGCGTATTTGAAACCCTTCCTTATAATACCAGCATAAGAACTGAAAGAACACAAGTGCCAGCTTCAGTTCATAATGCAGCTGTACAGTTCTTGACAGAGCCAAGTGTAGACATCTTCGTCTCACCCTCTAGTCAGGTGGAAGATGTGGCAGGTAAGTGTAGGATTTACTTATTCACGGATAGGGTTCCATATTTGTTTTAAAACTTGAGAGGTTTAGAGATAGGTTACTGATGTTTTTGTTTTAGTTTGGTTTTGTTTTTATCCATGTAATGTGCTAGAAACCAACCATTTGTCCATGAAAAATATTTCAGTAAATCTTAAATCATGAATAAATAGGGTTGAAAATTAGTCTGATCTGCTTGATGTCAAGCAGGATTCTTCTGTCTCAGTAATAAATCTCTTTCACTAATGCTCCTAAGTCATTAGTTATATAAAAAAGGGAAAAATAGTGGTGGTGCCAAGCTGTAACACTGTAAAAAGATTAGATTATTCTGTTATGTCCTGTGGGGGAAAAACAAAACAAAAAAACCCCAAAACATACAAAATATTCAGGACTCATGAAGGTATTGCATCAGTTAAACAACCTACTCATTTGTGGATTTGTTTTGCCCATTGCTTCACAAACTCAGTGGTCATGGGATAAATCCAACTGCTTGTCAGAATACTTTCTTATACATGCAGGCAGAATCATGATTACCCTAAATCAGACCACAGATGGGAAGGAAAGGGCAGGAAATGGGCTGGCTGTGGTCAGCCAAAAAGCACCTCTGAATCCTAGTGAGGGAACTGCAGCAGATCACAATGATCCAGAGGAATTGCTGCAGACAAAACTGTAAGTCAGTGCAAGTGCACGTCTGCTGCCAGAGTGCCTACGTTGCAGCTGTATCCTGTGGTCATTCATGCTTGATGTATAGGAAGAGGCAGCGTCTGAGAGGAGCAAGTGCCTGTAAGAAAGTCTAATTATGGAGTCCTGACACACACTTACAGCCATTCAGCAGGCCTCTGCACATGAATCAGCGCTCATTGCTGTGACTATTTAGCAGAGGCATCAGCATCAGATTTATGTGTTTTTCCTGTCACTGTGTTTCCATTAAGTTGAAAGGTGATGAACAGAGATCCCATGGGACTGATGGTCTGTGTTGTTCTGTAGCATAGACAGGAACTTCTGTATGTAACCAAACCTTCCTCTGTGTCAGTGGGGAAACAGAGGATGTTGAGGTCAATATGGAAGTGTTTGGGATGAAAGAGCTAATTTACATCCATTCCCACACCACATAATGGAAGCTGTGTGAACTGACCATTCATAGTAATCCTCACAGTAAGTGTGTTACTATCTCTGAGTTGCATGGGGTGCACTGCAAGGCTGCTGACAGCCCCAGGGGATGCCTTGGGGCTCCTTGCTCCCAGTGCTGGGCACAGCTCCCCATCTAGCACTCAGGACCTGGCTATGGAGCTGGGCATTGAGCAGGTGTGCTTCCACCTCCTGGCAAATTGTCGTACAGTCAGCTCACATCTTTGGTACCTTTTCTGGTGTTGTACCACACATCATACCAGTTTTCTGCTGGGAAAGCAATTGGCAACCAAATAGAGATAGTTGACTGAACTGTGTTTGACCAACATACCTCCATGTTGCCCTGTTTTTCCTTTTCTTATTGTAGATTTCCTGAAGTGCCTAGGGATGCAATGCATACATATTGAAATATCTTAGATCTTGTTAATATTAAGATAAATATAATATAAATATATTAAAAATATAAATATTGTATTATAAATATAAATATATTTTAGATGAGTGGCTTTGAAAACTATTTTAATTATTTATACTCCTTTTGTAACATAAAAATTTGTTCAAAAACATGTGGCTAAAACCAAAAAACATCAAATTCGGAATCATGTGCTCCTAGTAATCTAGACTCCATGAAATCTTTGCTGAACTTTCTGTGTTTAAATGTTATCTGGTAGATATATTTTTTGTTTCATATGTGACTTTTCCCTCTTATCTTTGTCTTTGCTATCCATTAAGGACTATCTTTCACACAAAGTCAGGCTAGAATAAGTTATTTCTAGGTAAGATGCTTGGTCTAAAGTTAAAGCCTGCTTAATTCCAAAGTTTTAGAAATAAAATTTAAACCTAGTTCTGGTCAGATCCCGTGTTAGAAATGTCCAATACACTATCTGGCCAAAGCAGATTTTAATTTAGGAAAAGCAAAAGCAGAAGAAATCTCTCTTGTTGTAAATGTATGAGGGAGGCCTCTGTTCCCCATGACTTCCATTGTTGCTTGTAGCACTGCAGAAGTGCGTTTCCTTTCAAGAATTATATTCAGAACAAATTTGTTGTGCTATAGGAGAGTCTGTGGAGATGTCTTTCTCTGGAAGCCCAGTGTTAATACCCACTGAAATTTGCACAAGATGCCAGCTAATCTTCAGCTTTGTAGTTCCAGATCCATGCACGCAATCTTATTCAGCCTTATAATTTATTCATAGAATCATAGAATCATAGAATTAGCTAGGTTGGAAAAGACCTACAAGATCATCCAGTCCAACCATCCTCCTACCACCAATAACCCCACTAAACCATGTCTCTCAACGCTATATCTAAATTTTTCTTGAAATTCTTCATCTGTGAAGAGCTGCAAGCACTTTACATAAACAGTTGTGTTTTGCTGGTTTACCAGTGCTGCTTAGGCAGCAGCCAGAATCTGATTTGTAATTGAAATAAGATAGTAGCTCTCTAATGGTTCTCAGTGTAATGGTGTTCCCTTGGAAACTGAAAGTTCTGAGGCTTTCACCATCTCTGAGAACATTTTTTGTCATAGTTGGCAGCAGTTTGCCCTCCACCCCCAGCCCCCAGCTCCTTGCTTTGCAACAGGAAAAGCTTTGCCAAACGACCTCACCCTTGCTGGCAGGTCCTGGTCACAGGTTCATGTATTTCAGTCCTGAACCATCTAAGAATCTTCTCTTTAGATTACTGGCACAAGCTACCACCCAGGCTTTCTTGTTTGAAACTAGACTCATGTATTTTCTAAGGAAATCCTGGTCTGCTAGCAGAATCATATTGTGATCACATCATCTGTATAAAGCAGTGTATGCTGACACATTATTGCCTCCCCCTGGTATCAGATGAGAACTTTGTTGTGACATAATGTAGCAGTGAGTAATTCTTCCAAACTGAGTCTTTTTTTAACTTAAAAGTTAAAAACCAAGCAAAAGAATGGAACAAAAACCTGTCCATGTGCCCCCAGATTTTTCTTCTTTCCCCTAAACTCTCTGACCAACCAGTAAGTCACTGCCTGTCCTCACATCCCTCCCATACTTCCATCTGTGGATGCAGCTGCATTGTCACTGTTAATACAACTTTTTTCCAAGCATCCTTCCGGTCAGAATACCAGATCTTCCTGTTGGAAGCCAGTATAAGAAGTCTAAATTTCCTGCAAGCCTGTTTAACTCTCCCTCTTCCTGCACTGTCTTACTGCTATCACGTAGTTTCTTTCTCGAGATACACAGTACCATGTTGGATGGCAACCTGAACTCCACTTTAAATAGCACTATTTAAACAAAACTTGTGAGCATTATGGGAGGCACAGGCCCCTTCAGTATGGGCTAATACAGTGCTGTCATCTGGTGATAACACCAGTTTTTAACCCCTGGCAGGAACCATAGAGTACTGAGTGGTTGCACTTTTGTTTTTCAGACTCCACAGCCAATCTAAACACCAGAGTTTCCAAATGATTCCTGAATGTTTGACCTCTGGTGTCAAGTACTTAGACCTCTGTCTTTGCATTGATCGTACTGGATGAAATATTTATGATATTAGCCTACTATATGGTGTTTCTCGATTCCAGCAATGAACAAACAGCAAAGTGGAAACTGCTGGTGGATAGCATGTGTCTCATTGAATAAAAACAATGTGAAAATTGCTGAATTGCTGTGTATGTGAAATATACATATATTTTTAAGGTAATCTCATAGGTTGAATCGTGTTGGAAGGATATATAATATTCTGTCAAATATAATGGCATTCTTTTAAGCAAAGCCTGTCTACATTTGAAAATGACATATACTTTCCAAGGTAACAGTGAAGGAAAGCCTCCGTCCATAGGACAATGATTAGGGCTTAACCATTAAGCTGAATTTGTGAGTGCATAAACGATTTTGAAACTTATTCCCTGTTTATTTATGGTTTTTTTTTAATATAGAGTCTTATCCTATTATCATAATTTAAATTACAGAATACACAGAGGAAATTTTTGATGCAAGTGCAGAAGCCTTCTCAAGGCTATCTATTTGTTCTGTATCACAAACCTTATTTCACCATGTCTTGATCTCATATATTTGTGCATCAGATCTTTGATTAATAATGGTGGGGTTCATGAAGTCGTACATTAAGTAGCATATAAATGTGTTACAAATGCCTTTCCTTTTCATATGTTAATTTTGCAGTCATGTGAGTATCCTCAATATCCTTGCATTTGTTATAATCTTCTCTGTAAATGTGCTTTGCTTGTGATTTTATGGTTTAGACAATTCCTTTCTCTTTCTTTACTCCATTATTCTACTTAAGATGAATGCCAGTATTGTATAGGCTCTCCATTGTCTGGTACTTTCCCATGTCTTTTCAAAAATATTTGAGAGTACATTGAAGTTATCTTGTTAACTTCCAATACCCATAGATAAATGAACTTGAGACAGCAAATATTTAGCTGACTTCCTCCCAATTTCTATACCAGTTCTTTCTAATAGCTACTTATAAGGTTATCTTAACTTCATGTTAATGACTACTTTCTATTGTTGAAACAAAACTTTCAGTCTTTGCCGTTTTTCAGCTGCTAATTTAGTCTGTTTCCATTTATCAAAAAATCAGATTTCTCTTTTGCAGTTTTTATTGCCTGTGTGATAAAAGTTCTCATCTTTCCCTAATCCCTAGCAGTAACTTCGTAGAATCATAGAATCGTTTGAGTTGGAAGGGGCCCTTCAAGGTCACCTAGACCAACTCCCCTGCAATGAACAGGGACACCTACAGTTTTATCAGATGTCCGATCCAGCCTGACCTTGAGTATCTCCAAGGATGGGGCATCCACCACATCTCTGGGCAACCTGTGCCAGTGCCTCACCACTCTTATTATTAGAAACTTCTTCCTTATACCCAATCTAAATCTCCCCTGTTTTAGTTTGAGTCAATTTCCCCTTTTCCTGTCACAGCACACTCTGCTAAAGAGAGGCTAAAGAGACCCTGCTGAAAGGCTGCTCTCATGTTCCACCTTCTCCAGGCTGCACAACCTCAGCTCTCACAGTCTGACCTCGCAGGGGAGGTGTTCCATCCTTTGGATCATTTTTTGTGGCAAACTTCTTGCACATTCTCATGTAGCCTCTTACTTACTATGGCTTAATGGGGTATTTATTCTTTCTCACTGTCTTCCTTTTTTATCAATTGTACTTAGAGGTATTCTCAGTAGAGAATTGAAATCATATTGATCTTTTCTCATACTTTTAACTATGCTTCAATGGGAGAACTGTAGTCTGTTGAAAAATTAAATATTTTAACTTTGCATCTCCCCCCATGTCTGACTGTACTGACTACCTCATGCTCTTGAATCTTCTCAGATTTTTATTTTTGTATATTTGAAAAATCTAAATTGTTACACTTTTCAATTCTATTAACTCAGTCCTGATATGGGAAAAAAATCAGAAGCATTGCAGTCTATATTTATCGTTATTATATCATCTGATACTCAGGTCCCTAAATACTTATGTTATCCCTTGTTTCCTCTGAGTGACTCATAATTTTTGGCATAAGCTCTTCAGGCAAACTTGAGCTGTGGTTGTACTGTTTGGATTAAATAACTTTCTCTGCTACCAGGAAGCTATGAGAACATTTAATATCTTGCTTTTCCTTACAAAGAACGAATGTAAATGTGGCATCTAGGGAAGGGCAGCTCATGGTCAGTGCCACCCGAACTCAGCCTGGCAAAACTCTCTTGCCTCTGGGCAGGCAATGTCTACTCAGGGTTAGTTCCTCCTGGTTTAGTCCCTGCTGTCTTACTTACAAGTGGCCCATCTGTAAGCAAGTGAGGTGAGGCAGAAATGTGGTAGTTGCCTGTGGCCTTCACCTGGCCTCTGCCAAGTACAGTTCCCTGCATGGGGCTGATCTGCAGAGCAGCCTTCCAACAGAGGGCAGCTGTCAAAAGGAGTGTGGCAGGCTGACCTGGCTCAAGGTGGGACAGCAAAGAATTTGGGGCTAGTTCTTTTGCTTGTAATTTCCTCTGGTTAGCCATCATCTATGGCAATCTGCTTAAGGAATGCTTCCCACAAGGAAAGTGGAGGCAGTGTTTTTTCCCATTTCCCCACAAGATCCATCCTCATCCTTAATCTGAGCTAGACTCAGTACAGTTAGTTATTTGTCATCCTGAATTATAAGAAGACGAAGCTTTAAACATCCAATAATGCATCGAAAAGATGAATTTGCAATCAGTGTATTCCTGAGCTCCATCCTTTGCAGATCTGGCACACTTTTGGCCGACTAAGGAGAGGAGAGCAGAGAAAGTTGACAGCTACTGACAGAGCTCAGCACTGCGTTTTCTCCCTTTATGAACAGTATAGAGCCACTTTGGTGTCTAGACATATAGAGCCTATGGTGGAAGCTATTGTATGCTCATAAGTAAGAAGAGGCGACAGCCACTCCCTGGTGTAGTAGTACGTGAAGAATACAGGGAATGAAAAAAGCTAACTGTACTTCTCCTGCCTTTCCTCATGAGAAAAGAGGGGTGCAGTAGGAAATCAGCTACCAGATTTAGGATCCTTTTGTGGCAGCATATCCCGTACTCCCTGTTGTCATGGCATGTGTTTTTATTGTTGCAAGTGTCAGGTAATCACCAAAGACAGAAGCAAGAGTTTCAATGTTTCATAAACAGATAGAAGTAGCAGCTCCGACCATCCCATAGTGACATAGTGACTAACCTCACACTAACTGTGTTTCTTGCTTTTCATCTTTTCTCTCTTTTACAGTTTCTTTCTCTTACGTATTCTGTTAGTTGCTCCCTAGATTTGTTCCCCTAGCCTGATTGAGGCTGAATTCAGCTCAAGTTGGTGAGGTCTCAACTGCACTAACAGTAACGCCTCCTGTGGAAGTAACTAGGACTTCAGGGAAGTTTGGAGCTTGATGATGCTTGCAATTGAAACTTAATTTAATGTTTTCATGTTTCCTATTTGTAAACAATCATATTTCATGAGCAAAAAATAAGTGAGGCATCTCCACAACACAAGCCTCCAGGATGGAAACAAAAATGCATGACCTTCAACTTCAGCAGATGTTCACAGAAGTCATTTTCCATGATAGACCAGACCCTGAGACTTTTTTCTTCATTCAGATGATGAAGAAGCTCCACCCATTATATTCTTCTCCCACAAAAAAATTGCACAACTTTGCTTATAATATCTTTCTCTCTCTCCAGAGATGTCGCTAATGTCCCTGAATGTTTGTCGTTATTTCCAAAGTCTTAATTAAGACTTTGCATTGAACTGAGTGGAAGATGTACTCTTGGAGATGAAGGCATTCTACTACTTGCTCCCTCTTCTCAGGCCTGGCTGGGAACTTCACATTTACGTACCCTTGATCTGTCTTGGTTTGTGTGTGGCTAGTGCCAGGCCATCAGCAGAACTGTGGAAGACAGTGGACAGCACCATTATCTCTAAATGACTACAGGCTGAGAACAGATGGGATATGGGATGAATGGGGGTTGAGAAAGTAGGAGAATGACCAGTTAACCTCTAAGGCATGCAGGAGAGTGCCTGTACTAGTGCAGAAGTAAGTTCCTGTCAGTCACTGGAGCTATAAACAACAGAAACCTTTCTAATTCTGGAAACTAAGTACTGCCCTAATGAAGGCACAACTTATGCAATGGCTGACTGCTGACATGAGAGCAAGGGCAGTGCTTTCTTCTCCCTGCCAGCATGCCTGTGGTTCTCCATAACATGCAACACAATGGAGACACTTTGGTGCCTAACATTGCTACTTCTTTCCCTTCTTTGTACACTGAACAATGATAATAAAGCTAAGTAAATCCTGAATGCCAAGTGAGTATTGTTCATTCCTGTGTTGAATGAAGCTTGGAACTTGTGGAAAACTCTATGTTGCATAATTAAAGACTATACTGTAATTCTTAAAGGAACTGCTTCAGAGTCGTAGTGGTAATCTTAATTCTGGTGGCTCTTAATGTTTGAAAGCTTGGTTTTGCAACGAGTAATCTTCACTTAAGCCTACTTTGTGTGTGTCATTTTTACCTGAGGAAGTTTTTTTCCCCGTGGAGAAGTGACTTGAAAAGCAATAGTGCTGACAGCTCCTTGTTTCCTAAAGGTGAAATGCCAGCTGACTTTTTTCTTCTTCCGTCTCAATATCTCTGTATAAGAGAGCCATGGATGTGCTGTAAGATCAACTGCTGGAGAAACAGAAGAGAGTCTTTCCGAGAGGAGGAAGTTCCATATCCAGGTGCACACTCACTTTGTGTATTTGAGCTGGAAACATGCTTTCATTCACGCTATAGTTGGGGGGCTCTTTGTAAAAATCTACAGTCTCTGTTCTACCAGTTTAAAACAAAATCCAGCTTCCTTTAATTTTTGAGCATTGAAAGAAAATACACAGAAAAAATACATCTATTTCAAAATGGTCTGTAGGAGGTGCCATCTTGTAGTTCTTCCAACTGTTTAAAGAGATTTCAGGAACATCTCTTAATGCAAAACTAATTTGATTAGCATAATAATTCTGCCAACCTCAGACAATACAAGTATACAATTCTAAGTTAACACGTTCCTCTTATGTATTATAATTAATTAAATTGTGATCAATTTTTATTTCTGTGACACTACACTAAATATCATATACAATATAACAGAATGCAATTGAATGCACTTGAAGACAGTACAGGCTAATGGTATTCAGCCTTTTCTATGATTATACCCCACTTATGTGACTACAGCTAAAAACCTCAAATAACAGAGTAAATTTTTTTGCATAATTGTGAGTTGTGAAGAGTTAACTATTGTTTGATTCTGTCAAACTACAGTTTACAGAACGGAATCCTTTTTCAAATTATGGGAAGCTCAATATTTTAGACCTTCTACCTGGAACCTTGTTTGATGCTGGTTTTATTACTTTATTTCATTAATTTTCCAGGCTTATTATGCAGACCTGTTTTTTTGTAGGTTAATAATGCTCTCAGAGCCATTGCATGTTTCTACTTAACTTGTGCATGCACACTGTCAGGGCTTTGAGTGCCTTGCATTCTCTGTTTGTTGTTCCATTATAGCAATTTAGGGAAGCACAATTATCCTCAGGGAAAATCTGAGGAACTGGGAGCATAGTAATAAAATGCTGTATCCAGGAAAGCCTGAGGTAGGAATAAATATCCAAGTCCATGGGTGTCCAACCCTTTGGCTTGCCTGGGCTGCACTGAGTGAAGAGGAATTGTCTTGGACCACATTTACATAGGTTGCTCCAAAAGTAATGTCTCCTATTTGTTTCCCTGGACACTACAACAGATACAAAGAGCACAATAACACTCTTTGATAGAGAAAATTCTCAGCTACAAAACACTGTTTTCAACAAAGGCACTACCATTAGCTCTGCATTTTTGCCAGTGACGAACAAGAGCCTGCATGCCATACTTGTCAGAACCTGCACCAGCAGAGGTGAGCCACGGTTACTATCAACACTGCTGAAATGCACCACCCACTGCCTGACTATGCTGACATCCACTGGTTGGTCTCCAAAAACATTCAGCAAGCTTCAGTGAATGTCAGTGGGTGCAATTTTTTTCTGTGTGGAAGGATTCAATCCCATACCTTTGCTCCATCCGCACTTCCATATCAGCCACCATTCTGTCAGACTTGCCCCTCTGCTGCCATCTGTCACACGGCAACAACACATAATGGGATATTGGTGGGAAGGCTCAACCACTACTACCATACCACCACCATTTGCCTCTGATGTTGTGGGCCAAAACAAACAGGAGGCATTACTTTCAGAGCAGCCCTTGTGCAATATACAATATAGTTACTATACAAGTAAACAAACACTTTAATTTTTAATAGTTTTTATTAAAACATTTTAAAAAAGAGAGCAAAAAAAACATAAAACTAGTGACATGATTGACCTTGTTTTTGTGAAACTAATGCATCGGTCTGGTCTGATGGCAGTAATTAAAATTCTTAGTGAGCTCTCAAGGTATTCATCAGAGATTTTAGATTAAATTTTACTCTTCCTGTATTTCATCCTTGACAGTTTTTCACAAATGTACATACTGCCAAAAAGCGATGATATGAATAAGGCGTGAAGCAAAGGATATTTATCCCTTGTAAGAGAGGTCTTATGAAAGTCTGGTGAAAAGATATGATCACATTCTTGAGCTGAAGAGTTCAGCTCAAGAATTTATATCTTTTCATTTATTTCCTCCACGTGAGGGCTAAAACCCCTGTTTCTAACTCTTTGAAATAATACTCTTGCCCCTCATATCTCAATGATGTGTTGAGCTGTTTTGTGGTAGGACTATTCTTGTGCTATCCCACTGAAACTATTCTGCCCTACACATTGTAATAAAAGATCAGCTGAGATGAGAAAGGACAAAAGAGAACATTACTCTCAGTGGTTAGGACCTTGAGTATGGAGGTGGTATAGAGATAGGACAGCTACAGCACAGCTTGTGTCTGCTCAATTGTTTCACTTAATTACTCAAAATCTTGTTCTGGTGTCTCCTATCTTGTGTCTTCTCTTTCTTTTTTATTACATTTCTGTTCTTTCCAAAGTCATGGAGTACCTCAGCTCCATGTGGCTTTTGTCTACCTACTGCCAAAAGTGTTCCATATGAGCCAGTGTTCCTAGATATAGAAGTGACTTACAAGGACATCTTAATATATTGTTATTCTAATTTGAAATAAGTGAACTTTATTGCAAACAAAATTGCAATAAAATTGGCAATGGAAGTGTGACTGTGAAAGCATCAGGACAGTGAAATTCCCTTCTGGTAAGTTACCTTCCTTCTGAGGTCTGTACATGGAGGAGTCTACACCTCATTTTGTTGTGCATGTTTCTTCCATAACTAAAACTGTCTCATCACGTAAGGCAAATTGTTCTGTCTGCTTATGTTGGGTTCTATGTGGCAATCTTGAGGAGGCATAAGTCAAGAAGAAGCCCATTTTCAAACACAGTTAAAAATGAAAAATATACCAATCTGCTTAATTCCAAGTAAGGTTAAGTGGAAAGCTTGCTAGCCATGGCTCTCATTGGCCTGTTTGCAGCTTGTGTCCTTTTCTAGGAGGTACCAGTATAAAGTGATTGGTATGCAGTGTCTTAATTCACGTGAAATTTAAACAGCATGCAGTTTTATATGCAGTTAATTATGTGTGAAATACCCTGCAAAACTCTGGAATTTAGTGCTGCAAATGCATAAATATATCCCCTTCCCTGTGTTCTCCTGACAATAACATCAGACAACACCCTGTACATGCTTGCTTTTGAACAGACAGAATGGTAAAACTGGTTTCATAGAGTTCTTCTCTGAGAAAATACTGTTCATCTAACATCCTGAATATTAAATCTCTCTGCTTGCTTCCTAGAAAATTAAGTAGTAAAACAAGCCTAACAGTATGTGAAACCGGTTACAGAAAACTTCCAGCTGAAAATGAGTTGCCTGCTTATAAGCAGCATTGAAAATGTGATATTTTTTTCATATAATGAAGTCTTTTCTACTTGCTTATATTATGGGAGCTGAAGATTCTTTCCTATTGGAAAATTATAGCAAGTATTTGGAAAGATGTAGACCACAGTGATTCCAATAGCTGAACAGCTGCAGCTCACTTCCTTCACTTGATCAGGAAGGTGCCTGACTTACAAGCAAGTTCAGGTTTCGCAAACAGCATTGAGAATCCCTTTAGATCAAATGATACTTCTGATATACGAAGAACGTAGTGTTCCTGGTAAAAGCCACACATCATATTTTAATTCTATGAATCCTGGTCCCAATTCAAAAGTAGGATGCCATAAGCAAACTGTGAAATGACAGCTGAAATGATCAGCCTCTTGGTATAGATTTAAGAGCCTGCCCTTAGTATACATGTTTGAAATTTTTTCCTGATATTTAAATGTCTCTACAAACTCCCCTCCTTCCAAGAAGACACTAGGTATTAATTTGAACCCACCATGGATATTTATGGTTTACCAAAGGAAAACTATTCTTTAGTGTGTAGAGCTTCCTAAGCAAGAAAATTATACTAGGGTAATGCTTATTATCTTAGAAATTTAACACGTGAGTATGGACAAGAGGGTATTAGGGCTTTAGGAAGCAGTGGGGGACAACTTCAGATTTCTTCTGGAAGTTTGAGGGAGGGCCCCTCTAGAAAGGTAGTGTGCCAGAAAGCCCAGCTGAAGTGCCTTTACACTAATGCACGCAGCATGGGAAATAAGCAGGAGGAACTGGAAACCGTGGTGTGCTTGGAAAATTATGATCTGGTTGCTATCACGGAAATGTGGTGGGATGAATCCCACAACTGGAACTCTGACTCTGACTGAGGGCTACAGCCTCTTCAGAAGGCATAGACAGGGCAGGAAGGGAGGGGGAGTTGCCCTCTATGTTAGGAAGTGGATAGATTGTGAAGAGCTGTGTCTGAATAACAGCCATTACCAGGTTGAGAGCTTACCGTTTAAAGTCAGGGATCAGTCCGGTAAAGGAGATCTAGTGGTTGGGGTCTGTTACAGGCCACCTGATCAGGGGGAGCCTGTTGACGAGGCCTTCTTGCTCCAGCTGCAGGAGGTGTCGCGCTCACGGGCTCTTGTCCTGATGGGGGATTTCAACCACCCGGATATCTGCTGGGATAGCGGAAAGGCGGGCGGCAGACAGTCCGGCAGATTCCTGGAGTCTGTTGAGGATAACTTCCTGGTCCAGGTATTAGATGGACCGACCCGAGGGGAAGCCTTACTGGACCTGGTGCTCACCAATGTGGAGGAGAGCATTAGAGGGGTTAAGATTGGAGGCAGCCTGGGCTGTAGTGATCATGCCCTGGTGGAGTTTGTGATCTGGAGGAATGCAGACCTGGCAAAGAGTAAAGTCAGGACCCTGAACTTCAGGAGAGCGAACTTCCGGCTGCTCAAGGAACTGCTGGGTGAGATTCCCTGGGAAACTGTCCTTAAGGGCGTAGGAACAGAGCAGAGCTGGCAGCTCTTTAAGGACACCCTCCTGAGAGCGCAAGAGCTCTCCATTTCCCAGGAAAAGAAGTTGAGCAGCGGAGGTGGGCGACCGGCATGGCTGATCAAGGACCTGCAGCTTAAACTGAGGGAAAAGAGAGAAATGTATACGAAGCGGAAGCAGGGTTGTGTAGCCTGGGAGAAATATAGGGCTGTTGTCTGCATGTGTAGAGACAGGATCAGGAAAGCCAAGGCACAGATAGAGCTAAACTTGGCTAGGGATGTGAAAAATAACAAGAAGGGGTTCTACAGGTACATAGCAGGAGGAGACAGGTCAAGGAGAGTGTTCCCCCTCTGATAAATGAGGATGGAGAAGTGGCTTCCTCAGACATGGAAAAAGCTGAGGTGCTCAATAAGTGCTTTGCCTCGGTCTTCACTGGTGGTCAGGCTCCCCGTGTCTGCCAGGACCCTGAACCTCGAGGTGTGGGTGAGAGGAGTGGATTCTGTCCCACTGTAACAGTGGAACAAGTTCAACACCTCCTCATGAAACTGAATGTGTGGAAGTCCATGGGGCTGGATTGATATCCGTCCTAGGGTTCTGAGAGAGATGGCTGATGTGGTTGCTGAGCCACTCTCCATCATATTTGAAAAATCATGGCTGTCTGGTGAAGTCCCTGGTGACTGGAGAAAGGGAAACATTACTCCCATTTTTAAGAAAGAGAGAAAGGATGACCCGGAGAACTACAGGCTGGTGAGCATCACCTCTGTGCCTGAGAAGATCATGGAGCAGATCCTCCTAGAAGACATGTTAAGGCACATACGTGACAAGGAGGTGATCTGAGACAGCCAGCATGGCTTCACCAAGGGTAGATCTTGCCTGACCAATCTGGTGGCCTTCTACGATGAAGTGACGGCATCGGTGGGTGGGAGGAGGGCAATGGATGTCATCTACCTGGACTTCTCCAAAGCCTTTGACAGGGTCCCTCATCACATCCTTCTCTCCAAATTGGAGAGGTATGGATTCGAAGGATGGACTGTTCGGTGGGTTAAGAACTGATTGGCTGGTCGCAGCCAAAGGGCTGTGATAAATGGTTCTATGTCCGGGTGGAGGCCGGTCACAAGTGGTGTCCCCCAAGGCTCAGTCCTGGGACCGGTGCTCTTCAATGTCTTTATCAATGACATAGAAGATGGAATCGAGTGTACCCTCAGCAAGTTTGCAGATGACACCAAGCTGAGCAGTGCAGTCGATACATTGGAAGGAAGGGAAGCCATCCAGAAGGACCAGGACAGGCTGGACAAGTGGGCCCATGAGAACCTAATGAGGCTCTTGTGAGGCCCCATCTGGAGTACTGTGTCCAGGCCTGGGGCCCCCAGCACAAGAAGGATGTGGAGCTCTTGGAAAGAGTTCAGAGGAGGGCCACCAAGATGATCAGAGGGCTGGAGCACCTCTCCTATGAGGAAAGGTTGAGGGAACTGGGTTTGTTTAGTTTGGAGAAGAGAAGGCTCTGGGGAGACCTCATTGTGGCCTTCCAATACTTGAAGGGAGTGTATAAACAGGAGGGGGATCAATTGTTTGTGAGGGTAGATAGCGATAGGACAATGGTTTTAAGCTGAGACAGGGGAGATGTAGGTTAGATATTAGGAGGAAGTTTTTCACACAGAAGGTGGTGATGCACTGGAACAGGTTGCCCAGGGAGGTTGTGGATGCCCCGTCCCTGGAGGCATTCAAGGCCAGACTGGACGTGGCTCTGGGCAGCCTGGTCTAGTGGTTGGCGACCCTGCACTTAGCAGGGGGGTTGAGACTCAATGATCCTTGAGGTCCTTTTCAACCCAGGCCATTCTATGATTCTATGATTCAAATTTATATGAAACCGTGTAAGTTATCTGTATATACTGTTCACTCATTTGCAGGAAATGGGAGGCATGGGCTTCAGCAATAGCTGCTGCTAAGTATGAGATGTTCCACATAGGCTCATGTGATATAGAAGAGGTTGTGGAGGAAATCAGATTGTTTTTCAATCTTCATTTTCCCAATGGTTGTTGAAGTGCATATTAATTGCAAAACCTGGGATCCCTGGAAATAGACGTACAAGTCCTTTTGCCTGAGAGAAGGTTTGCACAGTGTTAAAATGAAGGTAAATCAGCCTTCTACGTGGCTTGAACTAATGGTGGGAAAACAAAAGGCCTTAGAGAAAGCTGTGTTGTGGTATAGGGATGTGTAATGCAGACAGCCTTCCTGCTGCTCCTGCTTCCTCCTGCCTTCATTAGAAAATGGGTGTATTGAGTTACTTACCTGGGGATATCATCTATGTGGAGATACAGTCGCTTGAATTTTCAAACCCATTAGTAGATTTAGAACAAGGAAAAGCTGTCCACAACTAAAATGGATTTGCTTAGCTGAGGAAGGTATCCTAGCATTAGATGATTGGAACATAATTAATTTAATGACAGATAACACAACTGTTTTTGTAGGTGGCTGTATGACCTTGATCGATTTTCAGACCAGAATCAGATTTCTAAGTTTGAAATGGATGCATCTAGAACTCTTACAATCCTGAGTGAGTTAGGCAAATTATATGAAAGCATTTCTTTTCTGCTGTGCAGTAGTTCAACACGATGGTTGGTTAGAAGAATTTTAAAGTATTACTTCAGTAAAATAATACTTTAATAATTGACATAGTGTTGTCAATACATGAAGCATCACGGTGCTTCCCTAATGTATCTATACTGTCTCAAAAGAGTAAACTCAAGTGACTTTCTGTTTGTAGAAGAGCTTGTTAGGGTGAGATTTTTCCCAAAAAACAGCACATAGGATAGCAGGGAAAAAAAGCAATAGCATATTGTGAGCATAAACATTGCACTGAGGAAATGATGGCAGATGGAGAATATGGCAAACGGGAGGTTGTCTTTTTTCCAAGTCTGTCCGTGGGTTTCACTGTCTTGGAGCTGTGCAACTAGTTTTGTGTGCATGGGGCAGATGGGATATGACAGGCTTAATCTTGTTTTTCTTGTTTGGTGACTCACCTGAGCTTTAGTGAATGTGATTTGAAAACCAGTGATTAAACAGCAAGGACTGAAAGGGCAGAAGGAACGCCATATCCTGTCAGGGGGAATGCCATATCCTGTCAGGGAGAATTTCCATCATGGTTTGGTATACCAACAGCTGTCAGCCTGAGCAAACCGTGGTCTTCTGACTTGGTATTTTCAGCAAGTACATGAGTGTTTTGCTAGAACCTTTTTAGACTGTATCATACTATGTAGGAAAGAACACATTTTGTGCAGAACCAAAGAGAGCATCTGGCAACCTGTTGAACTAGGAGCTAACCTTGAATGACTCAGAAAAATTGTTCATGTCTTGTTCTGATCTGCTGTGAAATCACAGACAATCAAACTGTCTTTCAGTCTGATTACTAATGTCAGGCATACACACAGAGATTGGGATGCAGTAACTTCATCCCAGTTTGAAACATTTCCAATTCTTGCCTGAACTGCACTTTCCCTTCAATATTCTTACTTTTCTACATTTATATTCCTTTTACTGCTGATTAGAAAGAGGTTTCTCCAAGTATTCAAAGATATTTATGAAAAAAATTCCTACTCAAAAAAGCCAACTCTAACATGGAGAAGTGAAAAACAGAAAAGCAGGAGATCACATACATGACATAATAGTACAGCCAAAACACATACAGGAGGACAGACATAGTGAATGGATGTTTGAGATAGTATAGAATATGTATGCCATGATTTCCTGGAAGAGGAGTGCTGCCAGACCAACAAGGCACTAAGGAAAGCAAATTAGTCACAATTTTTTATTAAAAATGCAGAGAAATGTTGTTTCTTATGCCTGTACATACAGTGCTTCAACCTATGTGCTTATAGATTTGAAGAGTTGACCTGCATTTAATATTTGTCACTGTAAAGTGCAGCAATGTATGACAATAATGACATAATTTGTGACTGTACACGCTACTGTGTATCATGTTGCCATTGTCTATGTATATACAATCTAACTGTTTCTGCTGCAAGTGAAAACATACTGTGCTAACAACACCTTGGCTGAAAACATGTTGGTTACCAAGAACATTTGGATGTTAATCAAAGGAGTAATTGTACAAAGAGTACAAGTACTTTGTTTTTTATTCAGTTTTGATGTTATTCTTGAATGAAGAACAAGTCCTATCTCAGATAACTAACCTTGTGATGTTACCTACTTGGGAAGAAAGCTCTAGACTTTCTCACTTCTCAGTGATTAGCTGTGGGATCAGAGAAAGAGACAGTAATTTGTGGAAATTTCTCTGTTGTGTGTGCACTGTCTATTCCTGGAGTGGTTTCCCGAGAGCTTTTGCTCCAGACACACCTCTCCATAAAGTACCCTCCCTCAATCACTCACAGTAAACTTACTGGATTAGAAATCTGAATGTCATGAGCCTTTGAAGTAGTATCATTGTCCTAGCTGGAACCCATCACTCAATTAAAAATTGTTGTCTTATCCTCTGTCTTATCAGATGTCCCTAAAGGCCTGCTTTTCTTGGTTCCAGTAGAGTCAGGCCCTTAAAGTGGGATTCCATACTAGAGAAAGACTCTGACATAATAATAATCTTTTAATAGCCTCAGTATTGGCTCTTTTAATTTTGTATCTCCCATCAGATGGAGAATATGTAGAGATGGTTTATATCTCTTTCTGTCCATGTACCTCATGGCTTGACACTGTAGCATTAGCTCTTCGTCTACTATCACTGTATCTCATCCTACTGTGGGAGCCAGCAGGTTCTGTGCATCTGGGGCTGATGCAAAGTAAGGAAAGTGGATTTTACGTAGAGGATATGTTGAGGGTGATTGGCTGGATTCTCATTTGCACCACTGTTATGTTACCAACCATGCAGGGGAGCTATTAACAACAAACTTGAATAATGATAATTGTCTTGATAATGATTATAACTTTGAGACAATTGTCATGAGTTTCTGAATACCTTTGAGAAGAAAAATAGCAGAACTCTACTTCGTTACAACCTACAATTTTCCTCATCTGCCTATGATACCATCACTTTGCTATCCAGCCACCCATTAGACTATGGGGAATGGTAGGTGGAGAAGTCAGTCACAAATCTAGCTAACTTAATACCAGCAGGACTTCTCTCAAAGCAAAGGAAAAATTCATAGAATGTTACCTTTGCACTGCAATTTCCATTTATTTCTGTTGTACTGCGCATATCTGAAGGTGGAGTTGTATTCTGGGACTTCACTACTTTCTTTGCTCCAGACTGTTGTGAATTAATTTCACAAGGCTTTGTCAGAGTAAAAGGTAACTACTTCCCAGTTATTTTTAGTTCTTTGCTACGTGGGATTTTTAAATTAATATGAGTGAGGTACGTTCTGAAACCATAGCAATAGCCCCTCGCTGAACTAAGTTATCAGGCATCTAACTCCATATTACTTCTGCCTCCAGTTTAGAAGAGATTTAACCAGCTCTGAATTGATTTTGTAAGGATGCTGTATCCCACAATCTGGGCACACTGAATGGAGGTATCAAACTGGAGCAAAAATACCTTCACCTGCCTATGGGTATGGGACTGAGCATATAGTGACAGCACTGACCTTCCTGCTGCCCATGGCAACACCAGAAACTCCCAGTATATGAGTGAGAGAGATCAGTGCTTGTGACTTTACACATTTGTAACATCCCTTCATAGTTAGATCCATGGCTTTTAACGCTCACATTTTATTATGTTTCTCTAGAGTCTCATAATTAAGGTAAGCTCTTGAACTGCCCTACTGTATAAAGCACAGTCTTGCAAATTTTTACTTTGTTGCTGTTTGGTAGAGTGAGTAAGCAATAGAATCTTGGCAGGCAATGGTGGTCAGTGTTAGTGCACGGAGATTTCTGGCTTAGTAGAGGTGAGGCTGTGGTAAAGCAGAGAAGCAACCATTGCAGCTTCTATAAGTGTGATTTCTCATTATAAACCCAAAATTTTTTACCTTCTATAAAGACAGAAAACTCACATCACAGGAGGGAAATTCAAGAGGATTCGAAAGAGTACTTGAACCAACATGTTAGGATGAATCAAGAGGTATCTTTTTATGGTAATGACAACCAAATGAACTGCCTAAGGGCAAATAAGCAATTACACAGTAGATGAAAGTGTCTGACACTATCATTCAGAAATCAGAAGACCTGTTTGGTCACATGAGCCATCTTGCTCAGGAAGTTAGTGATGGCTGCCTGCAGCGTGTCTCTTACTGCCCACCTCAGGGTGACAGCTTAAAGTCTGCATTGCTGGAGCTTGTTGTTTCCAACTGTAGCATTTCAAAGCACGATTTCACTAAACCATAAACTATGATTTCACTAAACCATACTAAATGCCATATTTAATAGTGGACATTTATCTCTTTACTGGAATGAAAACAATGAAATCTCTAGGCTTTGTATTCTAAACAGAAGACAACATAGGACAAAAAAGGTTATTGCATAACCACCATAATGAACCACAATCCCCTTCCTCAAAAGTCAGGTGTTGCTCCTTGGAGGAGACTTACAAAATCATGTGGTGCTCTCAGAAAAGGCAGGAGGGCAGGCTTAGATCCCATCCTCACATTGTGCTGTCCAGTGCACAAAGGGCTTCTTGTGTTTGAGCTCTGCAGCCATAAAGCTGGAATGGTATCAGCTTATTTTCTAATGTTTAGTTGTTTTGGAAGCCAATGCTATAGAATCTGCATAATACCCAGTAATGTTGAACTAACCTTCATGAATGGTACATGAACCAGTCAAGACAGATGAAATCGTGGGAAGCAAAGCCGCCTTCTCATACATCAGTGGAGTTTCAGTGCCGTTTGTCTGCCTTTAGAGAATCTTGGTCTCAATGCTCTTCAGGGTTTATGTACCTAACTTCAGACAGGGATTTGTGGCTCAGCCACGCTCATTGCTAGCAGCATCTCTATGTTTGAGGCTTCTTGTAATAGTACTGTTGTCTTTAAAGCATTGGAGGATTAGCGAAATACATACAATTTGCACGTCCTACTTGGTGAAGCAGGTTGAAGTAAACCAATCCAAGAAATGTAACAGTCTCTGAGGAACAGCTCTCAGCCGATTTACAGGAATCCAGTGAAAAGGCCAAACGTCCTATTCCCAACCCACAAACACATGAAGTGTGGAAGGACAGGGTGAAAGCTGAGCAGCATTTGTCTCCAGTTTTAACCATAATTTCAGAAATTGAAAGGGGAGTCGAGCTCCTGGGGCTCCCCCTGGGTGGTGGGAATGATGTGCTCCCAGTGTGCTGTTTGCAACACAGGCAGTTCTGTGGAAACAGACGGATAGCAGATAAAAATCAGGCCTTTCACCTGCATAGGTTGGTTCTTACTAAAATGCCTTCTCTCAGATGTCAATATGGCTTTATTTTCCTCTGTGAAAAATGAACGCCAAACAGCTCAGGGCTGTACCACCCCAGTGGCTCTTCCTTCTGCCCCAACCAGGCTCTGGTGGAGCTCCTCCTGGGCTCTGTGCTTGCTGCAGGACAGCAGGCCTGCTTGGGATGTGCAGTGTACAGGGAAGGCTGTAACGGCAGTTAGTCATCCTTAAAAATATTTTAAACTTCAGAGTTAACAAATAAAAGCATTGAAGGCTCTCAAGCCAGTTCCAGTCCCCTCATGGAACATTTGTAAAAAAATTATATAAATATGTACAGTATTTTAAATGCTATATATTATGTATTTCTATCTGTAATATTGAGGTATATACATATCTTTTAAAACTAAGATTTACGGAAAGCATGTTTTTATCCATGAAATCCTGTGACAATAGCAGGACTGAATTTCACCAAAGCAATACTGGTGACTGGCAAATCAAACCACAGACTACAATGCATTTGCAGTCTTATGTTGCAATTTAAGAATTATTGGCCTGGATTAAAACAAATTAGGTGTGCCCTTCCTCATGACTGTGTATACCTAACTGATGCTGTTCTTACTATGGCAAAAAAATCTGCACGTGTTAAAATACAACTTCCTCCTCTGGAGTGTTTGCTTTATGCACAGGTGTCTTATTTGTACATACTACAAAAAAAATAGTATTTCCATTTGAAATGGGCTGGCAAGAAGGTCTGCTGGAAGCTGCAGCGTGGGGTGGCAGTACTGCTATAGCAGGCTGTGCCTGACTGATGGTGAGGTGTGCACTGATCCTGCTCTGAGAACTTGCTGCACTCCAGGGTCTTTAAGTGCGCTGTGAGCACTCTACCTGTAAGCCTTGGTCCCGGCCAGATGTTGATAGGTTCTTTGCTACATGGCATAAATTGCATCTTTGTGTTGCTAAATGTTACTGAAGCACAGAGCATCTTCAAGGGACTTAAATGTTAAGTGAGAAAGAAGAAGCAGGAATTGCCTTTACTCTTCTGCTTTTCAAAGGACTTTTTCTGCAGTTTGCCCTCACCTTTAAAGACAGTACCCAGAAAGCACATGCTGTGGGAGCCTTTGCTTTTAAATGCTGCAGCACGCATAATGCTCGCTGACTGAACTTGCAGTTGGCAAATCAAAAGCTGGGGGGGATGTACGGGAACATGTGCTGTCTTTTGTAGTTCCAGTTCTTTTAGAAGCACTCACAAATGGCTTTAGTTTCTTTAGCAAATACAATGGCATCATTCTGGGCATGCCTAGTAGAAGTGTTCTGGGGCTAGTAAACTGTGAACAAACCTGTTTGCATTGCTGTACAGTACAGCACGGCACAGATAAGCCCTAATTGTTATGCAACTCCTTAGCATAAGCTCCTGGCATGGCTCATATGCTTCTCTTGTCCTAAGACCGTCCAAAATAGCAACAAGAAATCATGTAACTAAAGACATAGCAGGAGTGCAGGAATTCACCCAGGCCTTCAATGTTCTAAAGACTGAACAATTCCTGATTTTAAACCTTCCAAAATGCTAAGCATAATGTATTTTCTTCGGAGCTTCTTCAAGGTAAGGAATTTCAAAATTTTCCTAAGTGTGGGAGTTTATTTGGTTTAGTTTTGTTTTGACAGGAGAGAAACTTAGATATGAAGTCTTTGTATGGGAATGTAGAAAGCAGTTTTCCTGAGAACCAGTGCCCACTAAGTGAATGCACTCACCAGGTTTGCCATTTGCTTGCTATGTTAACATTTGTTTTGTAGGAAGCAGTTACTTTCTGCTAGAATAAAAAAGAAACCCTTATTCTGGTTTTATGTTGGGAGATTCTTGTACGATGAAACCTATGTGTCTTACAGTGCAAGACACATCTGTAAGCAGGGAGTTGTTAGTAGTAACAGATGCATGTTGTGAGGCAAAATGAAATTATGACTCACTTTTATTATGTTTTCCTGAAGTGTTTGTTGTATTTTAAGCATGCCAAATCAAGCAATTGAATGCTATTATCACCTCAAACATTTAAGGTAGAAAATGAATTACTAGATATTGCACAGAACTATACATTTATGCTTCATATTGAAACATCGCAAGCAAAAATCTGAGCTTTAGTGCAACTCTGTGAGACAGTTTCCTTTCCTGTGAATGCAATAAATTCTGCAGCTCAGTGACCGAGGACCTGCCTCTGCCTGCTGTTAGTCCAAGGTGGTTGACTGAGCTGTGGGCATGGCGGTGGCTGCTGCCCTGCTCAGTTATGGCTCAGCAGTGCCGTGAGTGTGTGGCAGATCTCACTGGAAGCGTGCACTGGGAATGACATGCCCAGATGATTTGGAGAAGTGTGGATCAAAGGAAATGAAAGTTTAATTGGATTAGCAAATAGTGAATTATTCTGCGATCTACAATATTAGAATTTTAAGTGCCACAGGGCATTATGCTGACTTAGAAGGAAAATACTTAAGGAATAGAATAATTATAATCAGCTGAATTCCCACTTACTGTTACGTTGTCACTTACAAATTTTCACGCTAAACAAATTCCTGGTAAAGTGTGCTGCAGGATTGCAGTCACTGGTGCAAAGTGAGCAGGAAATCTCAGCCCCGAGTTTCTCTGTGGAAACCAATTGCCCTTTGGTGAGAAAAGCTACAGTCAGCGCCTGCTTATTGTACCTGGTTCATAAAAAAAACAGTGACTCTTCTAAGCTCAGTGCAGGCCGTATTTTTGGCAAACTTTAGTAGGGGGACTTCATGGAGCTGATCTCAAAAATTGCATTGAAAATTGCATTGAAAATAACAGTTGCATTGACAATATCCACTTAGCTTTTCCTCAATTACTTCAGTACTCCAAGTGCTGCATTCTTTCAGAGGTGGAAGTGAGGGACAGAAAAATACAATGGGAAAGTTTTTCTCCATTACTAGGCTGTAGCTATTGACTCGTTGTACTTGTAGTGCTGTTTTATCACATGACAAACCTACAGCTTTGAAAAACTTTAGCATAAAACATGCTGCTAAATTGTATGTAAATAACTTTAAGGTGAGAGAGTGTATATTTCTTACTACTTTACTACTTAAAAGAGACTTTATTGCTTTTTATAGTGTAAAGGCACTAGAGCTTTAAAAAACAGGGCTGACTAAACAGAGTGGTAACTGGCATCTGTATTATGTTGGTTGCTGGACCCATTCTGAAGACAATAATTTAGTAACAGCTTTGTGCTGTCTCTGTTGGTTTCAATTTTAGACTGACACAGGTCAGTATATATGTACAGGTTTCATTTTGTGTTCGTTGACTTAAACATGCCAGCTAAGTCTGTAAGACTTTTTCCAGAATGGAAGTCAAATTAAGTCTATTTTAATTGCAGCTTATTCTCCTCCTTCTCCTTCTCCTTCTCTTTCTCCTTCTTCTCCTTTTTTTCTGTGAAGTTTTTATGGAATAGAAAGCTTGTAATTGAAACTGACCAAGACACAGTCTATGTGGTCCTGTGTTTCACTCATCCTGTGCACCACACTGACATTCTTGTGATTTGTTAAAATGCCCCCAAATAGCTTGAAATGCAGTTTTGAGGTCTTTACCATATGCCTTAATATGATTTTACCTCCTAAGATTCCCATATCCATGGCCAGGAACTTGAGAGGTACCACCTTCTCCTGACTGGAAGGAAAAAATAGCTTAGGCCAAACAGCTAATAGCCTGCCCTTGGCTTTGGTATAAATGGGAAGGCTCACTGTGGTGCCACCTGTCCTCCTCTGGGCTGCATCAGGTGCTGCTGCTGGTGGAAGAGGCAGGAGGATGTGGGAAGAGTGCAAACCTGCTGCTGCAGCTGTAGGAGGGAGCTGGACCCCAGGCTGCCCTCGCTGGCCTCAACTGGGAGGTTTCCTTGCTAATGCTCTAAAGCACTGTGCAGTCTTCAGCTGCCTGATTGGAGCAGACTCCCAGCATGGCTTCTTCAGAGGAGCTGGGGTTCTGCAAAAGGTAGAACCCAGATGTGACACCATCATTGGCTGTTAGCCTTACCCCTAGTCCTAACTTTTAATTCATGCCCTTTCTAGAGGTGAAATACTTGAAGCTATATCTGGAAGGCATGAGACGCCATGCAAACAGATCTAGAAGCCACCCCATTCTGCTCATGTTCGCTGTCCCAGGTTATTTGTACTGTCGCATCCATGTCCTTAAACACACAGGCACCTGCACAATGTTAAAAGTGGGTAGAGCTTGTGTTTCTGTCAGGCCTGCAACAGGTTCACAGGAGTGGGATTTTACCAGATCATGCTGTGACAGCATCTCAGCTCTCTCACTGCCTGCTCAAAGCAGACACAAAGTTGCACACGCATCTGATCTTCCAGAGCTGTGTTCGCAGTGACATACTGGAATATCTTGGCCAATCAAGATTTTTATCTCCCATAAGAATCCATTAAAGGGCTTAATATGTCTATTTTTGGTTCTGCCAAGAGAAATGGAAAAAGATACTGAGGCTGATACAGACACACAACTGCACTGGCTTCAGCTGCTGGATTTTTTCCAATAATTTAAATAAAATTTACATTAAAATATTTGGTGTGAAAACATGGCATTTTCATAGAAAACAGGCATCAGAATCTAACTCCTTATTAAATGAAAAATCAAAACTGTCTCAGATGATCCATATTTGATCAGTTTGTGTGAGGTGCAGTAGCAAATTTGCAGAAGTATATTATTGTTTTCTTCAACTGCAAAACCAGAAAGTGCTGATTAGTACTGCTATGCTTTATGATAGCCATTATAATCACCATGCTTTCTCTGATGGCATGGAGCATTTCAAAACAAGCAGCCTGTCGCAGTTATTTTCAATTCTCGTCTAATACCACTGGTACAGTGGTAAACAAGGCACGGATGCAGATCTGCCACTAATACCTTTAATGCCTCTAAAATAGTACGCCTATTGTTCTCTGTAGAGCAAAGCTCCAGGCCACTAATACCAGCTAAACAATTCCTGACCACTTGAAAATGCCTGTGTCTGCCTGAGCAGTGACTGCCACCTGGCCAGGCGCAAGCAGGGCTGTTGGGAGCACTGCTGCTCTCCTAAGAGCTGTCAGAGCTCCGCTCTGGCATTTCTGCTCCAAGCAGAAACAAATGGCGAGGTTGTGGCAGCGTGCTGTTTTCTCAGGTAGTGTGTTTTGGGCAGGCCTGTGGGTAAATAGGGATGGTGCTGGTGGAGACCCATGGTGTGTGTACATGCATAATTGGACTGTGGGGTGCTGTATTGGAGGATATGAAAGAACACCTTGTTGTTTGTTCCTTGAAGCCTGCTACTGCAATAAAAGCTTTTCCTATCCTATTTGGAAAGGATAACACAGTTCTGTTGCAGCAATACCTAAGCAGAAGATCATTTACCAGAGAAATGTAAACATGGTCTGAGATTGCAGCTCTTGTGCATATCTCTGAACTATTACCTCTGTTCCACTTGTACAGAAGTAGGTTTGCTTTTAAAACAATGTGTTTAGTTAGAACTGGAATATCTGAACACAACATGTAGTGATCTTTAGGAAGCAGTCTTGCACAGCTGCAGAACATTCCAAATCCATGTCAGATTCAGTTCAAACTATCATACATTTCTCTGTCTCGCTGACCACAACTTTAATTCTGCTCAGAAATCTGGGTTGTCTTCTTGGCTAGTTTTTGCTGTCTGTCCAGATTAGACTTTGGATCTGGACCTAACTTTGCAGATTCTCTCTTTGAACAAGATTTACATGAGTTAGACTAAAGAATTTATCCACAATATATGTGGACAATATATATGTAATTTAAGAAATAAAACATCATATTTGCAATAGTTTTAGGTCTCACATATATTTCATTAAGGAATCTCTTATCTTTAAAGCTTAGTTTTCTGCCACAACTTTGTGTTTTAGTTCTTTTTTTTATGACCATCAGTCCTATACCTGGGTTAATCATTGCGAGTCTCAGCCTTGGCACCTCTAAGATATCTGCAAAATGGACATTCAAATAATGCCTGGCTATTGTGCTCTGAGGGTGCCTCTTTTTCCCTACCAGCACCAGACATTTCCATAGAGGCAGAGACCCTGCTGAGTGGATGTTCCCTTGGAGAAGTCAGAATATTGTCTTGATGAAAATGTACCTTGTCATCCACAGAAGTGTTGGTTCAGCTGTAGGCATGTCTACCTTGTAGACATTGCTGTTAAATGAGGCCATGTCTTGAATGTACCTTATTTAGCTGAAAAATGGCTCTGGATTTTTCCATATCTTTGCCTAAAACTAAGGAATGATTCTTACATGCAGCTGTCTTAGAAATGTGTTTATCAATTGTTCATCATCTAATCTAATCTAGATGGCGTGGTGATCATTACTGTGATATTAGAGCACGTTCAACTGTTAGGCAAGCAGATATGGTATAGATACCCTAATGATGTATTAATGTTTGGCATCCGGTGAGTGTGTGCAGTCTTGGTTTTTAATCTTCTAGATACGAATGTGATCCTGTATGGTGGGGTTTTCTGTGCGCTAATGCTCCAGCTTTCTAAATAGTAACTGAAACTATAAACAACAGTTGAAAACTCTACCTCAGCACTGGGTAGGAACTGCCTTCTTGTAAAACAGGCTGAAGAAGACTGTCAGTGTTTACCTCATGAACTTCTTGTAGTATAAATTAAACCAAGCCACTATAGAGCTGGAGCTAAAATGACAGTCCTACAATGTCAGCTTAGTTGTTGTAGGAACATCTATGGCAACTCACAGAACTTGAGTAACTCTACAGGTAGTACCAGAATACGCACCTCTTCATTACAAACTTACAAAGAGGGCTGCTGATGTCTCGTTTAATAAGCAAAACAGTAAATTTGTATGATTACATGTATGGTTGTAAGAATCCCTGGGTTATACATATGTGTAGAATGAATATCATACCTAGTGCTGCAAATACTTATTTTTGAAAAAAAAATTAAAAAATGACTTCAAATGGTTTTAAAAACACAGTTAAGTGCCTCTGAGAAGGTATTCCTTTAAGCAGAACCAAATCAAACTGTAGAGAAATGCTTTTCAACTTGAGGTACCTACAGTCTCTTAATTTAACCACTGAATGTAAAATGCATCAGTCAAAGGGCTTTTTCCACCAAAACAGCACTTAGGATGGGCAGAATTAAATTTCCTAATAATAGCTTGGATACTGAGGAAGAGTGGAACTTATATATATTATTTCTGCAATGACTTCCACCTAAAAAGCATTTGTTTCTTGATAGTGCATTAAGCCATGCGGTGTATGGCAAATGCAGCCCAGGGCTGTAAGAGCACACTGCTGCCTTATGTGGAGCTTTTTATCCATGAAAAGAAGAGGATACCAGCTGAGAGTATGGAACCTATACTTTTCTGTATCAGAAGCAAATCAACTAAAGGGATTAAGCTAAGAGCTAGTTCACAGATCGGCTTAAAGAATTAGCCTGAAAACACTATCAACTGAAAAATGAAATGGGGTTTGGATCATTCCTAGCTGTTTCATCAGTGAAGATATGCTAAGGAAAGAAAGTGGTAAATGAACTCTCACTATTTCTGAGTGAAGGAGGGGTGTGCATTTTGCCTGGAAGAGGCTTAATGAAGTATAAAGGGAAAAGTAGAACTGCTTAATATACATAGTATCTGAATAATTAGAAGACAGAGCCTCTGAAGAATTAATGAATCTTTGACAGTAATGGAAACTGGAATTAATGGCAGCTAGGTAATTCCTGATTGACCTGCCTGCATGTATATAAATTAGCAGGGATGATAGACATGCACATATGTCAACGGTTTACGGGCATTCGGCCCAGTTCCGTGACGAAGGGGACGGGGGATCCACGGGTCCACACTCCGTAAAAAGGGAAAGGGGAAAAGGGTAGGGAGATGGACCCGAGAGCAAAGAACAGCGGCAACAATCTGAGGAGAAACAAACTAATTTACTAAATAAGATATCGGAATGCAAAATAACACACTATAATACAATATAATTACAATTTAAGCTGATAAATCCAATGCAGAGAGAGAGAATGTCCCAAAATCAAGGTAGGCCTTACTCTACTACCAACAATAAGACGGCTGGAGAGCGAGGTGCTGCCAAGACGAGAGACGGGCGGAAAAAGGGACGAGGTCTCGTGATCTGCAAGTTTTTATACTGTGAGCTTTTATCTTTTCCCTCCGGCTGGAAAATGGTAACAAAGGAGCAAAGTGCCGTGGGGACTGTAGTAGTCCTTCTCTTCTGAGAACCAGGTATATCCACTACATGATGTTATGATGTGGAATACCAATAACCAAAAATCACAAAACCATGACAACATATCATCTGAAATACTGTTGCAACAGTCATCTTGGTCTTTAATACAAGAGTCCTATTATCAGCCATGGAGAGTGTAAGCAATTTCTGTGCTCAAATCACTGACATGTGTGATTAATATTATTTCAGTATATGATATAATAGAATCATAGAATGGCTCGGGTTGGAAGGGACCTCAAGGATCAAGCTCCAACCCCCTGCCGCAGGCAGGGCTGCCAACCTCCACATCTAATACTAGACTAGGATGTCCATCGCCCCATCCAACCTGGCCTTGAACACCTCTAGGGATGGGGCATCCACAACCTCTCTGGGCAGCCTGTTCCAGCACCTCAACACTCTCTTGGTAAAGAACTTCTCTCTGATATCCAACCTAAATCTTCCCTCCTTCAACTTAAAACCGTTTCACCTTGTCCTGCCATTATCTACCCTTGTAAAGAGTTGACTCATGTGGCAACATTAATTGTAGGCTAAAGCAGTTCCAATAAAAGTAGTATGTCTTAGAAAACTTGGCAAATTATGAGAATACATGTGAAAGGGTGACATCCAAGGATGACGAATGGTGTGTTTACAGTCAGAAATGGGGGGAAATCCCTGAAGGTCTTTATTAGTTTTTGTTTAATCAAAGCTCATGTTGCATTGAGATCAAGATTTCCTACAGAGTGATTGCTGGTAGCTCGTCACCAGATTGTATCACCAGAATTGTCCCTTTGTTGGTTGTGCCGCAAAGAAGTGAAGCTGCTTAGGAGTCACATTTTCCTTTTCAGAGACGGAATCTTGCATAGCAAGAATAGCTCTTGGTGCTGAGAAACTTTCAGTAATATTATTGAGGTCATACAGATGAGCATTTAACTACCCAGATAAGTAGGATTTCAATTAATATGATTGTGATCTTGTAGCACTTAACCAATGTTCCTTAAGAAAAAGGTTTCATCAGGTATGCAACAGACAAATAAAGAATGAAAATCTGTGTGATTAAACCACACCACAGTTAAAAATTACCAAGACCTATACATAGCCTTAGGTTCAACTTTTGACCCCGCAAGAATTATTGCCCGATTCAAACTCCCGGGAGTCAAGACAAGTTTGCATGAGATTAATTGTCAATGACAAATTTTTTGTGGTTTAATGCAATATGCAAGAAGAAGATTAAAGTAATTAACACTTTCTTGCAACACAGAAGCACTCCGGGCATCAGACTGCCTTGTTCCAGGTACTTCAGTGATGTGGGGCTGGAGCGTGTGGAGGCGTTTTATATGTCTAGCTGAAATGCATCTCAGCTGAAATGGCATCTTTCGTATCACACAAAAATAAAGGTGAAATATTGATGTGGTCAATATTGGTGGGTCTTGCCAAATTGACAGGTGGGAATTCATGCAATGCTTGTTCTGGCAATGGATGACTCCTGATTATAATACTGCATCTCAACTCCCCTCCCATGAGCCAATTTTCTAAAATGACGCTAAGTAGGTGGAAACTAATGAGCAAGCTGTTACACTTGGAAATCACCCATGGGAGGCTTGCTACTGATTCAGTGCCCAGCATATCTACACTGACACATTGATGACAGTGTTCATATTTGAGTGAAATGCTTACTCATCAGATAAATATATATATATGACCTTTCTGAAAAAATCAAGTTCCATAAGCATTTTTACTTCTCTGTTACTAATTAAAAAAAAAAAGACAGCAAAACAGTAATGTGGTCACGCAGGACCTTGGGTAAGCCTTGTTTGCAGAGGCTGGCTCTCCCTGCTGGCTGAGCTTAATATTTTGAATAGACAGCTCAGACCGAGTTTACTAGCTCACCTTTTCAGTCTTAAATACAACTTCAACAAATCTGTTTACAGCAGGTGAGCATCAAACCCTTTGTATTCCATGAGTTTTTTGAAGAGGTTGAGTGTAATAATTTAAGAAGCAAATAACCAGCTGTATGAAGCAGCAGAAGTTTTTGAAAAGCAACAGAAAAATCATACATTGTCAGCTGGGCATTCCAAGATAAAGCAAAGTGAGATTGGGTTAAGAATTGGTATTTCTGCAGTTCTGGGAAGGGAAAAATATCTTCCAGTTTATACTGTGTCCTTATTAATGGAGATAAAATTACACACTTTACATAAGGAGTAAATTATTGCCTACCTCAACTTCTAATTTATATGTTCCAGTGTTTAGTGACTGAAATATAAATGACAAACATATGTCAGTGCAGAGGAGGGCGACCAAGATGATCAGAGGGCTGGAGCACCTCTCCTATGAGGAAAGGTTGAGGGAGCTGGGCTTGTTTAGTTTGGAGAAGAGAAGGCTCTGGGGAGACCTCATTGTGGCCTTCCAATACTTGAAGGGAGTGTATAAACAGGAGGGGGATCAATTGTTTGTGAGGGTAGATAGCGATAGGACAAGGGGGAATGGTTTTAAGCTGAGACAGGGGAGATGTAGGTTAGATATTAGGAGGAAGTTTTTCACACAGAGGGTGGTGACGCACTGGAACAGGTTGCCCAGGGAGGTTGTGGATGCCCCGTCCCTGGAGGCATTCAAGGCCAGACTGGGCGTGGCTCTGGGCAGCCTGGTCTAGTGGTTGGCAACCCTGCACTTGGCAGGGGGGTTGAGATTTGATGATCTTTGAGGTCCTTTTCAACCCAAGCCATTCTATGATTCTATGATTCTACGATTCTATGTCATTTAATGATATATGAGGCATACTTTCTTAATTTTTTGATGGGAGTTGAGATGCATGAGTGGAAAGTCTAGAAAAGGTAAGAAGTAGCGGGAAGGTAGTCATGGCATAGTCTGAACTGACTGTAAGAGAGATCAGATCTTTTGAAAGTCCCTGTCCACTCAGTCTGACCCCTCTGTCTTCAGCTGACACTGGGCCTTTGGTGGATCTTGCTCAGAGCAGTCTGCTCTGGGTAGTTAGGTCTAATGCTGACATTCAGCACAGAGGTAGCTTTCAAACAGTGAGAATCTGAATGTACTTGGAAGCACCAATGGGTAGAAGCAATCATGAGCAGGTAGATAGGACAGTTAACTTTCATATTGTTCATCATGCACAAAATTATTCTAGAGTACGTGTGGTTACTGCAGTGCTTGAGCTGATGGCAGATACCGTGTTTCTGTGAATGATAATATCTTTTATCACACAGTTTCTGTAATGCATGCTGGCAGGTGATTGCAGTAAGGCATGAAGGCAACTCTAAAACTCTCATGCTATGCAGGTTCATACACCTTCATATGCAGCACGTAATACCTCTCAGTCGACATGGATATATATATTTTTTTCTAAATTTCAGTTAAACAGGTCATAAGGCCCTGATGATTGAATCTTAACATAACATCCCCTAGTAAAGGCTCATCCCAGCTTCAAGAGACTGTTTCGAGACAGATAGCTTTAAATATTTATCAGCAATTACAATGAAGGCAGTTATTTCGTCAGAGGGAACGGCTATTCAGGAGTTGCAGACCAAGCTGTAAAACCCCAGCTAGCTTGTGTACTGACAGTGAAATAATATGGGGCAAGATGGGGATTGATGTCACAGCAAAATCTGCTTGGATGTCTGGGCAAACAAGCACACCTGGAGCTAGCACAGAGCCATTGCTGCCATACGCTGGCTCTCACCTAGCTGCCAACTCCTGTTTTGGCACATCTGCAACTGCTGTAATAGCAGCTGGTCTGAATTTTGAAAGGAACGTCTCCCGAGTCAGCTGCAAGGGTATTCTCTTTTTCTGGGGGATTTTCTGTGTATGTGTTTTTTTTTTTTTTTTTTTTCCCGGAAAAGTTGACTGAGTTATTTGAGGAAACCTGTGAATACTACCTTACGCTAGTTTTGGCCATCTTCAGAAGAATCAAGCTGTTTGATCACCCGTCATTCAAGAAATGTTTTTCTGACCTGGTATAGAACATCTAGTAATCCTAGTGGCAATATCTTGTGCTTCCTGAACAAGAAGGGAGATCATGCGTAAAATTACCTCCCCAAATTCATCTCAAATATAGCTGTTTTACACTGCTATATATGTGGATGTTCTATATACATGTAATCAGGTATGTATGTACATAATACATACAATACACATCTTGCATTGCTGTAATCCACCTTTTCAGCAAGAGAAAGTTCAGAGGACATTCCCTATCATATCTTTGAGTGGAAAAGCCAGAGATGTGGTGTTGCAGTACAAGAGAAGATGACTGCTACTGCAGAGATGTGCGGCTATGGTCACCCTGTACTCCACGGCTAGTTGTCTGGTTTCTGAGTGTACTCCCAGTATAACATAACTGATAGTACCACGTACAAAGTATCACTGGAAGCCTAAAAATCGTGTGCCCCTCTGTGTTCTCTTCTTTCCTTCGTTTGCCCCCCAAACAACAGAACATAGACAAATCAGCCCTGCACGAAACAAAAGAAGATCTGCTTCCTCAGCTGTTTCCATCTCAGCTCTGCCCATTGCATTCTGCCGGCTCGGCAGGTTTAGCAGGATGCTGTGGACTGCGTGCTGTCAGTGTTTTGTTCAGCCCTGCTCTGCCAATGAGCCAGGCGCGTCTGAGTGCTGAGGCAAAGCAGGCTTGTGGGTTGTTTTTTCTCTGGGGAGTCAGGTTTGAACTCTTGGAAAAGTATAGGCTACACAGACAGTTCTGAAAGGAGGAACAGAAGCCAAAGTCAGCATGAATAATGTGCTCCCTGAAGTTCTCTTTTGTTTGATGAAATAATTTAGGAGTGTGCTAAGATCCTTGGTGTTCTGCTGTCACACCTGGCCTCTCTGTCACATGCAGCAGGCGGTAAGAGCACGGGCCTTCACACCTGATTTCTGGGCTGTTTCATTCTTGCTACTGCTAGTTTGCTGTTTAGGTTGCTCAACATTCAGGCGTTCATCTCACTGGTCTTTGAACTGTAATAATTGTGATTTGCAATCTATTTTTTTCTAATTAATTCATTTATTTTTTCCTTTTTGAACCTTCGTGACATTTGTTCTACTGTAAAACCTCATGAAATAGGAAAACTTTTGCCTTTCTGTTTGTTTATCCCAGTCATGATGAGGGCGTTTGCTCCATGTAATTTGTATTTGATCTTGATGTACCATTCATAGCTTTCCCAAGACTGACAGTTTCTATGGCAACTAATTAATAAATATTAGCTTTTCTTGTGGGGCGTAAGACTGGAGTACATCTTGTTTTGTGATGTAGATAATCTCTCCTCTGTTTTTGGAGGCCATGCAGACAGGTGCCACAGGCAATCTGTTCTGATTTATAGCCAGACTTGGAAAAATCACCTAAAGGGGTGAAATCTTTTTGATAGCTTTTCTCTTCCCAGTTCTTACACTCACTTGCTCATTTACCTATGTACCATAGTACATAAGAGTTTCTCAGCTCCTTTAGGTTTGAAGCATGTAGAAGGAAACCATGCTCAACTTTTGCTAACTAATTATAATTAGCCAAGCACACGCTAGGTCTTCAGTCATCCAAGTTCTGCTAAAACAAAGATATGTAGGTGAAAGGCATTAAAAAAGTATCACTGGAACCTCTACAACAAGCTGGGCTTTGTCCTGCCAAATTATTGTCTGTACTAAGAAACAAACACTTGATTTCATAATTAACATTTTCTCAACTGTGAAGTTGCTAACAATGCTGTTATTTTCTGTTCATAGGAAAAGGGAAGACACAAGCATGAAAATTCTCTTATGAACTTTTACTATCAACTGTACTTGGGCAACATCTGCTGTATGTTTCAGCCATACTGGGGTGACACTTGTATGAACAAGAATCTATTTATTTTTATGTAAGGGCAAGCCAGGGAAAATCAGTTTACATTTGATTTTACTTAAATATCTGACCAACATAAAACTCATTTTGTTTGCTAAAACAAAGGATTTTAAGTGAAAGGACTTTTAGATGAAATCAAAGGTGGTGGCTTTTTACAGCCTGAGAATAGAAGCCTTACATCCATGCATTTCTTGTCTTTCAGTATCAAAATGCATTAGAAATAGGAACAGCACTCTACTTCAAGTTTTGCTTCTGATCTCCCTTTCTATCTGTGCTCTTCTCATTTGAATCAGTGAAGTAGTGCCTGGCAGTTTGTGAAGTTAGCTCAGTCCCATGTTAAGCTATGAGAAAATTCTCCCAGTACTAATGGTTTAGAGCTGCATAAGAGCGATACCACTCTAGTTTCTACTTTGGAATTACACTTCAGCAAAATGCTTTATTTTGCCTTGACTTTTGTACCTTCTTAATGTGCAAAGCATTTTTGCAAATGAAATCCTTTTTACTGCTGGCTTTTTCAATAGGCTTGTTGGTTTTGATGGTCTTTCAGCTATCCACCAGGTACTGCATGCTCTCTGATGTGTCGTCACTGGACTGAGCTTCACTTTGTCTCTCAGGCCTTTTGATAAAAAGGTAGTCTTCATAAGAACTCACACAGTATCTCCTGAATAGATTTCTTTCATCATTCCATTAGTACAGCAGCTTCTCTCGCTAGGCTTGCATGCAATGAACTTGATTGACAAAACAATTTTTGTCAAGGTCTCTCTGTAGCCATTCAGTGCTGCTTCCCATTTGCATGAACAGTCCCAAGTTCTTTGGTGCCCTGGGAATGAGGACCGTGCTCTTGAAAGCTGTGACACAAGCCAAGACCACCCACAGCTAGAAGGAACCAGGCACTTGCAACCTGAAAATGTACCGATGCCGCACGTAGCATCACGGCAGCATGCATTGGGCAGAAGCGAGAACAGGCAATAACGTGGAAGCTGAAAGGCAATAATGAATTAGACTGTCAGAAATCTGTGGGGAATCATGTTGTTAACTGTAGCACAGTGGACTTCTACCAACTTCTGAAAGGTGCTTTGACTAACAGCTGCAGCTTGAGTGTTTCAAAGCTTGTTTCATCCTTGTCGTGCTCTTGTTGTCTGAGCAATACCTCCAGCATCCCTATCTAGCATGCTAAAATCTTCAGTGTTTGCATGCCTTGCTGGAAGAATGAGACATCAAGGTAGAACACAATTGTCCTGGAGAAGATTTAACTCATTTATCTGAAACCACACTTGGCGGAACTCTGCTGCAATTAGCAGCATATGGGTCTATGCCAATGAATCACATTAGTTCAGGGTTTCTGGGACTGGAACTGGGCTGATAGTTTATAAGGTGTCCCTCAAAAATATACAAAATCTGTTTCTGCATGGGGCATGTGATTATCATCCTCTTGTTCCTCTCTCTCATACTTTTGTTTCCATTTGGACACATCTGTGCTGTTTTAAGAGCAAACTTTCCCTAAGTTGTTAACTTTGGGAGTTCAGTGTTTCACAGTAAAGAACACCACTGCTTCTTGCAAAGAACCATGTGAACGGAGATGTCTGTGCAAAAGCAGAGGCAAGTGCAGCTGACTTCACAGGTTAGAAACACAGGCAGGAAGTATTTTTGTTGGCAAGATTATTTCCGCTGCTGGACTGAAGAGTTCATCCCCAGTATTTTGTATTGAAAAATTTACAAGGTTCAAGGTTTGAACTGTTTGGAAAAGAAACTCTTTCTCATTTGTAATAAGTGGGAATGTTTATTCTGCCTTTTCTTATGATCAGAAACAATTCCCTTGCCTTGCTAAGTTTTAGCCTGCTGAAAAGGAATGTGTGCTTCCTCTCTACAGGGGTCTCTTTCCAATCAGATCAGCTTATCAGAAAAGATGAAGACACATATTGGACTCAAGGGGAAAGCTCAATTTACTATATTAAAATAAGTGAAGCATCTGTAGGCAGAAGTCACTTTTTGGAGGGATGAGTATGCTGGTCTGAAATCTAGCCAAAATATCTTCAGAAGGAACAGTTCAGGCAATTTACATATGATTTTCAAAAGAGACTATTTTCAGCAGTTGGGAGTTAATAGGCTGTATTTCTGTGCTTGGTTAATTCTCAGCTTGTATTTATGAGCAGTTTAGAAATTAGTTACACGTCAAAAACTATGGCATTAGCTGTGACACAGTAGAAAAATGAATAAATGCTGAACATTCTGTATCAGCATGAATAATTGTCGTGTATATCTGGCACCTCAGATACCATCTCACCCTTCAGAATAACTTGTGCTTGAAAACAAGTCCTCAGGACACCGGAATCCTCAGGTAACACCTCCTGCCTGGGGACAGGGAGCAGTGCCTTTGCCCTTACTGTGCTGTGAACAACCACAGAGTGGGAGCAAAGAACACGGGGGAGATGAGCAAGGACTGCTGGCCAAAAGGCTCTTCGGAGTAAATCCTCTTCTTATTATCCATGTGCACAGCATTGCTAAAAAAAAGGTGATCTTTTGATCTATGCTTAAATGGGAATTTATCCCATCTAAAATCACAAGATTTTTGCAGGTTTTCCTCAGTAATATCTGTGGAAAAGTTTTCCATAGGCAACAAAGTTTCCCTGTCTCAGTGTTTTTCCTAAAAGAAATCTTTAATCGTGGAAGTAGAATAACCTTTGCTCACTGAGAACAGTATTCATCTTATTCCAGTCATTCTCATAAATGAAGCTTTCAAGAGAAAAGAAATAAGACTTTTTCTTCTGTATCAATAGGGATCTTTTTTGCCCCCAAATAAGGGGAACAGAACACAAGGCTGCATTCTTGTGAGCAGGATACTATGAAACCCCACTGAAGCAAGAATTCAGCCTTGGAGATAAGTGAAACTTTTTAGATCATGCTATTAGTCTCTCTCAGTCTTTGATACAGAGGTATAACATTATTTTCCTATATATTCCTAAATGTTTAGGGCTTGTTGTACAACTTATACATTGTACAATGTGGACACTGTAAATATAAGCTGATGCTAGGGGTGTTCTTTTTACCATGCTCTTGGTGAACAAAGCTCTGGACCTGGAAAAGAAAACTTCAAAACTGTAATAATCTGTGGGAAGAATGTGAAATTTGCATGCAACTGCTTAACATTAGACAGAACAGTGTGTTTCCTTGTGCTGGGTTGTGTACCTTGTACTGCTTTGTTGTCTGGTTTATTGGTGCCTGTCTTCCCCAGAGGCAGAAGTTGCCCCGAGAGAGAAAGCAAATGGTGGTGTTGGTACTTTGGTCCTTTGGGATTTTTAGTTTATGCTTGCAAACATGAACTGAATGAGTTTGCTCTCTTTGAATAGCTCTGTCTCCTTGGTAACTGCAAAGGCAGAAGAGATTTTGGGAATGCCCTTACAAACAACAAACTGGAATAGAACAGAATAGTTCAGTTGGAAGGGACCGTCAAAGTTTGTCAAGTCCTGCTGCCTGACCACTTCAGGGATAACCAATAGTTAAAACATGTTATTGAGGGCAGTAGCCAAATGCCTCTTGAGCGCTGACATGCCTGGGGCACCGAGCCCCTCCCTAGGAAGCCCGAAGAGCTCTGCACTGCTCCTGTGTGTCCTGTTGGCTGTTCCTAGAAGCACAGCCAACACCTCCCTCTGTGCTTCCCTGCTCTTGAGGTGGCAGGGAGCACTGAGGTCACCTCTCAACCTCCTTTCCAGACTAGACAACCCAAGTGCCTTTAGCTTCTCCTCACAGCACATGCCTTCCTGCCTTCTTATCAGCTAGTTGCCCACTGCTCTGATGTATCTGGATCCCTCTGCAAGGCCTCTCATCCTTGCAGGCAGTCAGCAGCACCTCCTGGTTTCATGCAGCCAGCCAGTTTAGTGTCATCGACAAATGTGCTGAGGATGCACTCTTCTCCTGCATCCAGATCAGTGATAAAAACACTGAACAGAACTGGATGTAGAACAGAGCTCTGGGGAATACCGCTAGTGGAGTTCACAGTTCAGCCAGGCCTGTATTTTGCTCCATTTGCTTTACTTGTGACACAGTGGGATTGCCTGCTGCTGGACTTTTAAAATGTGGTTCTTGAAAAGCAACCATCTATCATGGACCCCCTAAACTTTCTAGTGCTGATTCCCATGGAACACTGCTAACTAGCTCCCTGAGAAGCTTAATGTTCAAGGTAGTAACTCTGCTGACCTTTTTTCTCCTTACCCCAACAATTTTGAACTCAAAATAGTTCATGTTCACTGTGTCCAGCCACCTACTATCACCTTTCCACAAGGCCTTCCCTGTTCTGAAACAACAGATCTGGGTGGACGCTTTCCTGGTTGGCTCACTCAGTACTCATGAAAGGAAATCATCTTTTGGAGTTTCTCAGACTTGCTTGTCACAGCAGTATGATACTCCCAGTCTGTGTGTGGGGAGTTGAAATCTCCCATAAGGGTGAAAGCAATGACCCAGAGGTTTCCCTCATTGCCTGTAGAACAGCTCATCCTGCCACTCTAGAACTATTCTGCCTCTTCATGTTCTCCGACCAGCAAAGAACTTGGAGTGAGTCTGCCCTCTCTGAACAAATTGGTGAATTGTAGATCAGGCCTTGCTACTTCAAATATCTACCAGTGTCTTTTGTTCTCTTGAAAATAGATGTTGGGCTCCTCCTTTGATTTTCTGAGCCTCAGTTAGTTCTGGGAGCAGTGTATTAAATGGATGGCTCCTAGTCCAAATAATTTAGAGATAGGACACAGTGTGCATGCGCTGACTTTGATATGCCAGTTCGGATGTCTTTATTATGTATCTCGAAGTTGTACAGACAACCTTGAGCTCAATTTTCTGGATCTCTGAGCTTGGAGGCATGTGGCCCTTACTCATCAGAGAATCTTCACAACCACAATATCATAAAACTATCTGAGCTAGTATGTCCTGACTCGTACATATGGCATTGTGCACAACTTTCTGCACCCACCCATATGGATATGAACTAACTTGTGTGCTTGGTGCCAAGACTGTAAACTAACAGGAAGCAGTCATAAGAGAGTTGCATCTGAAATCCCTCTTTCCTCCACTTTGAAGTTGAAGACAACAGTGGAATAATGCGATGTTTGAATTATCATTTTTGCAATTACTCCTTGAACCATTTAGATTTTACAGTCAAAAACAAGATGGTTGCAGCCTGGCTGCAAGAGGGAAACGATCTGCAGGAGGTGGATGTGAAGTTTGAGGATCTCAGCTGACTGTGTCCTTTACGTAGAATTGTTATCTTTATCCTTTGCAGCCCTCCTCCTTGCTCCATTCTTGATGTCAGGAGGTCTTTTAGCACGGGATATCAGAGCTTTACAGCAAGGTGTTGTTACAACCAACTCTGGATTCCCGTTCTGTCTGGGGCATGAGGATGGAAGAGTGGCCTCATGACCAAATATGATGGGTTTTTAGCTGGTGGTGAAATGACGGGTCACAATAAAATTTATCAGTTTTAGTATTGGCATGGTAGTAAGTATTGGATGGGGAATTAGCATTGGTGTTGCTCCAAAGAGCTGCACAGTGACCCTAAGAGTAAAGCTGCCAGGGCGTATTGGAGTCATCTGCAGACAGCAGAAACTGAAACATCATGGTCTTTGCTTGCAAGAGGAGGAGATGTCCAGTGAAAATGTTTTGCAGGCACGTGTAGGAAAACTGAATGTAGGCTTACTGAAGTGTATTATGGAATCCATATGTAATCCTATGGGAGTGTTTATGTTCAGGCTTTTCTTTTAAATATGCAGTTGAGAAGACAAGTAGATACTTTCTACTTCAAAGCCTTTCTACTTTGGTAACTATGGTAGAATCAGATACAGCAGGACAAGTGCCATCCTAAGATGCTGGCATAGCTGTACTTCTGGTACTTGATGCACTGCAGGATAGCCAAGCCAGCAGCTGACAAACTTGATGGAAATGCCATTTCTGCCAGTCCACGCAGCAGTGGAGACCCTGACTGAAGTCCTGATGGAACAGGGGCCTGCATGGAAACTTTCAGTCACCATTAATCAAATTAGTAATTATCACTGTGATAGGCAGTTGAAAGAGCAATAGGCTAAAAATTTGTGATTGGTCTTGGAGTTTAGAGAAGCCATGAAAAGGAAAACAGGGAATAGTTTGGAGGGGATCCAGGGGAGCAGCAAGGGATGGGAAGGAGCAGTTTTAGCACCAGAGGAGGAGACAGCATTACAGTGCCTTCATGTGAAAGAGGCAGCAGTGCCTCAAGGAGGGCTTGTCAGCCCTTTTCTGAGAAAAGCATTGAGGGGCTTGTTTGAACTTTGAATTACCTGTGCAAGAAAAAAGGGATGGCAACAAGAAAAATGGTGTGATGAAAGTGGGGCTGAGCTTTGGCTGCAGAGTTCCCTGCATTGTGGCTGCACAGTTTGGCTCAGAGCTCTCGACTCCCTCAGGATTCCTGAAGAAGTGATTTTGTTCCTTTATGACTTATTCCTGCCACACACAGTTATACGACTGGTACAGTGGACCCAGTGCAAGAAAAGAGCAAGGCTGGACATGTTTTGTGGGTTTATTTTCTCTCTAATAACAGAGAAACGTATTCCTTCTGCAGATAAATGTTTGGAGACTAAGGACTATACAGAGTATTCAGGAGAGCTGCAGAGACCCACCAAATAACCGAACCCATCAGAGAAATGGAGGAAGTGTGTTCCGGAGTACTGTTGCATAACCTTGCATGTTTTTACATGCTGTGTTCTGATTTACATTGCACTTCAGAGGATTATTAACCTGTGTTGAATTTCAACTTTGATGCCCTTAACCTGAAGTTGAATGTTTGAGCAAGTGGAGCTCTGGCAGAGCACTTGTGACTTGTGCTGATCTGCTCCAAAGCTGTTCCCCTCCTGCCCAACTCTCCCTGTGCCTCAGTGTCAGCAGTGCAGCCTGCTCACAGAGAGCAGCAGGTGTCTGAAGTAAGGGCTGGGCTTGGTCTCAGGTGAAGCCCTTTCCACATTAACTGCTGTGTTGCAGTTTGTGCTCTGAAGATCAGGAAGGGACGAGGAATTTAATCTGGAGGGAAATGCAAGAGGCATTGTGCTACAGTCATTGGAAAAAGCCGGGAGGAAAACTCTCTAACTCCAGTGTGGTGTGAGAAAGCCGGTATTCCTTTATTCTTACGATACATACCAGGCAACTTGACAAATCAAGTGTGTGTTCTCAGAGTTCAGGTTCTACATTTGAACAGTTAAGACATACATATGTAATACATTGGCATACATATTCATTCTTTTCCAAGAGCTCACTGATATATGTTAATGTCCCTCTGGGCATGCGTGATAGGGGCCCATGGTGGTCTTAGACCACCTACTTCCTTCCCTTTATTTCATCTTCCTCTTCATCACAGTGCCCTTTGGCCAACCTCCAGCTGTTTTCCCTCAGTTTGTCAAATCTCCATTGGTTGTTATGCCATAGTGAGCAACTTTCTGTCTTGGTGCACTATAACTCAAAACAATGTAAATGAAACCCAAGAAAAAGCCCCTGCACCTTGTGGATGCCAAGACAAAGGTAGTCTACTGTGACTTCAGTGCTTCTGTGAAGCAAGGATTATTCAGAAAAACAAGGCTGTTCACATACCAAGCAAAGTTAAACTGGAAAGTTTTAGAACAAGCACACATTATTTCTTTTGCTAAACAATATATTGGCCCTTAAGCTAATATATTGATCCCTATTGCTAATCCAGTCTGTATCACTAGGCCTGACAGGTTTGCCAAAGGCTTCAATTCCACCTCTACAGATTCCCGGTGGATATCTTGATGCTGGGAATTGCTTAGTCCAGCAACCAGAACATTGTAGGCCTGCACTGCTGGGCTGGAGGCCTCGCGGAATGATTGAACATGGGAGTGAGATTTCTGGTGTGCCTCTGGCCAGCTGCACCAAAGTGGGAGCCAAGTATCCATGAAGAGTGTGCTCAATGCACATTTCTCTGGTTCTCCTCAGAATATCCAGGAAAGGAATTTTGAAAAGGTTATGAATGTAGATGCTTTGAAAATTGAGGGTGAGGGAGCAAGGTGGTTTTTTTCTGTCTGTTTGTTTTGTTAGTTTGTTTTTCCCCTATACTACACAGCCCTAGGACAGTTAAGTACAGCTTTACTGTGTCAGGAAAATCCCGATTCTCAGTTACTACCGATGAGAAGTCAGCGACAAGAACAGGGTGCAGATAGCACCGCTGAGGAGAGCTCTGTGGCCGGGCTCCCCCTGCTGCCGGCCGGGCTCCTCACAGCCCTGCTCGTGTCTGCTCCCTTCTGCGGAACGTTGAGTGCTTCCATAAAGGAAAATCGTGTCCTGCCTCCAGGTTGCAAATTTCTACTGCTCTCACTTGTGCGGCTGATGTGAATGCCGGTGGTTTCTCGTGCTGCTACTCTGAATGGTTTCTGAGGGAACGTGGTGAGTTGGCATTTGCTGCTCACATTGTGGTCCAGCTTTGTGCCGCTGCACGTGATGAAATTTCCACTTTTGCTTGTCATAAGTTTTTCTTTCACTTTGGAATAGAGTGCCATGACTCAGGCTGGACTGTGGGAGTCTGGAAGCTGGGCAAACTATGCCAATGCACTCAGCGCTGCTTCAAACCACAAAGTGGCAGCTTAAGCAGTTCAGTACTCCCCTCCCTCCATCAGTTGTCATTATTGCACTTCACTTTGCTTTTGATCATAAGCAGAATGCCTAATAGTAGCAGACTGTGTGGTATACATCACAAAGCTGGCTGGACTGCCCATTTGCTGCTCATGACTGACATATTTTCCAAGCACCCACACTCGCTCTTCTGGATTTAGGACTTGTTTGGGCAGGGATTTCTGCTTCAGTGCAGTTGTGGGTTACTTTATTGATGGCTTCTGGTGAACAGGATGAAATGCCCACACTTACTTTCCTTGAGGCAGACTTGGGCTTTGAATCCAGCTCTTAACAAAGGAGAAGTTAATGCATTAACCTCTGAAGTGTGCAGTGTCCTCAAATACTGTTTTCAAGGAGGAACCACCCTTGCAACAGGGTAAATAGGTAAACAGGAAATGTCCACCAGTGATTGGGACTTGTGATCTTTAGGAATGAATATCTGTTTTTCTTGGTCTTTTGTACCAGCCCAAAAGCACAGTCCAATTTTGAGAATTAGAATTTAAGAGGTAAAATGGCAAACCATTAACCATCTTATTCTCTTACTACTTTCTATGGCCAGCCCATTTTTATTTTTTCTTTTGCTTTCTGAGGTATGAGACAGGTAATCTTGTTCCTTGCCCTCTTCCCTAGTGAAATACAGACTCTGGGAATGGTGGTGAAGCTGAATCAAACAATTGCACAACAAAGGGAAATCAGTTTTCTTACCTGCCGCACTGAACGTTCATTTCCATTTCTCAACTTTGACCAGTAATATTTATTTTGTATTCTCCAATCTTATCAAATATTTCAAATTCAAGCAGCTTAACAAGGTTGTTCTTCTTCCATGAGAGCCAACTATGGACAATTTGTGATTATTATTTTCAATAGACCGCAGTTCAGACTGGGATTGCTTTTGATCCTTTTGGCTAGTAAAGATCTATGAATTTGGAGACGTTGCCAGTGTAATTTTCTCCCCTAAGGAAACCTAACTTTTAGAAATCTGGCTTTGCATAAAGAAGTTATGTAACCAATAACTTTGCAGTAAACACGCTTGGAGTTTATTAATTGCAGAAGTCACAACATATTCGTGTCTTGTCATATACCCTCAAAGTTTTGAAGTTTCCAAAGCTCTAGTGTCTCTAGACACTGACATCTCTGGGTACATACCTAATACCTAGTGACTGAGTTAGGAAGGCAAGAACTTTTGGTGCAGAACAGTAGGGCTTGGCAGTGACTGAGGCTGCTTAATGTGCTTCCATTTGTGTTAGTGCTTAAGCTGCAGAACCCTACAGCAAGATATGACAGCCGTGAACCTTATATTTCTGATTCAGTATGGTTTTGGCACCATTGCACAATCATATTGTGATCCTCAAGAATGTTTCCATTAAATGTTATCCTCTCCAAGGGATATGTGCCTCAGCCTGCACCTATGGTGGCCTCCACAAGCAGAATGAGAAAGGCATGAACGGGTTGTCTTACAAGTCACAGAGAAGGCACAACTTTTCTGTCATTTCTCTGTGGCTGTGAAAAGCTCTGCATTTCATCATATAATGGCAACACATAAGTCATAAAACTATCACCATGAAACTCTTAAATGGTGGAGAATTTGTAAGGATGTAGGGATATGGGACAAGGAATTTGTAAGGAAAAGGATCAATTTTGCTGGATCAAGTTATGTATTTGGAAAAAGAAAAGATTTAAAGAGTCTGATTTTCTTTTCTACCTAGAAAAAAAATGAGATTATTTAATTCCTCCCCCACTGTGAATGCATTTGTGTGTTGTCAAGGGCAGGAGATGATGCTTATTAAAGCAGGAACCCCAACAGGAAACACCTTTGCTGTTGGTGTGATGCTGACCACTGTATTTAAGGATGGAGTCTGGAAGAGAATCTTTTGGTCCATTACCTGAAATGTATGTCATTGCTTGGTTAGAGGAATCCAGCCTGATTTAAAAGCAGGCCCTGAAATTGCCCACATTCAGAGAAAAATGACCATCTCGATTATTAGAACTAAAATGGCTTCAGAGAAAAGTCCTGAAGACCCATACGCCTTAGTGCCTATAGCAGGGGAGACGTGCAGACTGCACGCACCAACCTGGACATCACCACAGCCCCAAAGTAAAGCCACAGCTGTCTCAGAGAGAACCGAACCGCTCTGGGGGCTGTAAGAATGAGAGCTGAAGGGTGGCTCCAGGCACCAACTTCCTGCACTTGGCTTTTATTCACCTTCCATATCCTGGGTTGCATCACGAGAAGTGAGACCAGAGGGGTGAGGGAGGTGATTCTGCCCCTCTACTCTGCTCTCGTGAGACCCCACCTGGAGTACTGTGTCCAGTTCTAGAGCCTCCAATAAAAGAAGGACATGGACCTGCTGGAGCGGGTCCAGAGGAGGGCCACGACGATGATCAAAGGGCTGGAGCACCTCCCCTGTGAGGAAAGACTGAGAGAGCAGGGGCTCTTCAGCCTGGAGAAGAGAAGGCTCTGAGGAGACCTTAGAGTGGCCTTCCAGGACCTGAAGGGGACCTACAGGAAAGCTGGGGAGGGACTTTTTGTTAGGGTAGGTAGTAACAGGATGAGGGGAAATGGCTTTAAACTGGAAGAGGGTAGATTTAGACTAGATATTAGGAAGAAATTATTTACTGCGAGGGTGGTGAGACACTGGAACAGGTTGCCCAGAGAGGTTGTGACTACCCCCTCCCTGGAAGCATTCAAGGTCAGGCTGGATGGGGCTGTGAGCAACCTGGTCTAGAGGGAGGTGTCCCTGCCTACAGCAGGGGGTTGGAACTAGGTGATCTTAAAGGTCCCTTCCAACCCAAACCCGCTGGGTCCCACACTGTAAATTAGGGGTGAGTTCAGAGCATGTCAGCTCTGCTGTGAGGCCAAGTACGAGTCTGTGTCTGGGCAGTTTCCTCTGATCTGTTACTGCTTTCTGGTGCAGGATGGAGATAGTCCTCTCTAGTGAAATCTCAATTTGGGGAGCACAAAGTTATTTTCCTTTCTCTCTGGTTGCTCTTGAGCTGCATCTGTTCAAGTTCTAGCAATCTTGTTAGCTGCTGATCTCTCTTCTGTACCCGCTCTTTTCACTTTCCTCAAGTCCTCTGAAGGATTCTCTTGTGAGAAACTCCTTTAATTTCCCAGTGCAGATTGCATAGTGCTGTCGCTGAAAAACCTCACCCGGTAAATCTTCAGCGAGGTTTAAGATCTCTATGAGGCAACCCTTTGCATGTAAACATGAAGCAGCGTTTTCTCTATTAGCATAAAATCTTCCATTAAGCACAAACCCTCCTACAATGAATCTCTGATCCAAAGTTTTGATTGAAAATTGCAGGCTGAAACTCCTGGAGGGCCCTTCCTGTGCTTCAGGTCTACTTGCATGAGTAGTTTGGAGGCAGAGACACCGGGAAGAGGGGTTGAGGAAGCCACGCATTTATGTGTTGTTTGTAAAACAGATGGGTTTGCGGGACACATTCCAGCTTTGGATCTTCAGTGTTTCAGAGAAGATGTGCTCATTTGAAGCAGCAAAAAACATGGTCTCATGTGCCTTTATTTGAAGTAGTGACAGCAAGGATATAGGAAAAACTGACAGTAGCATTGCTCTCCACACTGACGCAATGCATACCTTCCCATTTGTGCTAAGAATTGGACTTTAGGCTGACTGTTCTTGAAACACATTTCTATGTGACAACTTGATGTTGTGTCTGAAAGTCCTTAAAAAGCAGGTGTGCTGCAGCTGATGGAGTAAGTATAGGTTGCTATCCTGGGAAAACGGAAACTAAGATATAATAAATGCATTCAGTGTTCATTGTTTGGTGATGCTATCAAAATAGGAAACTGTATTCCGCAAATCACAGATTTTATCCTGAATAGGTAAGACCTTCACACAGGAACAAGCCAATGGAAGCCATAGCAGGACCTTTATGCTTCAGAACCGTCTCCTTTTCTGACAAGGGTTTAGATGTGAGCGCCCTGCTTGGTGTACGTTACTTTGGTGAAAGACTGAGCATTGTGCAATTCCATAAAGTAGTAGTCCTGTGAACCCATTCTTAAGTATGTATGTTGATTTAAATACATTTATGGCGTTATTTGTAAAATGCATGTTGTATTTGGTTAGTCTCGTGGATTCAGTGTGGTTATTCATGTTGGATTATTACCCAAGTGTTCTATAAATAAGGCCTGCTTCCCTCACTGAGCTGTGCCAATTAATTATTATGGAAGCACTAATTGATTTGGCAATATTCCCTGCTGTTGCTGAACATTATCCAAACCTCTCCTGTGTTTGCACTGTTGTGGCTTAAAATGTAGATTACACAGCTAAACGCCAAGTCAGCACATGCTTCAGGCAGTCTGAATACAGTAATGCTTTTGTTTTTTCCTGAGAGAATAAGCTAGGAATAGTTACATGGTTACTCACTGAGGTGGGAAGGCTCTCACACTTTTGGTTCTCAGGGGCTCTGAGACTGTTAGTCATGAAGGTGGAAAAGAAAGTATCTGTCCGTAGATTACTTCGCTGACGTAGATCCCCGCATTGGTCATCAGCCTTCTGCAAGCCTGGCAGTTACCTTTGGCCTCTGATCCTTACTGTATTGGGAATAAAAACAATGGGTGCATTACATGCAATATGTGTTATCTGTCCGATAGTTGGCTTGATGTACAGTTATTTTCTCAAATGGAAGAAAGAAAAAAAACCACTACACATTTCAGTTATGTGAAACTTCAGAGGCAAGAGCTCTGGAGAGAAATGTTACAGGAAAGATATGTTGCTCATCTCATCTTCTGGGAACTCTAGGAAGAAAGTGAGAGCCAAGCCCTCCTTTGGAAATCCAACATCTGATGAAAATTTTTTTATCTGAATTCCCCATATTTGTTTTAAATGACAGCAGACCAAGTTAACTGCACAAATCCTGCACATGTCTTAAGTTGCAAGTGAGAGCTACAGGTGTACTTGGTCGCAGGGGTATCAGAATTGGTCCTACATTAGAGACCAGCTATGGTCCGGTGCTTTAATTTTGATGCTGATCTTGATAAATTGTCGCGGCGTGACAATTAATAGACCCTAAAGAACTGGGATCCCATCCCAGGGAGAGAAACACAGTCACAGATGCAGTGGAGTCAACTCTCATTTACTGGAACTTTTGGGCTGTCTTTTATACCTGTACAGCTGCTGCACATGCCCGATTGCACCTGAGTCACGCACTCACGCGCCCACCCCCCCTTTAACCCGCCTAGCACCAGGCGTTACGTAAGCACGTGACTTACAGTGGCAAAACCAGACACCCTTCCTTTTGTTCACCGTGCTGATCAGCACGCATCCCCCTACCGCTTTTACCCGCCTCAATAAATCTTGATGTGAATATGAAACTCATAATCTTTTGCAGTTTAACTGCTGTTACACTGATTCAGACTCACACTGTGTCGTGTTACAGACAGAAGCATTATGGCACAACACAAAGCAAGCCAAGGTAATGTTGGAAGTCTGGCAAAGCCCAACTGAATTAAGTTCTTTAAACTGTCTGGTGTCCCAGAGGAGAGGTTAAGTTAGATCGCTGTTAATCTCAGCTTGGTACACGCACTTAAGTCATGAAGCATTCTACCTTGGAAAGAAGCCAGAGGGCGGGCATGCAAGGGGCAGTTAGGACACAGGAAAATGTGCGTTGCATTTCACAGTGCAAGTCTTCACTTGTACCAAGTTCACTGCTGCAAACTTTGTGTGAGTTCTACTGCACAGCAATAAACCTGAACATGTGTCCTGCTGAAGATAAGTGGTCCTATTCCTAACATTGTAAGTGTTTAAATTTGACATATCCTTAACATTACACATGGTTCACTGAGAAAAAGAGATCCCAAACAATCCCCTCACAATTCTGCTTTTTTCTTTGTAAAGTAGTAACAGAAGGGGCTTCTTGCCCAACCCAGGAGGTCTCTCAGCTATTCATGGTTCTGCTGAGTCACACTTTTTGTAAGAAGTCATCACTCAGAACCAGTGAAATGCATGATGAGTAATGAAGGATCATCTAAAAGCTTCTAGGTGAGACTGTTGGATCCACACTCTTTCTGCCTCATCAGAGAGCCGTACCATGGAGCGGCATGTTTATTGGGATAGCTCAGCAAAATACAGCTGGTGAAGAGTAATGTTTCACTGGGACGGTCCTTTGCATCGAGCTTGCCATATCGCATCCGTCTCTGAGGTGTTCAATGATTATTTTGCACATGGGGTCCAGCAGCCACTGAAGAACTGGAGCAATGATCTATACCTACGGAGGTAGGTAGGAATGGAATTAGCACAGCTCTTCCTGAGCAGCAGTTGCTGGCATGAGCCCTCATACTCCTTGTATGATCCGATCCATTCATTTCTTATTCTCAGGCTTGTTGCTGCTCCCTTTGTTTGGTGCGGTAATGCCGTACACCCATGAAGAAGATAAACTGCTTAACAGATATAGGTCTTCACAGCAATGTAATGCTCCTGGGATTCAGCACCACATATTTACAGTCTTGAAACTGATGGAATATGTGTAATTGTAAAATAGTTGATACAGGCTTTGAGCTCAGACTACTGAACTGATACGGTAACATAGGAGCTCATGTATTCATAGTCATGCAGGAATAAAACAGAACTGACCTTCTTTTATGCTGTCAGTATGGGAAGTGGTGTTTTTCCCAAGAGGCTCAGGTCATTAATATTAAATACTTTGATATCTGATATGAAAAACTCTGTGGGACCGAAGGAATGCATCATACTGCAGTGTCTGTGTTCTTCACCTCAAGTACTGTATTCACTTTTGGGCCCCTCACTACAGGAAAGACACTGAGGCCCTGGAGCGTGTCCAGAGAAGGGCAACAAAGCTGTGAGGGATCTGGAGCACAGGTCTTACGGGGAGCGGCTGAGGGAGCTGAGGTTGTTCAGTCTGGAGAAGAGGAGGCTCAGGGGAGACCTTATGGCTCTCTACAAGTGCCTGAAAGGAGTTTGTGGCGAGGTGGGAGTCAGCCTCTTCTCCTGGGTAACTAGTGATAGGATGAGAGAGAATGGCCTCAAGTTGCACCAGGGGAGATTCAGGTTGGAAGTTAGGAACAATTTATTCCCCGAGAGAATGATCAGGCTCTGGAATGGGCTGCCCAGGGAGGTGGTGGAGTCACCGTCCCTGGAGGTGTTCAGGAAATGTTTAGGTATTGTACTAAGGGACATGACTAAGGGTCTGACATTCATGCCACAGGTTCAGCTTTTGCAGCTAGGCTGCTGGCTCATATGGGCCAGGAAGGATATCCTAGCTCGGAGGTGCCAAGCTTTTTTACTACCAGAAATGCTATTGCAGACAGAGTAGCCAGCATGCTTATTTTTGCAGTTCAAGAGGCTTGCGATTCTATCCTATATGTGGGTGCCCCTGTGCTAGCAAGAATGTGTTCCATCCCTTTGATCCCTTTGTCTGCAGTCTGGGTTGCTGTTCACACATGCCCTCATGGTAATTCTACACCTAAGAAAGGCGCAGGAGTTAACCCTTGCAGCCTCGGACCCATGCAGGTCTGGCAGACAGATTTCATTTGGGCACAGTGTTTCTCTCCCCATGCCTGGCTTGCAGTTATGATAGATACTTCCTCCACTGTTATCGTGGCCACACAGCATGCGAAGTCGAACTCAACTGTGGAACGTGTTAATTGCCTCCTTAAGGAAAAGCTACGTATCCTTGGGGAGGGGGAAGGATATAGGGGGAAGATACCTGTCGGCAGGCAAGCTGAGATACAAGCAAAGGCTCTCTATGCATTGAATTATTTCGAACGTGGTGACAACGGGTGAACCCCTCACACAGAAGCATTGGTGGCCTGAGATCTTAAGTGAGGGACTGGCCCTATGTGGGTTCCAGTGCGATACATTCAGCCTCATTTCAAGGCAGAAAGTTTCTTGCTCATTGGTATTGTTTCATAGTTTGTTGTATTATAGATACTATAGTGAGTGAGGAAAAAGGTTGCACTATTCACAGGATGGTATTATTATAACAACCCTAGTAATGGTATGGAGAAGTAGGTGATTTTCCTGTGTTAGTAATGCAGCCTTAAGTATTAGAATTATTAGGCATAAGTTAGGTTACTGTGTGCTGCTTCTGTTTTAGTAATAGATAGAATGGGAATGAACAGGATTTGATGTTACCAGTGTTAGAATTTATGGGAATAGTGCTTTTAGTGTTATTTTACCACCTTCATTGTCAGTGATTCTTGATTATGATGTTATCAGCCTGTCAATTGGCATTTTCTTTGTAAAGGCAAAACCTGGAAAAGAATCCCAGGCAATGGGATGATTCTGTACTATAGAAAGATCTTGGGATAGAATGAGGTATTCAGGTAGTTTTTAGGGAACAGATAGTTGTGTCTATAGCTACAAGATCATTCAAAAGCAATATGTCAGAGTATGCGGAAGTTGAAGATTCTCTCTAATCAGTTACAGGTACACACAGAATGGGACCCTCAGGGACTCTTTTCCAGGTTGCAGCCTTGGGCCATGGGCCAGACAAGTGTTCATCCTTTTAATGGGTTTGGCAGTGTTTCATGTCATTATACTATGTATACATTATCTCACGCCCCGGAAAAAGGGAAAAGGGGAAAAGGGTAAGGAGATGGCCCTGAGAGCAAAGAACAGCGGCAACAATCTGAGGAGAAACAAACTAATTTACTAAATAAGATATCGGAATGCAAAACAACACACTATAATACAATATAATTACAATTTAAGCTGATAAATCCAATACAGAGAGAGAGAATGTCCCAAAATCAAGGTAGGCCTTACTCTACTACCGACGATAAGACGGCTGGAGAGCGAGGTGCTGCCAAGATGAGAGACGGCGGAAAAAGGGACGAGGTCTCATGATCCGCAAGTTTTTATACTGCGAGCTTTTATCTTTTCCCTCCGGCTGGAAAATGGTAACAGAGGAGCAAAGTGCCGTGGGGAATGTAGTAGTCCTTCTCTTCTGAGAACCAGGTACATTCACTACATGATGTTATGATGTGGAGTACCAACAACCAAAAATCATAAAACCATGACATCATGTAACCCTCGGGTTCATAGCTTTCCTTGGATGCTCTATTTATGCTTTTAAATGGGAAGTATATATATACATGTTACTATATATATTAGTCTCCCTGTATATTCTGTCATTCCTGACATTGCCTTCTTTTTTAAACACCTCTGCTGTCAGCCATGTTTTGCCCCTAGTAGGCTGTAATCACCAGCCCAAGGAATCTGTGAAGTGCCAAATGAGAAGTCAGACTTTATGAGCTTTCAAAGTGCTGTTGTATCTCCTATTATTTACTGAGAGCCAGCCTTCTACCAATCCTGATCTTGTTAATTTTATTCAAACCTAAATTTATTTTAAAACTCATTATCTTAATTTTACACACCAGTTTTGATGTGGTTCTGCGGTGAAAGCTCTAATACCATGTTTGCCTGTGCTGTGGAAAATACCCCTCGCGATTTTTCTGCATTTCCTGATGTTGATGCTTGATGAGGTTTGTGATGAAAAAAAATCCCTGTCAGCTGATCATGTGGGACCTATATCAGTACTACAGGGTGTTTGCAATATCACCTTCCTCCACCTTTATACATGGTGTATACAGAGAGGGCAAATCAAGCTGCTTTGCAATGTTTGTGAAATTCAGTTGAATGAACTCATGAGTGAAATTATGTCAGAATGTCTTTCCATACACCACTCTGAAAGGCAAAGTCCAGGCTGTGTAGTCAAGCTAGACATTTGTCACTGGGGGAAAACCCTGGTTTCTTTTATTTACTGCTCACTTGCGGATGCTTGTTTCCTGCTCCCCAGGGGCTCAGATGACTTCCTTTTCTGTTTAATCCAGGCATCTCCTCCTTTCTTCAAGATCTCAACATTTGTTTCTTGAGAGAGACGGGCGTTGAAGATCAGGTGTTAGTGCAGAATTCATCCTGCTGCTGCCTTGATCCCTCACTCTCCTTCTCACTGGCTCCCAGCCGTGCCTCTGCCACAGTGGGAGCAGTGATGCGGTGTGTCCATATCAGCCCCTGTTCTGGTGGGTCCTTTCTGTGCCTGGACACCTTTTTGCCATCATGCTGCACTAGATGTTCATTTCATGCTTTTCAATGTCCATTTCCAGGTAGTTTCAACCAAGATGCTGTTAGCATGTGAGCTCATGGTTGCAAAAACTTTCCTGGGAAGGGCTCTCTGACACCTGGCTATCAATTTGATTTTGTGTGTGATATGCGATATGTGCTCCTCTCTTGCATTAGAAGTCAGTGGCTGAGCAGCGGGAGAGGAACTCTGCCTTTTGGGTTGGGGAGACTGCTTTGAGGAGTACAGGAGAGTAACTGCATTTGTGCAGCTGGGCAATGGGGGGAATGGTGGAATGCAAAGACAGAGATACAACCAGTGTCATGGCACGGACTGTGAGAGCAACTAGCAGAAAAACGACTGGGCCCAAGAGTTGCCAGAAAAAAAACCACAGTGGCTCCTAAAAGAAAAGCTTTTAGTGGGTTTACTATAATCCTGGCAGCAATTGCGGGTTGCTGGACTCAGAAGGTGCCCTAAGAGAGGAGCTGTCCTTCCAGGACAAAGGGCATAGGAAACTTCATTTACAACCCCTTTGGTTTTGTCCATTTTTTCTGAGTAATGTGAGCTTCCTCTGCTTCAGGTAGTTATTTTCTTTTGTTTATGTTCCAGTAATGCTGGTGGTTCAGGATTCCTAGCCACTGGGTGTCAGCCCTTCCTAGGGAAACTTGTGGGCAGATCTGTGGCTTGACCAGCGCAGGTAGCTCATGGTTAACCCTGATGGGTAACCTCCTCATTAACCTTGATGGGACTGGGTAAAAGTGGCATTCTTAAAACATAGCAAGCAGTGAACAGAAAAAGCAGCCACTGTTAGTCATGTCATGAGCATCCAGAGATCTTTTTTTGCTATTCAAAATGATGAGAACCTTGATATTAGTTGGTATACAGTACATATTGTATAGTTCTTTAACAACAAAGAAGGCTTAAATCTTAAATCTGGAACAGAGGAGTATTTGTAGTAATTTTGGCATGGCATTCAAGAAAAGCCTCTTGCATTCTTATGCATTCCATGAATAGAAGGGAGATTTTTGTCAGGCTTTGAAAGCTATCAATACAAAAACAACCTTCTGGCTGTGCAGAACTCTTTGTTTTGTCCTTACTGAAGTATAACTGACCACAAAGCTGCACTGATGAAATGTCTAAATGTAAATTCTGGGATAGACTGAAACAATAGAATGTGCAGTTCTGTGCCATCTCCAAGACGGCTGGAAGCCACAATTAGCAGCAGAGTGGTAATTCTTGCAGCTGGTGTTCCATAGAAGGGGAATTCGGCTTCACAGCAAATCAGAATTTTAGTTGTTACTGTTTCGAAACCTCCTGACTGAGAAACCTCTGTTGCTGCTATAAGTAACGTGAAATCCTGACACTGCTCACAGGGAGATCTTTAAAGTGCCTATTCAGAGCAGGGGTGCATGACATTACTGTTTTTGACTGGAAATAGAGCCTAAAGGCAGTGATCTTGCAAATGCTACCCTTGCCCTGTGGCCTGGAACAAAAGCTGACAGGAGAGCATCACCTTGTTCTCTGTTGCTTCAGAGCGTATGAGTGCTACCTCGATGCAGCACCTTTGGGAACTGAATCTGTCTTCAGTGAGGCTGCACACCGCTGAGTGCAGAGGGGCAGGGACATTTATTTTAAACACTGTGAAACTCATAAACTGGCTTCTCTGATTATTGAGTAGGTAATGTAGTGAGCGAAGATGGGCAATGTCTCAGAAACTTCGGTGTCTCAGTTTCATCCTGCAGAAGACAAAAGACCAAGAGATGTGTCCAGGATTTTTTTGATGGTGTATTGCCACAAAGACATGTAGGTATACAGGCTGGTTTTACCCATTGGTTTTCAGACAATAGGACTTACAGAGACAATCTATATACCTTGCTTTTTTCTGTTCATGTTGTACTCATGGGACTTATTTTCTATGGTCAAACACCATAGAATTATATCTCTTTCAAAGAAAAGGTTTTGTTCCTCAGTTGTCCATCACAAACTTAGAAAATCAGAGCGCTTTATCTACAGAGAGTGCAGAGAAACAGCTGTGCCCTTCATTTAATTCAGTGGCAGCCAGTATTCCGGGCAATGCGCTGTTCTGTGTTTCTGGTATTTCGAGTTCCAGGATGATGTCTCCTGTTACGTGTGCAGGTGTGCATCCTTAGAACAGCAGCACAGCGGTGGGTGGGCAATGGCAGGGAAAACACCTCTGATGCCAAGCAACTGTAATTAGTGTTGAAAACTGATGTTCAGTCACACAAATGTGGAGCAAAGTAGTAGTTACAAAAAGGAAGGACATCATGTTTTCCACTGAAGCTGTTGTTTTTCTTCTGTAAAATGTAATCGAGTTGTTTATTTTCCCAAGTCAGCAGTTTCAAGTATGATGGAAAGCAGAAACGTCTAACCTGCCTGCTCTGGTTTGTCCTGTGCTCTGATCTTTGTAGATGAGAAGGTTTAGGTGATACTTCGGAGTTATATTTATGCATCATTTTAAAACTTATCCACATTTTATTTGCATATTTATGCCCCACTGGTGTTCTTATCATGCTGTGGCACGACATGGCTTAATCATGTCTTAACAGTGAAGCCAAAGTAAATGGAAGCTCAAGGTGCAGACAGCTCTTTAACAGTGCTCCACTGTTGAAGACCAGAGATTCTGTTGGTGTCCTGAACACTCATGCCATCGCCTAGGCTCTGCACTGCTCCTGCCACTGACAGAGCTGTTGGCAGTGATGTGGCTGGGTGACCTGTGAGGACTGCTATCACTTGTATTGATGGCATCCTGCCCACACTAGGCTCTGAACGCAGCGCTTTCCTTCCTGCTGCCACTTGTGTGCTCTGTGACATGGAGCAGAACACACATCTGTGACTGCACCTTACTGACATCCCTTGTCTGCCTGTCCTATATAGGAAGGACTCTTGGAAAGATGATTTCCTGAAGGAGCTCTCGGTAATGTGGCTGAATTAATCTTCTCTTCCCTTGTAGATCTCCAGAGCAAACACTGTTTTGGAACTCCCAGAAGTGTCCCCTTCTCCTGCTTGGTCAGCTGCTCCTCCTTGCTGAACTGCTGTCTCTAGAGAAGACACAGGCACACCAGCACATCTGGTTTCTCTTAAGTTAGATAGCTGGTGGGGCATTCAGCTTTTCCTCAGCAATTATCTTGACATTCCTGTAGACTTCAAATGCAGAACTCTCAGGAAGATAATTATCACCTCCAAGAGGAGCAAACTTCTGAACAGCTAACTAGTAATGAAATACTCTACTAGGCATTCTGGGTGGATCTGTGAACACCTTATAGTTAATCAAGGTAAATTCCTTCATTTGGGAATGTTTCATAATTACAGCAAAGGAACAGTAGCAACAAAAAAGCACTAGGGGTTTAAATAAGATGGGTCTGAGTGCAATTGGAATCTGTATTGAACCTGCCAGGTCCATTCATACGGGACCCATTTGTAGCTGCCCACTGCCACCATTCTGTTCCCAGGCAGGTTTCTGGCCCTCCTGTGATGGAATTCATCTGATGGCTCCTGGGAACGTGCATAGCAAACTTTCACGAAAGCAGCTTCTCCAGCTCAGAAGAAAGAGAGTGGATGGAGATGGCCAAGTCAATATTTTTGTCAAATGACTCGTTCCTTGCTATAATCTCTTGAAAGGTCACTCAGCCGTGGTTCATGAGCACCACTTTCTCTGTGTGTGCAGGATAGTCTTTCTGGCCATCTCTCCATAAGTCTAGTCATTTGTGTCATATTAGAATGAGGTCAGAGAACAAGGTGCATGTTTGACCCACTACATTGTAGAGGTCAAGAACTCTTGATTTGAAGAGATGTTGTATCTCTCATTGAAATAATAGAATCATATAACAGCTTGTGTTGGAAGGAACCTCAAATATCATCTAGTTCCAACACTTCTGCCACAGGCAGAAGTCAGCCACTAATTCAGGCACTGTATCAGGCTGCCCAGGGCCCCATCCAGCCTGGCCTTGAACACAACAAAACCACTTTGTAGTGTATCTACACTTAACCCAATCTGATTACTTTATTTGATTTTCCATAGAGCACAGCAAAAGGCTTTAAATACTGATTTTTATAGGCAGATTTTCCAAAGGAGGCATCAAGAATCAGGTCTCTGTTTAAAAATTCATCTTGGAATACCATGAAGGGGTCACTTTTTTGGGATCATTCTGTTTGAACTTATTTTCTTTTCTGTGAAATGTGATGATTAGAATTGCCACAGTGGCCAGGTCGATCTGTTTTGCCCAGCATCCTGCATCTCTCAGCGGTCAAAAGATGTCCAGGAACAAGTCTAAGAATACTACTAACATATAGTGAATCTTCTCCAGAGTGTGATGTCAGCTGCCAACAGTTTGTAGCTCAGGGTCTTCAGTCAGAGAAGGCTCTTTAAATAGGACTGTTTTTAAATAGGTTTGGATATTATCAAGAGCTAAAAAAGATATTATCAACAGTTTTTGACTACTCACACTATGTTTTTTTCCAGAAGTAGAGCTGCAGGGGGAAGACAGGCTTAATGAGCTGCTGAGTAAAGGAGACTGAGATACTGAAGCCTTAACTGCTTCTCCTGGCTTTGTCTTATTTATTGTCAAGACCAAAACTAATAACACCTCTGAGCACCCTTTCTTTGTGTGGTAAGGGGTCTGGAGGATGGCATGAAGCGTGCTGTGGAAAGGGCTCATATGTTAAAGGATGTCTCGTTCAGTCTAGAAATACGTAGGTTGCTCAGGAAGTACTGCCTTCTCTGTGTTTCCATTAAATGAGAGAGGATACAGAGAGCACAATAACACTATTTGATAGAGCAAATTCTCAGCTACAAAACTGTTTTTCAACATAGTCACCACCATCAATGATGCATTTTTCCCAGTGATGAACAAGGTCCTGCATGCCGTGCTCATAAAAATCGACACTAGCAGAGGTGATCCACAGTTTCACAGCTGCTATGATGGCGTAGTTGCTAGGAAAACATTGCCCATGCAGTCCGTCTTTCACTGGCCCAAGTAGATAGAAGTCAGAAGGCACCAAATCTAGACTATATGGTAGGTGTGATAGGACAGTCCAGCCATTATTAGCAATCTGATGTTATTGGTTTGCAAGAGAAAGGTTATCTTCTTCTCTGGCCTGACTCTGGAAGATTGAGCCTTCAGCTTAGACAGTGACCTGATATAGCAGTCAGAGTTGATGGTTTGTTCAGGTTCCAGGAAATATGGAAGGATCACTCCTTTCCTATCCCAGAAGACACCACACATCATTTAACCTCTGATGACTGTATCCTCAGCTTTTTCTTCAGAGGGAAATTCACATGTCACCACTTTGTGAATTGCCATTTTTACTCCAGCTCATTGTGGTGACACCACATCCTGTCACTGGTAATGATGCCATGCAGGAAACTGTCACCTTCAGCCTCTTATTGGTTCACTATGTCCTTGCAAACTTGCAGACTGTGTTCTTTCTGTTCTTGTGTGACCATTCACGGTACCCACCTGGAGCAAACTTTGTGATATTCCAACATTGCTGCCATTGTTTCCAAAGCATTGAAGCTGATATGCAGCTCTGTACATAGTTCCCTGGTCATAATTGGCCAATTTATGCAAATAAGCTGATCAAGATGCTTTTTATTTCATGGTGTGATAGGTGTGCATGAACGTGCATAGGTTGTCTGCCTTGTTTTCCACATTGATGTAGCCACTACTGAAGTGCACCGCCCACCCCTCGCTGTGCTACATCCACCGTTTGGTCTCCATCAGTGTCAGCAAGTATCAATGAATGTCAGTGGGCACCATTTTTTCCCCATGGAGGAATTCAATCCCACACCTTTGCTCCATCCGCATTTCCATGTCAGCCACCATTTGTTGGACTGCCCCTCTGCTGCCATCTGTCACATGGCAACAACATGCAACGAGATATTGCTGGGAAAGTTCAGCCTCTACTGCCATCCCACCAACATGTGCCCCTGACATTGATGGCCAACATCATAAAACATTACTCCAAGAACAGCCCCTGTAAATTTGGAATATTGGGATTCAGAGTCTACCTTTCTACATCCTTTCTGCAATTATTGTTCTAGCTCATCTAATCTTTTAGGAAAGGAAACATTTCTTCACATACCCAGAAGTGCCTGAATAGCAGCTCACACTTAAGAAAAATACATGATTTAAAAGTTACCTATGCTGCTGAAACTTCAGAAGTTATTAATGTTTTCTGGTATTTCACAGATAGTTTTGTCCAGCTCAAATAAAGAACTGTTAAGAGTTTTAACCTGACAGAAATTTAGGCAAAATGACATTGCAATCACATTTACTCTTTTCTTGTCTGTGTACTGATTCTTTTTTTTATTATGTTAACTACAAACCAGCTCCTCTTATGTCTTTTTTGTTTGCTAACATTTGATAGCATTCACCTTTTAATTAGTGCTCAATTCATAGTAGAAGTAAGGAAGTAAACCAGAACACAGAGAGCTGATAGATAATTGAAACCCATATTCTAGTATGTAAGACACCCATACTCCACCCAGGTTAGCTCTCCAGCTGAGCTTCTCCAGTATCCTTCAGGGTTTTGTTTAGCCAAAGAAAACTGCTTTGTGTTACTATTATTAGAATATTTCATCAGTTCTTCTGAACGAATGGCGGTGGCTACCACAGCAGTTCATTGAGAAGAACGTAGAACTGCAGATATCTTGGCCTGTATTGGGGTTTGCTGTAGAGAACTGGTTAACTCTCCCTGAACTACTTGAATGCAGGGATGGGAAGTGCAGAGCCCTCGGGTCTCTGCTAAACATCAGATATGCACCAAAATGTAAAAAAAGAAATGTCGACAAAGTGTTTCTTAATAACATATACATTCACAAATGTGCAGGGCAAGCAAGACATCTCCTCCTTCCTTCTCATTATCTTTTCTACAACATGCATTTTGGAGGTGCTGTTTTTCCAGTTGTACCTGCTATGTAATCACTGAACAAACTCAAAATGGGCAGCAACTGACCGCAGCCCTGGGAAGAATAAAGGCCTGGATGGAGATCTTGCTGCAGTTCTGTTTGTCTGACACAACTCTGGGACTGTAGGACTGCAGTCTCTGCAAACTGCTAGTGAAATGGTGCCACTTTTACGTGGGTTAACAGGCTTTGTCATGGAAGACTTTCTTAGGCATTATTTTTAGACATGAAAACATATAGAACCATCAGTCTGCATTTATGCGGGCAAATATATGACATCCCTGACTGTAAGCGCAATCTCATTTCCACTGCAGCCTTGCTCACTTTCTCACTACACCACAATGGTACATGGGGTTGTTTTGCTGATGAAGGTTGTGCTCAGTGGCCATGAGCAATATTTTTTGTGCCATTAAACATGGATTTTCTGTTTGATTCTCCATAAACTTTTGACAAGCTTTGCTATAGGATGTTGTGGAATGCAACAAAAACTGTTCCTTTCCACTTCATCTTCTTGTTTCCTTCCCATACCCATTGAGTTTTCTCCTCTTGTGCTCACCTTCCCTCACCCTGACTGCCTGTGTGGGAGGAGCACTGCATTTCCTGCCTGGCCAGACAGCTTGTATTGGAAGGCAGGGCTCTTACATGACAAGCAATAGCTTCCTTGTGACAAGGCAAAGCAGTTGTGATGTGCCTCCGTGTTCTTGCTCAGAGGTGGTGGGAACACCTCGGACCTATACAGTGGTGGCAGTGAAGACTGGGGAGCTCCAGTTGCATCTTGCTGCTGGTTTATGTTGCACAAATTGCTGGAACTGTGAAGTCTCTTGGGTTCTGGTGTCAGTGGCTAAGTGTGAGATTTGGCTGATACAAGAAACTGATGAGTGAAAACTGAAGACTCCTTAAGGACTATTCTCCAGTCTTCAGATGTGGAAGATTAGAGGGTTTTTATAACCCTGCTTTCAGCTGCCTCCTTTGAAGAAACAGTGAACAAATTTTCGGGGCACATGAAGCCCAGGCAGAGCGTGGTATTACAGAGGTTTCAGTTCAGACAGCGGGTACAACAGCCAGGTGAGACTTTTGTGACCTTTGCTTTGGCATTGCAAGAATTGGCATCAGCCTGTGCTTTTGGCTGTTGGCAGGAGGAGCTGATCCTGAAGCAGCTAATTGACAAAGCAGCAGACTGGCGAATTCGGGAGAAGCTCTTGATGGAACTTGGCAGCTTGACTCTGGCCCAGGCAGTGGAGCTGGGATCACGAATGGAGAGAATGTTGCAGAAAACTTACCCAAGGCTTATTTCTGCACTGACAAAGCAGTGGGAGAACTGGAGTGACAGTAGTAAAATCTGGAAGACAAGAAAAGGTAATTGCTGTAAACTATCATACTGCTGGGAACAGAAAAGCTTCTCAGCTCTCACAGCGAAGTATCACCAAGAGAAGCAAAGCCAATTCATCCCACCTTATCACAGCCCAGTGTCATCTGCAGCAGTTCTGGGGATGCAGCACTTGGGCCAGCAACTGAGTCCTGCCCCTTCAAATGCAAAACCCAGGAGGGCCAGGAACTGCAAGGTAGGCAGATGGTTGAAAAGGGGCTGGAGAAGAGTGACAGAAAACTGAACAAGGGCACCTGGGACCAGACAGTGGAAACTGTGGGTCTGATGCTTTTATACAATACCAACCATAGACCATGTTACAGTCCTAGCTTATACCCAAGCACTTGAACACTTACATGAAAGCTTTTCCTCTCTGGAATTAGGTTATTATCTATGTGACATTACATTCCATGGCTTTTCATTTTTGTCATTTGCAAGAGTTACATTTTGTGTGAAGGCTTTAGGTGAGTTCTTGACAATTGTGAAAGCAGTGCCTGCATTTGTGGTGTATTGCCATGTTGGCTGGAGGCTTCTACTAGAAGTTGTCAAAGAAATATTGTTATTAATGGAGTTTTGAATTTGTACTAGACAAGGCTGTATGCTGTCTGGAAAATATTTGTAACCTGTAGGAAAAGAATTCACCCCTGTAAGAGCTGTAAGATTTGTAGAAACCTCCATCACTCCATAGCCAGTGTGCTTTGGAATATAATGGTTGTGTGATGAAGTATCAGATTTATACTATAAATAAAGAACATAATTAAAAACATATAAGTATAGGACAGGCCAATAAGCATCATAGATTTGAGTCCGTATCTAACTGAGGTACCTGTGAAATAAGATCATAGAATCATGGAATCATAGAATTGTTTGAGTTGGAAGGGACCCTTAAAGTCATCTAGTCCAACTCCTGTGGAATGAACAGGGACATCTACAGCTTGATCAGGTGCTCAGAGCACCATCCAGCCTGACCTTGAATGCCCCCAAGAACAGGGCATCCACCACATCTCTGGGTAACTTGTGCCAATGTCTCACCACCCTTACTGTAAAAAACTATTTCCTTGTATCCAGTCTAAATCTGTTGCTCTTTTAGTCTGAAACCATTTTGCCTGGTCCCATCCCAACTGACCCTACTGAAGAGTCTGTCCCCTTTAGAGTCCCTTAAGATACTGAAAGGCCTCACTCATGTCTCCCCACAGCCTTCTCTTCTCGAGGATGCACAGCCCCAGCTCTCTCAGCCTGTCCTGGTAGGGAGGTGTTCCATCCCTGAAATCTCTTCTGTGGCCCTCATCTGGACGCACTCCAACAGGTCCATGTCTCTCCTGTACTGAGAACTCCACATCTGGATGCAGTGCTCCAGGTGAGGCCTCACCAATGCAGAGCAGAGGGGCAGGATCAACTCCCTGACCTGCTGGCCACGCTGCTTTTGGTGCAGCCCAGGTTACAGTTGGCTTTCTGAGCTGCGAGAACACACTGCTGGCTCATGTCCAGCTGCCATCCACCAGTACCCCCAGGTCATTTTCAGCAGGGCTGTGCTCCATCCTTACATCCTCCAGTGTGCACTGATAGTGGGAGTTGCCACGACCCAGGTGCAAGACCTTGCACGTGTTCTAGTCGTAGAAATTCTGCTGCAACATATGTCTGTTCACAGTATTCTGCTCTACTTTAGTCTAAGCAGAGGACAGGAGGATCAGTTCCTCCCTCTGTCTTCTTTTTTGTCTTTTTTATTAATGTGATTTCAACAAGGTCTTTGATTCTGACAACCACTCTTTACTTGGTTCCTCTCTGGCAGCTAAGTGGAAATAGCCATTTGTGTAATACAATCACAGGGTTGGAAAGAAAGGAAACAGTGATAATACTTCTAATACTTTATGGAGCCAGCTCTCAGGGTAGGACAATTGTTTGCAGAAGTGAAAATAAGAGAAGCCAAAGTACAGTCTGTGTGGAATTGGGCACTTTTAAAACAAAGTTGTCCTCAGTGGGCTGCACAGAAGCAACCTGAAGTCTTCTCTCTCTAATATCTTAAGAGATAGGATTTCTGTGTGCTTTTAAGAGGTATGTCACTTCACTGCTTGCTTTGTCATTTCTGAGTTCCATGCTGTGAGCCAAACAGGCAAGCTGCATCCTCTTGCAGCTGCCTTGTCTTCCCCAAGGCAATTATCTGTGATAAGCTACCATATTGTAATTAAATGTTTAGACTGGCTTGAACAATTGAATATTGTACTTCTAACATGACCATAATATAATAATGCTTGTTGTTAGTGCTGTTCCTGACAGGTAATGAAAAAAATACTGAGGTTTAAAATTCCTGATGTACGTTGCATAGTCAGCACTGAAACAAGTGAAAAGGCTGACTGCAGAGAAACGAGCTGGACTGAGAAGTACTCTGACACAAAGCAGTGCCAGCCAGGATCTTCAAAGACTTCAACATGTATGATTTTCTGCTTTTTGTTTCCTTTTAAACGTCACTTGAACTTTGCGGTTAAGACCCATGTTGAGGTCTGCTTTATTAACTGAAGTTTACAGCTTTTTGGATGTTCATGAGGTCTGTGTGCCATTTTTCTTGAAATGACCTTAAAATGGTATCAAATGAGACACAACTTTTGCAAGGTTTTTTTTGTTTGTTTGGTTTTTTTTTTTTTTTTTTTTTTTTTTTTTTTTTTGTTTTTTTTGGCCTAGTGATGGTTTGGAGTCAGTGCTGTACTAAGTAAAGTCACCAGGTTGTAGCTACTGTATTCCTGATTCTTCAGGGCTGAAAGTGGAGTTTGGGCTTAAACAGCACATCTCCATAGTTGAACTGGTAAGCTTCCAAATCTTTCTATGTGTTCAGGTTAGCTGAAGTGAGGCACTATGGGATGGGTTGAGTGGCTGGAACTAAATCGCCTCTGGCTGTGTGTTGCCTAGCACCTGGAGTGGCTATTTGCTGATCCCCAGGTAGTTATTCAGGGTATCTGGGAGCCTAGGAACAGGTGAAGAACAGATATGTTGGTGTGAATGCACCCAGCCCTGGCTTTTGCTCACAGATGTACTGCACTGGATTTTCTTCTGAAACACCTTTTCTTCTTTTCTACACATTGTCAAGTTGGAGAAGTTGAGTGGGATGAGTTGCTGTAGTTTGTCTCACCTCCTCCAATCCCATCCCTAGCCTTACAATACTAAAAACCAAATCCTTGCCACTGAGATAATGAGTGATATGGTTGTCAAGATAACACTTTTCAGGGACAGCAATTTCTATTCAGTTTCTATTCTTTCTATAGGAACCAACCAACCAACCAACCAAACCCCACAAAAACTATTCTTTCATCAGCAAAATTTAGGGAAACCAAAATAAACACTGCCATTTTGCAGTGAGATCCTTTCTAGACTAAGAAGTAGGGCTGGTTCGTTCAGTCTTTCTTCTTACGTTATGCTTTCTAGACCTCTCTCTTCAGATATTCTTGGGCCCTTTCTGAGCTCTGCAACTAATACATGGTTACCTACATTTGCAGGGCAGCCCAGGTTACTTGTAGGTCTGAACTGCTAAAGGAGTTCTTTGCTAATGACTGCTGCTCATTGTCACCTCAGCATTACAATTACGTATTCCTCTAGGCCTGAGTTCCACAGTAAAGTAAGTGAACAATCATCTGCAAGTTAGTAATTATTGAATTAGAGGGCTACAAAGAGCCAGAAAGGGTCTTCTCATCTGTCTTTCCACTGGAGATCAGCTCTACTAATGTCATTCCTGTCAGATGGGTATCTAATCTGTACTTAAAGACTGTAAGTGATGGCTTCTCCATACTAGCCCCTAGACAATCCATCCCCAGCTGTCATTATCCATTCTTTTGTCTTGTTTTAATTTTTATCTGACTAGAATCTGCTCTTCTTCAATGTTATGTTCCTTAAGTCTTGTTTAATCCTTCTTGTTTTATCCATTTGAAGAGATCACAACCTGGTAGCAGAAGTTAAAATCTTTTCACATTGAATTCTCTCTCTAAATTACCACTGTTCTTCCAGTCTTTCCCCATAGTTTATTCAGGTTGGTTCATTCTTGTTCTTTTGGTTATTGCCAGTTGCTTCATGTATCCTGATGTAGGTTACACATCAAGCTTCCCTGAACAACTCCAGCTGAGGACTTTCCCGTGCCAAGCACAAGTTTGTCATGCTACTGTAACTCCTGTATCTGTTGTTTTAGCCGTGTGAACTGTTGGGAATGTCAGAAAATCTCTTGAAGCCACTGACATGAACGAGGCAGGAGTCTTGTGGGGAAAGCTCTGTTGGTAGATACACTAATCCACCATTGTAGTGAGTGAGCATAAATGATTTAAGTCAAACCGTGTGACATCATCAAATGAATTCATCGACGGGATAAAAGGTTCCTGAGGGTAGGCAGGATCTCACAGGATGTTGTGAGAAGGGCTTTTTGGTCATACAGAATCATCCCTTGTGGGTCTTGAAGTATAAGGCAGGGTTTCAATTCATCTCATGAGTCAGAGTCATGATTTCAGGAGTCATCAGGATTTCATTCTCCTCTCCCAGTCACTTAAACTTGTATTTACAGCATAGCTCTGAGGTAGGGAGGTGTTACCATTGTTTTATACAGGTGAAATTAGATCTAGTCAAAGCAGAAGCAAGGCATTATATTGCATACTGAACAGCTATTCCAAAAAAGACACTGGAGCCCCAGGAGCTGAAGGGCTTGTGCCCACAGGTCATAGTGTGCAGTACTCCTCATCTTCAGTCCAGATCTGAAATCCTGGCAAGCATTTAGTAGCAAAGGCTTGCTTTGATCCTCACAGTGTGCCATGCAGACATAGAAAGGGTTTGAGCCTGAGAAGCTGCAGTGCTGCCTGATTACGTTTCAGCTGCAGATCAGGCCTAGAGCTGATGCAGTTCTCTTGCCTCCAGTGATGGAATTTAAAATACCTGTAAATAGCCCTTCTTCTTCCTGTCATGTGGGAAGAGAAGTGAAAACAGTGAGCAAATAACTTTTTTTCAAACCGCCAATTTCATGCAGCTGAATCTGTGTCTTCCAACAGCCTTGCAAGCTAAGTTTTTGTTGAAGGTTGTTACTTAGTGCAAATTGGCATGTTACTTGATCTGTTCTGCCTGTAAAAACTTGAGGAGGAGATTTTTCTCAGCCGCTGTGTAGAGAGCAGGAAGGGAGCAAGCACACTGTTGGCACTGGAAGATCTCATGCCACCCAGCTAAGCTAAGTTCAAATAAGGTGTGAGGATGCAAAGTTGTGCTGGATTCAAATCACTTCCTGAGCTCAGGAGGAAGAGAACTTTAGTCTCATGTCAGAAAATCATCCTTCCCATGTCCCTCATTGGAATGCTGACACCAGATCTGATGCAGTCTGTTCGTAAGAGCTGTCTTTGTCTGCAAAGCCTGTAAATTGAGTTTCTGTGCGTGTAATATTAGCAAGAGCCCAGAGGACAGATTATACTCTTCAGGGCAACCATGTAAGTGGCAGCTAAAGGTCATTACAGGCTGTTGGTGAGGAGAAGTCCTCAGGAGTTTTATGCATATGGGGTGGTATGGACCGAGAGTTAACCTGAAGGTGAAGGGCAGTGACAAGGAAAGGAAGAAAAAACCTAATCTGACTGTCAAAAGCCAGGCTGACCTTATTAGCAAGCAATTATATAAAGCTATCTAGAACATGCAGTTAGTAATGGTAAGTCAGGCTGAGACATGTGGAAGAATCATGCTTTTATTATTGACATCTCGTAACAGGGTGCAGGTTAAACAGCATCCCACTGAGTCTCATTAAATTCATCCCAACTGATACAAAATGACAAATGTGGAGGAAAAGTATACAATTCTCTTTCTTTCTATGTATTTTATTCCCATTGATGTCCATCTCTTATCTGCCTTCTTGAAGCTATTCTTCCTTAGAATGCAATTAAGAAACAACCTGAAAATGTGTTAGGTGCATTTCAGTTCTGTCACCTCTGTGAGTCCCTGGCTGACATACATACACACCTTTTAGTTATGTCTCTCTCCTTGTTGCCCTTGAAGTCTTTTTCTCTGGTTACATAGTAGTCTGTGTGAGGAGGCCTCAGCCCTCAGAGAGACATTACATTCAACAGAGAAATGAAAAGACAAAAATAGCGAACTGAGACGGCTGAAATCCTGGCTCAGCTGCAGATGCCCTTGTATGTCTAGAGAGAGACATTTATGAATATGTAAAATGAAGAGAGTACTTCCTCCCTCTCCCTATTTCCCTCCTTTTATCTTACAGTATGAACACTTTGGGGCAAAGGCCCTCATCATGTTTACCAAGTGCTTAGCACAATTAGGTCATAGGCTTCTTAGCATCCAGGAACCCAGCATAAAAATGTGTCAGTGAAAGAGTGTTTGGGGTAATTATATTGCGACTAGCCTGATCTAAAGGGGTGGCGTGACCACAGAGATAATAGTTCAAAAACAAACAACGTAATTGAGAGGGAGATGCAGTAGGTGAGCGTAATGGGCAATCTCTGATGGTGTTTTCATTGCAAGGAGGTCAAGACATATGAGGAGATCAAGAAATGCTCTGTCAGTCACAACCTTGTGTCTCTCAGGATTCACCAAGACATCAAAGTGCTCTTTTAATTAAGTCTGAATTATAACTGTCTGCAGACTGATTTTCTTGATTAAACAAAGCAAATCTATGGTTCTCAAAATGGAGAGAGTGATTGGATTAATTTATAGAGCAAAGAAGCCATATATCTCAACTCATTACATCTGACCTCCAGCTTCACTGCTTGGACAGTGAGCAGCTGGGCATTGGGGGAGCATCAGCTCATGTCTTGTGGCTATGGTTGCGCACATGCCCTTAGAATTTCTTGGACTGCACCTTATCTTTAATGAAGCCTTTTTTTTTTTTTTTCTGTAGCTTTCTTCTTCACATGAAATTGTTCTGTTTTTATTTACTGTCTTCCTACTCCTCACATTCAGCATTCCTTGTATAATTTCTCAGTAGAGTTAAAATATATATATATATATATATGTTTGTGCTAAAGTGTACTTACGAAAATTGGATTGCAGCATGTTTATGGAAAGACAGATGTTAAGAAATACAAGATACATGGCATGCTCTGCCTGGTCTGCTACACCAGAGAAGAGTTTGAAATGAAGGGAGAGTGGTAGAATACTAAATTGTAAGGCAAGCAAAAAATATTCCTATTTTCATGCAAAGGTAATAAAGTCTAGCAACATAGGCCTTCCATGTGCCAATGCTAGTACAGCAAAGCAATGTACTCCTTTTCAAATCATCCAGCAGAGGGAGTATTGCAATGCAACAAAAGCAGAGTTTCAAAGTGCCGGGAAGCTGCTTGAGTCTTAATTTTGTGCTATTTGGGTTCCAGATTTTATTCGCCATTGTATTTTTTTTTTTTATGAAGAAAGTATATTTTTATATTTTAGAACAGTTACAGTATTAATTATTGATACAGTTTAATATTTTACATTTGAAGAGTGAGCCAATGAAATTTGTGTTTTTGCTGAAATCCAGGATTTATTTTCATGCAAACGAGCTGTCAGAATAAATAAATCTACAAATATTGTCATAATACTTGTGTCTGATACTGCTACACTGATAAAAAATGTACTTCTGCTGCAAACAGCAGTTCTTATGTACTTCTCTTCCACATAACCCAGTCAATCTTTAGGCCTCTTCACTGCCTCATCTCTTCATCTGCTGGGCAGTCCTCCTGTAGCTGAAGCTAAAACTAATTTCTTGTTGAGATCCTTAGCCTGCAGTGCAGTAAGAGACTGGAATGAAGTTTGCATTTATTAAAGGGACTGTGTATTTCCCTGTGCACGCTGAGTGTGATCAGGCAGCTCGTTGCAGCCTCTAGATGGCACCCAGCCTACGCACTGTTAGTAGAAACTAATACTACTGGCCAACATGTTTTATCTTGGCCAGAATTCCTGCTAAGCTGTATGTGGTAGTACAAGTGTTAATGTCAAAGGAGGGAGGTAATGGCTTTGGCTTTGAGCTATAGCAATGTTTTCGTGTTGGATTGGCTTGCTGAAAGAAATCAGAGAAGCTGTGTGAAGGGCAGCAAGCCACCTGCTTGCGGCAATTTTGTGCTGACCAAGTCCTGCACGATCCAAGCTGCAGGGAGACATCACGGTGGGGGCAGGTTTGCCTCTGGGTCCAGTGCCTGGGCTGTAATGCAGAAGCACTCACCAAGCAGAAATGCCGTGCTGCCACTTGAGCTGACGGGAGGGCAAAATACACTCTGTTTTTGTCAACTACTCTTAGGGTACTTACATACTTCACTGATTCTGCACACTTCTTTTCACCTTTGGTTGCAGCCCCCTTTCTCTCTTGCCTTCATCTGGCACTACCACCTCGAGTTGCTGCCACAGCCTTATGCAATTCCTTGTGTATTCCTGCTGATTTTGGAATTGCTTAACCATTTGGAGGATTTCTGGTGGAGGCACTAAATACAACTAGAGTAAGACACTCATGCAGAGGACATCTGCATGTTGTTTCCTCTTGTCAGTAGTTGCTGGCATAGCGCAAGTTCTCACAAACCAACAAAACTGGATTTGAGATCTTCTTTTTCAGCAAAATGTAACAGTACTGCTTGGGAACAGTAGCAGGCTCACCTATCTCTTGTGAAAGAGTGAGATACATTGTTGTTATGACTCTATAATGAAAATGTGATGGCTTATGGATGAAATATCCTGCAGCAAAAGATGCAAGTGATGCAAATACAGAATCAGGTCTCAATAATCAGTGATTCATGACTTCCCCACCAAATAAAACACTTCCTGCTGCTCCAATGGGAGCAAATGTCACGCGGCAGCATTGTCAGTCCTCAGTTAGCAGGCAGCGTGTTTGGAAGGTATCTTACCTTACACAAATAGAAGTCTTCACACCTGAAAGTTGCAAGTTCCATCTTTCCTTAAGTAACTTCAGGTTGACATGGTTATATATGCTGCACCCAATAATACCAAGACAGATCAGTAACTTTAATTTCAGCCTGTTTTCTTGTTGTGTTTCAGAGACAGTGAAGGAGAAGCAAGAGAAATGCAGGCAGGGGCAGCATTGCTGTGGTTTGTCATTGTGAATTGACAAAGCCTTCTGTTTGGTGCTGTTATATAGCAATCACTTCCTCTAGACCAGCATGATCAAATCAGAACAAAGTTTCAAGGAGAATGAATGCAATTAAAAGACCTGTTGGAACTCAAAACTCAATTAGCAATTCTGATCTGGCTTTGATGGAGAGCACTCCCAGGAGTGAGATTGATGTTCCCAGGGGAAATATATTTTACATTCGGGATTCAGCATGTACACTGGAGGTGTAGACCTCTAAATCATTTTTGGTAGCCCTGCTTTTGACTTGTCAGTCCCTTTTTTTTCAGCTTCAAGTCCATTTCCCTTTCCTGGCTCAAGCTGTATATAGTGTTTGAGGGTGCACAGTGAGATATTCTTACTGTGTACCTGCACAGCCATCCAAGGAATCAATGCCATCCTTAGACATACCAGACTTTGTATGGATACTTGGTGGATATTTTGAAGCTTCTGACTTTCTCATTGTAACTTCATGCAAATTAAAGGCTGATCAGCATCTTAGCTGAGAATCACTACCACATGTCTACTCATTTCTCGGGCTCATAATTGTCTGTGTGGAGAGAACAGGGCTACATCAAAGGAGCTGTCTTCATTCCACAAATCCTATCAATGTACACACATTACCAATCAGGAGAAAAACAAACTGTATGATAGCTGGTTGGGGCAAAAGTCTTGCCTACAAAAGGCACTGAGAAGTAAGAGACCAATAGACGAAGGTGAGGATGGGACATGTTCAGGCCTGGGCCTGTCCAAGGGATGATAGCTGATGTTATTAACTGCTGTCCTTCATAACTAGAACTATATTTCTCCTCTCCCACAGGGTTTGGTTGCCTCTGTTTTGATTACATGATTTTTCAAAATACTCACAAAAAAAAAAAAAAACCAACCCAAATAACGAATTTGGTGGCAGGGTGGTCGCAGTCTGAATATCCCAACATAGCTGAGTTTGGAATGATAGCTAGACTGTAAGAGATCTCTGCTCTATTTTATTTATAATTTAATTCATAATTATCCTTGGGGACAGTTGGACATCTTGATTACTTTGTTCCTACTTGCCTGAACAGTTTTTATCTTAGTTTATTGCCATCTGTAAATTCGTGCTCAGAACGCTGTTGGAGAGGCAGTGTTGTTACTGCAGAACAACTGCTGCGGTACTCACTGCTGCGTGAGCCAACTGCTCACAGTTTGTGCTGCTCACCCATTATGGGAAATGCTGCTCTTAGCTGCCTTGATGCTGGTTGCCTGATGGCAGTGGGATTTGACATTCTTCAAGGACCTCAGTTATATGTATAGCTGATCACATACAGTAAAGAACATGTTGCTCTACTGATTACATGACTCAGGCTGCAGATATACTGCAGTTCACCTGGGTTTATTTGTGTGGTCTGTGAAGCACTGAATCCTCTCCTCCCTCCTCCATTCAATTTATGTTTTTCTTTGTCAAGAGAAAACACCAGTCTTTTCATTGAGTCTTGACAGAGGTGTCTTGAGTGTTCAAAATTGCATGAGAGAAAAAGGGTAAAAGCCCTCTCATGGAAGGCTCTCAATGCTGTCAAAGACCTCCTTTCTCTCCAGTTTTTTTATCTGTTTCAAATCTATTCTGTTTCCTCAGCTTACCACAACTCCCTTTAGAGGTAACCCTATTTTCCTAGAACTTTCTCTTTTCCAATTTACCTTCTACATTTTGGAGTATAAAACTGTAAACTCTGTGATATATCCTTAGATATGATTTGTAATTGGACTTACTATAAATGTGAGGACTCCGTTCTCTGGGATGAAGCACCCTGGTGGAGGTGACACGTAACTGAGGCCAAGGGACCTTGTGTTCTAATTTATGGCTGCTGCTTATTTGTGTTTCGTTCTTGCTGTTTGTTGTTGTTTTTTTTTTTGTTTATTTTTTGTTGTTGTTTTTTTTTTTTTTTAGAAATGTCTTTAATTGCTCATTATTTCATTTATTTTTGGATTTTGAAATGTGCTGATCATTCTAGTGATGACTGTAATCACAAACCGGTGAAAGAGGCCTCTAGCATTAGGGTTCAAAGGCTACCATTAAGTTATATTAACTTCTCATTCTCCATATTAATGGATTGCGACTGGAGACAGCTAAATATCATAATGTGGCCCATCTGGTGAACTTCCAACAAGAGCTGTGCCTAAAGCTGACAGACAGCAAATACTATTTTTACTTCAGGAAATTTTGTGATTTCATTGTCTGCTTTAAACTCAAGAAATATGCAGGCTTCTTTCCGATGGTTAAAGAACAGAAGATCAACACTCCCTCAGGATGGGACAAAGATATTTCCTAATGTTGACAGTGTGGTTTTCATATTTTTGCTCTCAGTAAATGATTTGGATGTTCTCTGATAACTTAAGCATGTAATGCTCCTGATACAAGCCTTCTCCTAAATGAAATCAAAGATTTATTTCACCTTTGGTTCAGGCTTTGGCATGGGCTGTATGCAGATATCCAGGTGCAAAGCTGTTCTTTGTATATGTACGTACGTTTGTGTAATTTGGATGGTAACAACATTGGTTCTTTGGTTTATGGCAGAAACCTCAGATTTGAAGACAGATTTTTAGATCTACTTGCAAGGCATGGTTTCCATTTGACTTTTTGAATGGGAAATATATCTTCATATTGGGCTATGAAAGATGTGGCCAAAAGTCAAATTTTGGTCTCTGCATAAATATTAAAATGAAAATTCACCAATTAAGGGACGTTAAGAAAAGAACACAATGGATTTAATACACTCTGATGCCTTTGGAAGTTATACTTGACACTTTACTTACTGATGGTCCTGAAGTCTTTATTTCTTGTTTTTTTTTTTTTTTTTTTCTTTCTAAGTCTCTTCTCTATAAATCACTGGTAAATAATTCTTTGCTGTTTATTCATAGACCCCAGAGCCAGTTGACAACTACGTCAGTGAAGGAGAGCTTGAAGATGATCTGAGTTCTTCTACTCCAAGCACAATAGAGCTGGATATACGTGGATCCAGCCAAGACACAGATGAAGACTATTTTGAGACCCTGTCACATCAAAGTGGATCTTTGTCAGATGTAAAAACTGAGCTTTATGAGAGTGCATCAGAGACAGAACCCATTGCCAGTGATGTAACAGGAGAAACTTGCTTGAATTCAAACTGCCTTTTCACAGAAAAAACGGATCTGACCTGTAGTGTTCCTAAATCAAACGCAGAAACAGCCCTCTGTGAACTTAAGTGCTCAAGGCAAGCAGAACTCAGCCAGCAGGTGCAGTTAGATTTGTCTTCCAAAATAAAAGTAGCACCAAGGAAGAATGACTTTTGCATACACACTACAAAGTCAGAATGTGAAGCAGGTGTTGAAGATCTAACATTAACTAGCAGTACTTCCAACACAGAGAACCAAGTGAATGAAGAGGGCTTTATATCACAGACAGATAGAAAATTCATAGTAGGGTTGCAAAATAGAACAGAGTTGGACATCAGTAGAACACAGTCCTGTAGCAATTCAGTATCTACCGAAGATGCTGTTGCAAGACAGAAGGAATGTCCTGCAGTATTAAGCATTGCTTTTTTCAGAACTAACTCAGAAAGTTGTTTGATTTTACCTGAGGTACAGCAACTTTCCTTCCAGTCAGATGTAGCATCAAGCTGTAGTTTGCCTAATCTCCATTTTGAAACAAATGGACCTTACCAGAAAAGTTCCACTGAGACATCTGACTATAAATGTGAACTAGAGTCCATGTCTATTGTAAATTGTAACAGGAGGAGCTCAGCTGACAATGAGGAAACTACAAGTGAAAGGATAAGACATGGCAGTATAGAGGCCATGTTGTCGTCACATTCATTTTTTTACCAGCACCACCTCAAATCAAAATCTTCAACTTCTGAGTCACTACGCACAAGTCCAGAGATTATAGGAAGTAAAACATGGCACAGTGTACCTGAAAATATCAGTACTCAAGGCAAGGCAGAATATTTGGTGAACTATATTCATCCAAAAGACAAATTTAGACGGTCTTGTTCCAGAGTACATCTTCAAGGGCTCGATTTTGAATACACTTGGAAAAACTTTGGAAGGGTACCTGACAGCTCTGAGAAGGCAGTCAGAGGAGAGGGCAAATTTGGCACTGAAAGATTCCTTCTTGAAACTAACATAGACTCAAATGAGGACCAGCTTTCTCAACCATCAGGCTCCTTCCAGTGCCCTGATCTTTATTTGCACTCTGAACAAGAGGCCAGTGTCCTTAGTCCAAATGAAGTAGATACATGTGCTGGTAGTTTATCATCCACCCAGACAGATGAGTGTGAATGTAATCAGAAACAGAAGGAGACTTCATCTACCCTGGGCTGTGAACCAGTGATTATAAATGCTCAAGAACTTACAAAAAATAATCAGTACAAAGCTGAAAGAGATCTGGAAGCAGGCAGATTCCCTTGTGAAATTAATATTGAATTTGGTATTGATGACACTGAGAACATAGCAACTTGTCGTGTAGGTTTTCCTGCCGTTGTGGAAAACAGAAATTGTAACTGGTCTGTAAACTGTGTTTGCACTGGTAGAACACAGCAGAAATGTTCAAGGGAAAGTGTTCAGGAATCAGAATTGTCACATGTTGAGGTCATGATAGGGGAAAGACAGGTAGATGATCCTTCTAACCTTGACTTTTGTTGGAAAGTCCTGGAAACCACCCTGCAACCAGGTGTCAGTAGCACTGACATAGAGAACACAGATATAACTCAGCAAAATACAAGTTGCCGAACTGGTACCTTAAGGAGCCACTCTGAACCAGTAGCAAATGAACATCCTACTCATCAAGGAAAAGATGGAGACAGTGTCTTTGCTGTGGAAATGACTCCCAAATTAGATAGTGTAAGCCATGGAAGGCACTTAATGAATTTGTCAGAGTTAAAGTCTGCCCTGATTATAATATCTGTAGAACAGAAAGGATTGCAGTCCAAGACACTGGATGATGACCCTTGTGCTGAAATGATAACTGGAACATTGAGAAATGTAGTGAGAAAGGACTTGGTGGATCCTCATATTGCCAGCAAAGCTCATCTTGAGCCAGAGAGAGTTCTGAGTGAGTACTGTAGCTGTGAGGAACCAGTTTTGGCCACCTTTACTGGTAATGCAGAACCACTCTGTGTTGGGGATACAGCTGAAGAAAAAACAGAAATTTCACAAGAGCAGAGAAAGAAAGCAGCTTCCTACTTAGCACTCACCTCTAGTAATTCCACAATAACGAGTGGAAAGGCAGAATTCAGTAGTGTTACTGCTCCATTGAGCAATGATGTGCTTATTGCAGAAAGTCCTGCAGATAAATGTGAAGATGTGCTGTTAAAATCTCACAGCAGAAGTGGTGTTATGATCTTTGAGACAGAGTCACACAGAACAAAGACTGAATTGGAAGTAGAGACAGAACAGTTCAGAAACCCATGGGCTGAAACGAAAGATGACCAGGTGACTAAGGAAGAGGAATTCCAAGCACATCAAGGCAGAGAGGAAGATGGATATATAACTAGAGTGGTAGCACTGGAAACATGCAGCGTAAGCAATCTGTGTGAGGGAGATAGTGCTTATGATGACCTTCCAGGACCCAGCATCACAAGTGAGGAAGTGGTAGGAGATGAAGGCTGTAGTGGTTCAAATGAACAAAGAGGTACTTGTGAAGAATCTCCTCCTAGGGAAGGAACGGAGGCCTCTCCTGCAGAAAACACAGCTAGCTCTAGAAAAGACAGTGCATTGAATCTAGATGTGTGTGATGTCTTTAACTACTCTGTGAAAATGGAGGCCCATGATACTTGTTGTATGGGCCTAGATAACATAAGCACCTGCAGCGCTAACAGTGAGGAAATGGATGAGAATTCATTCCATGTCCTGGAAAGTAACAGCAGTCTCTATAAAGCTGTGCAAAAGCCAACAAAGAATGGCAATAGCGGGAAAGCTTCCAGGTTTTTTGTGTTCTCAAAAATTACATCTTTCAGGAAAACTAAGCCTGTTGCAGCTGAAAATCAGGGAAGTAGCAGCTTCTTTGGAAGCAGGGCTAAGACAGAAGAACTGGATGGCGGGAAAGAAGATGAAGACACTGAAAGTTTACAGTCTTTCAGAAGCTATTCGTCTGGTTCTGCTTTCCACAGGAAGGAGAGCTATGCCTCTGAGTACTCAGACGATGATGATTTATTCTATGAGAGGCCTGCAGGATTATTCAGTAGAATGAGCCTGAGGAAGGCTTCTGGCTCTGGTCGAATACTGATGGAAGATACAGATACAAATTCAACTTCTCCCATACTGGCCGCTGTCAAATATGCAGATGGACTAATTACAGGTTCACCTGAAAGTAATGACAGTGAACCTGTGGAATACAGCGGGATTAGAAAATCCTTTCCTGAAAATGAATACAAAAGAAACAAGAACCCTGAGGGCAAGAAGTTCAGAACAAGGTTGGCCTTGGCACACAAATCCCTCTCAAGTTTATTTGAATCCAAATCTCCCGAGAAGGAAAACAATGAGCAAAGCTCGAGAATATTACTGAAAAATGAAAAGGAGAAAGCCAAACTTCGCCAGAGCACCTGGAAAGCTTTTCTAAAGAGCAAGGAGACAGATGGACTAAAAAGACCTATCTTGGCAAATCTGTCACCAACACAGGAGAGCGTCAACGCAACTAGAGGCCATCTGATGACAACAGCATCAGTAGAGCAACAGGATGGTTCTGATGGACACGCATTTTTGAAAACAGAAACAGCGAATGGTTCCTCATTAGACACCAACTATCTTGACACCTCTGTGGAGCCTATCGATGTCTCTTCACCTGCAGGTATGTGGAGAAAACGAATACAGTCCCATGATTTGGGCATCAGATATTCACAGAGTTCAGACTGTGATGAAATGCAGGAAGCTCTGGGCAACAGTTTTAATAATTCTCTAGAGGAATATTGGATGAAACCTCCATTTAGTCCCTCTGATGTGCAGTCACCATTTAATCAGTCAAGTCCATCATGTCCCCAGCTCTCAAATTCTGAAGGTAAAGATATGCCTTGCAGGCCCATGAGTCCCAAACCACAAAGTCCAAGATCTACTTCCCAACGCAAGAGCTTCCGTTACCCTGGAAGAATATGTGCCACGTCGATGGTCTCTCTTGGGAACAGCTCTGCAGTTGACTGCAGATTGGAGGCTCCTGAGAAACCAAAGACACTGAAACCCAGAGGTAGTCTCTTGCTTTCTGTACACTCATTGGACAACGAATACCAGAGGGATGACAGTGGGATAAGCAGTCAATCCCAGATCAGCTTAAACACAGCTTCTTCCATTAGTGACGTGCTCAGAGATGAGGTGAGTTTTCTGGGAATTATGAGGTGGTGGTTTGGTTTGCCGAGTCTTTTGTTTTAATGTGGTTTATGAATTCCAGTGAAACTCTTTAATGGCTAAGTGAACACATTGGTTAGATTGGTGCATAAATATTCCTCTTTGTCTAAGATAGGTGGCCCTACTTCGTCTATGAGTTCAAGACTATAGGGGCTGATGTTTTATTTAAGGGAGGACTTACCAGAGAAATCTAAATGAATAGATTCATTACAACACTGCTAACACATAATACCCCTCAGACAGGCTACACAGAAACCAGCCTGTGTTTGACCCCAGGCTATAGGTGGAAAGAAAAGGAGGAATCAAGCCTCTTAACTGGTGTATATTAAATAAGTTTCTCAAAGTGAAAGACAACATAGATATCAAGAATCTTGTAGTTCCTTCTTAAGAAGAAAAACCTTCTTTTCTTTAGACAGTGAGCAGCTGCTTTTCAAAGTATCACCAGTCTTTTGAAGTCACCATAGCTATCTTTGAAGTGCCACTAGGAATTGAGTTCTGCCTTTTCTGCAGCAAATGGGAAAAAAAATGGACTCTCTCTGTGATGCTGCATTATACTCTAGTCCTGGTTACATATTAATCTCCCCCTGATAGCTCAGATCTCAGTGAAAAGAGTGTATCTTCAATAGGGGTCTCTCAACTGGTTGAGGCCTTTAAAAGCAGAGACTTCCTATATCAGGAGGCTTTTAATCCCAGAGACGATTTCCCAAATTGTAAGTGGCCATGAGCTTAGGAATCTCTTTCAGTGGCTAAACACGAACCACCAGAGTGATTGAGCTTGACCTCATAGGTGAGATCCCAGGACCTAGCTCGGTCATACTGCTTTTCTAGTATTGCTGCTGATGACTTTTGACACTATGAAGTAGGCAGCCGTATTTTGTTGAGCAGATTTTCAAAAATGTCATTTGAGAGTTTCTGTCTGCTGCCACACCACAACCAGATAATTTTTCATGAGCCTGGAACTGCTCAATCAATTCTGATGCCAAAGGCTGGTTGTGTTCAGCACACATGCACTCTTGCACAGCTTTTGCAGTTGATGCTGCCTTTTGTTTGTCGCATTCTGGGTTGTATTAAAAGTTTAAGATATCCTTCAAAATGTTCTTAGCCTATGCTTACTCCTATTTGGTGTATTATCTTAAAAAAAAAATTGAACAAAAAGAATTGATTGATTGGAACAGATTGTGGGAGGTCATCTAATCTTATGTCCTTCTTCTGATAGGACTAGTGGCAACACTGGGCAGACAAATCCGTGACTTGTTTAACCAAGTCCTGAAAACCTGACATGCTTGAGATTTCACCATCTCTCTGGGAAACATGTTCCTGAAGAAATTCCTTTCCTAATGCCCAAACAGGACTTTCCAAACTACAGTTCCTGGCTACTCCTGGCTACATTGTCTGGCAACATAAAAGAGTTTAGATCCATCATCCATGTAACTATAAATTTCTTGTAGACTGCTCTCATATTGCCCTTAATACAATTTTTTCACCTTGAATAAACCTAGTTCCCTCAGTTTCTCCCCACATATTTCCAGTGAAAATTTTTTACTTGATTGTTTGTAGTGTTTGTTTGGTTTTGCCTCTTTTTTTTTTTTTTTTTTTGGCTAATGCTGTCTGGAATCCAAAGAAGCATGTGGGTGGTAGTAAGGGCAGTGAGAGCTGTAGTTCTGGAATCGCTGTGGGCAGAAGGGGAAGAGAATTTGCTTGAAAATATTTTGTTTTCACGGGCATCAACTTAACTTACAAACTTAATATCACCTTCTGAACAAGAGACCTGCAGTGTTACAGCAACCTAGGAAAATGCAAGGTAGTCAGCCTATGGAAAGTACTCTTAAAATGTTGCTAACAGATGAGGTCTATCAGAAGACAAATAAAATAATTGACCTGTAAATCATTACCAAAAGGAACATCTTGAAGAGAGAAATAAGGCGTGTATAAAGATTTCAAAAGGCAAGCCCAACTACATGATCTTAAAGTTCCCAACCCAAACCATTCTATGATTTTATGATTCTAGGATGTAACAATTAGGAGCAAATAAATAATTACTTAAATCGATTGCTAGATTAAATAATTAAAACTGTGAAAAATGTAAATGGTGTCTAAGTCGTATAAAACCAATTTAATTTGACTGATACTTCTGGAGGTTGCACAATGATATCTCAGACTGGATAAATGTAGCTGGAGCCTTGAATTAAAGCAAGTGTCCCAGCTTTCAGGATACAACATCTCATCTGTTTGAGTATATAGGGCTTTTGCTTATTTCCATTTTCATGACACTGTGAAAAGAAGTAAAACTGCATCCTGATGGTCTTTCTTATGTATGTGGACAAGTGAAAAAGTCATAACATTAACACTGGCATTAGAGAAATCCCTTTCTGTTCCACATCAGTAAAGGCATTATTGCTAGACAAGTGAGCAGGTGTGAACATCCTTGAAACTTTACCTGTTTTATAGTTCTGTAACAGACTGCAATGGCTCAGCTCCCTCCTGAGGTCTACCACACTGGTAAGTAACCATTCTCAGCCTGATGGAGCACAGGACAGCCCCTCTGTTGTTACATACTAGTGGTTGTTAGCATTCGCCAGGTTATAACTAGAACAAAGATTTTGTGCTGAAAAGTTTGGGACAAAAGAACTCTACAGAATTACCATTTGCCTACATGTCAGGACCTTCACTGCATGTTTGCAACATGATTTCACTTAACATGATTGTGTTACCCAGGAGGCAAGAGCAAACTAATGTATTATATTTGATGTTTGAAGTCTGTGCAAGGTCTTCTCCTCGCTTTTCTAGGCACAGAAAACCAGCAGCACACTTTCATTTTTGCATAGCAGCTAGTAGATAAGAAGCCTCCCAAGACTATGGCATCTCTTGCTAGTGACAATGAAAAATTGATCTGGGATTGTTGGGTAATTGAAAAGGGAAGGGCCTGCAGTGGTTTGTCTCATTGTTTGAGTTCTTCGAATAAATTGTGAGAAACTGGAAAGATTGTCAGGATACAACATTTTCTTGGCAGAAGAGGAGACTCCATTCATTCCTTAATACTGTTATCTCCCATCAGTTCCAGTATAAAAGCTGTAGTTTTGTGCAAGCACTCTATAAAAGCAAATGGGAGTGAAGGGTGAAACTGTGCAATTCCTTTTTCTCAGGCCAACATCAGGCAACTATAATGGATAGTAAAAGAGCACCATCAGAAAGCACAGTATATCAGACCTGCAGGCATCCAGGTAGCATTTTCACTTTGCTTAACTGAAATAAAGTGTGAAAAGCACAGACAGACAGGACTGGACATTGAGATATTTTCAGATACACTATCTTTGTAAATAATATGCAGAATGACCTAAACCTCAGTAACGTTATTGTAACATACCATCTAGAATGAGGGTGAAAAGGGCATTGTCCTGTGCAGTGGGAGTGTGCATTAGCTGTCTCAACGGGCAGCAGAGCTACTGTTTCAGGATGGGTACCCCTGAGCCTATGGAGGATGCTGAGGATAGACAGGCAGGCCCTACTCTCAGGGAAGCATTTTCCTCTGAACACTTTTGGGGCTACACAACTGAGAGTTGCCATCTTCTGTTCAATCTGATTTGAAGCAAACAGAATTTCCAGTGAACAAACTGTATGTTTTCACCTGCTGTTTGTAAAACAGGACTCAAAACAGCTATGTCCAACACCACCTGAAAAGAGGCCAAATGAGAAAGGCGTTCCCCATCGCAAAAGGAGGTCCCCCCAGGTTCCACCATCCCCACACCCTTTCTCCACCCTTGAGAACAAAGCCTGGAGGCTTTCCTTCCTGGCTCCAGACGCAAAAGCCAAGGAGATTCCGGAGAGGAGGAGGAAGAGACCTAAAACCCTCTATAAGTGCTTCAGCTTCGATGATATTTGGATGCAGAGGAACCAAAAAAGGAAGCTAGAGAAGGAGACACAGCCAGAGAGAGGGATTCAGTTGCAACACTTCCCAGAGGACCAGTTGAAAGTAAGAACCCACACACTGTCCTCCTCCTCCCCTGGCACTGTCTTCCTCTCTCTGCTCTGGCTGTTTTCTACTGTTGATCACATTCATGTCCGTCTACTTTGTCTGGTACCAGTTCTCGCTGCTTCTCTGTGAGTCTGGCAGTTGTGGATGGAAACTGATTATTCAAACACTAAACTTTCCCATCTCTGGAGTAGGTGGTTTTGTAGTCACTGCAAACAAGCAGCTCCTTCCTTGAGCCCTTTTGGACAACGGGATTCCTCTTTGGGCTGCAAGATAGAGAGAGCACGGATAACATCACAGTTGCCTTAAATCAGTGTAAATAAAACATGAAATCTCTTTCAGTGCCCTGTGGTATTGCCATATAACTTTGAAAAGAGACTTTAAATCAGATTTCCCTTGTATTTGAGGTCAACTCCATGCATCTTACTGAGGCCAGTTCCCACTACAAAGTGCTTGAGAGAATATTGTCACTGGAGTTTTAGTTATTGGTAACCTCCTGTCCACCGAGGAACACTTCTAGGTCAGCAATATGATTCCTCTGGACAAACTCTGTGGCTGTTATGACTCACACTGTTGACATCTGTTACTCTTGGATCCAGAGCTAAGGTCTGTTCCCTTCAGGGAGAGCCAGGATTCTGTGTCCAAGAGCCAAATTTAGAATTTCTGGGGAAAAAAACCACGAGATCAGAGGGACACCCCATGCAGCTTCTGCTGATGATATTGAGAAAGCATCTAAGAATGCCTAACATTGGGTAGTAGTCTTCTCCTCAAGACAAGGGCCTGAAATCTGTGCTATTCTGTGCTTATAAGGTTCTTCAAAAGAAAATTTTGCCAGTTGAGGCTTGGGTGAGTGCCGGGTACATTCTGAGATGTGCCTGCTGTGTTCAGTGAGGGTGCTTTCCTGCCTATGTGTTGAAGACAATAAATAATGCTCCTGAGGCAAAAGTGTATATTACCATTTCTTAAAAATAGGAATTATGTTATTTGTCTGCCTTGCTCTGAGTTCCAAGAAATAGCTCCATGCTGACGGGAAAATGCATCACTGGGTTAGTTAGGCTCACTAGCGAACAGAAGCCAGTAAAATAAGCTAAAAATATTCCTTACAATTGCTTGACAAGCACGGATAGTGATGGAAATACAGGCCATGCTGCCGGGCATGTTCACCAGCACAGAGACCATTAGAGCCTCTGAGAGGAGCAACCAGTTACCTCAGAAGCATCCCTGGAGCCATCAGATTACGCAGCTTGCATGCTGCCTGCTTTGCTGATTGCCCACACATTTTGATACTGCCAGAAAACAGCCTCCTCCATAAGCATTTCCAGTCTCCTTTCCTGGTGCAAGCTTACCTCTCAATGGTGGTGAGCTGTGTAATGGGCAGCAGCTGCCCTGCTTCCACTGAGCTTCCTTCACTTAACAACACATGCCTGGGGGGCTGAGTGGCTTTTCTGGTTTATTCTTCTTTGGGTAGCAGAGGTGAGTAAAAACAGAGCAAGCTTCAGAAGAGAAGATGCTTAGCAGTATGTAGTTAGATTTATTTCGTTTTGTTTTTCACTATTTCTGTTGATTTGAGTGTTATTGATCCTTTTTATCTTTGTGAGCAGGCCAAATTTTTTCGAAACAAGTGTGGAGATTCAAGGGCTCTTTCCAGTCTGCCAATATGAATGCATTCCTTGGCCTGTACCTTTTATTCATTATAGTCCTTGTGTAGTTTATTTTTCCTGTTTTGTTCTATTTTGCGCAGTGCTCTATTCATGTGCTAGTGCCAGCTTATTCATATCCTCAGATGTAGCGGGAGCGCTGTCACAAGCTGCAGTGTTTGGGTGTAGCTTTAGAAGGATGCCAAAAATCTTTCTAATAAGGAGAACAAAATAAACTATCACAAAAGAAGCTTTGTAAGGTTTTTCATTGTCTGCTGTGCTTTTGCAATTGAAACAAGGCAAATATAAGGAGCTTTGGAGATTTGAAAATGCAAGTCTGATATTTCCTGCCACATGGGGTTGCCTTGGGATGCGTGGCTTCAGCTATGATAAGTCATACTGTGTCAAGTCAAGCTCAGGTCAGCGTACAAGGTGATGTAATGCTGCAATACCGGGGAAACAGCAGAACAGAGCAGACCATGGAGGAACAAAAGGCAAATTCTTAACCTGAGAGATGATTTCTGATACTGTATCATTGGAATCAGTACAGACAAATGAATACAGTGGCTATACAAAGCTATTCTGAAGGCTGGCAACTGGGATTCAGAGGGAGAGGAACAAGAGACTAGCTTTTAGATATGAAATGCCAGTCCGAAACAATTCTGTGTACTGGGTTTTGTTTTGCTGAGGCCCAAGAGGCTGCTGATCTGCCTCAGATGAGAACTGCCTGTGGAAATCCCTAGAGCCAAACTCAAAGCTTGACCCAGCTGTCCCTTATAACAAAATGCTACCACTAACAAGCTGAGCACCTTCTGATCTTTTACTTCAGAATGTTAACATTTAGCTGGTTGTGGAAAACCTTTGAAGGTGGTGTTCTCCACTTTCAAAGGTAGAATAAGATAAACTTTTTAAATGCAGTATAAATTCTCTAGCTGGAACACAGACAATGCCCCAAAACAGCGATGTATGTAATGGTGACAGACTCTGTTTTGAGATTTATTTTTGCAAGAATTGCTTTAGTGGTATCTTCCAGCTGCCTGCCTGTCTGCTCCTATCATTTCCTTCCTGTCTTAATAAAATGGTGGAACCTGACTATTTAAGCCTGATGCTTCTCTAGTGCACAGCAATAGAAGCAGAGATGTGGTTGCTACGTGCTTTTGTTAAAGCACAATTTCTGCACTGTCAAATTAGAGAGATTCCTAAAAGGCACATCAGGGGACTAAAGCCATTGGGTATAGTGCAGCAGAAGCTCTCCTTTATTTCAAAAGAGAAATGAGAAGCAATGAAGAAGAGATCTTTAACTTATTGTCCTGAATAGGGCACCTGGATACCTAATTTTTTACCCCATTTGAAATAAGGAAAACAAAGCTTTGCCATGCAGTACCATGGTTATGAGCACTGTGGGCACCTCAGATACACTTCAAGTGGGTAATGAATCCCCTTTGGAGAGGATACTCATGAATGAGACATATCTCCCCAGTGACAAGGTACAGGCACACAACAGAGGTAAATGCCTCTCTCAGACTGTGCAAAAGAGCATAGAAATAATTCCCTTAACCCAAAGCAGAAAATGTAGAAGAGGGGGTCTTTACTCCATTTTTGTCCCTCCTTTCCCCTCCCTTGTAGAGTGGGGAAAACCCTGCCTGCTTTTACTAACATCCTGCAAGTACTTCCTCTCCTGGCTTTGGGTTGTACAAACCTGCTTCCTCTGCTGCACAGATGAAACACTGCCTGTACCTGAGATCTGCTCTGACGTCCTGGGGGACAGTAAGAATAAACCCTGCCTTTGTTGCTGCAATAATACTATCTGATTGTACTGCCTGATGCAGTACAATAATACTATCTATCACATTTAACAGATATAATGTAGGCCTTGGTATACTATATATATGTATATATCTACATACTATATATATATACTCTATTTATATAGTGTACATACATATTTATATAGTGTACATATATATAGTATGTAGATATATATGTATGTAGATATATACATATTTATATAGTGTATATATGGTAGAAAACAGTGTTATTCTGCTTAAGACTAGGAAGCAGGATATATGAGCTATAGCTCAGGTGTGAGAGAGCAGGTGTGTTGCTGCAGCAGAAGGAAAGAGCAGTAGCCATGCAGAGCTGCAAGATGGCTATGCCCATGGGGCCAGTGCTGCCTTCCAGGTGGTCTCCCAGACACCTGTGGTTACTGATATTTTCTGTGTGTGCCAGCTGTAGGGGGTATGGGATGGAGAAAATAGAGGAAAGAACATATTCATACAAGCCTATCTGCATCATGCGTTAAGGACTTCAAGTTTCAGTGCCTTTCCTTACAATCTGTATCACACATTGTGACTGGGCCCTGAGCACCCTGATCTACCTGTAGGTGTCCCTATTCATTGCAGGGGAGTTGGACTAGGTGTCCTTTAAAGGTCCCTTCCATCTCAACCAGTTCTGTGGTTCTAGGATTGTCAATGTTCTATGATGTTGTAGTGTCTTGCTCATTTTTGAGTATCTGATGAGAAAGTAGGTTAGTCTGGGTGGCTAAATGGCAGAGGTTTGCATGATTTCTTTAAAACGAACAGGAAAAAAAATCTACTTTTGTTTAAGTTAAGCTTGACCTACTTAAGCAGTAGTTATATTGAGCTGTCTGTATGTATGCTGTCTACCCATTTCATTTCCCTCTCAAAGCAGCGAAAGTTATAAAGTTATAAGTTCAGCGAGATCTGCCAATGGTTTAGAGTTTTAAGTGTTTCATAAAGTTCACTAAGTTTTATAAAAACCAATCAACCAGGCAGAGGGGATCCTATTTATAACTGAAAGGGAAGAATGTAGTGTGTTAGATGTGTTTTGTATGGCTAGGTGCTGTTACTAAGAAATCTTTGAAGGGAAAAGCTTTATTTACACTTTAAATACCAGAACAGAAATTATCCCACATAAAGTTATAGGAAACAAGACTTAATTAGTTCTGTAGGTGAGAGGATGACTTCTTGTGATATGCTTCCTCCTCCCACAAGATACACTTCAAAGGAAGGAGTGTAACTTTCTGTGCGTGCAGGTGTGCATGGTGCTATGCTAACTGTGAATCCAGTACCTGGATTCCGGAATCCAGTACCCCTTCTCCTGTTGCTATTATCTTGCAGCTTTCTTCACCTTCTCACTGACTTTTATCTTCTCTAGCCACCCATGTTTTTACTAATGGACTACTTACACAAGCAGGCATGAGAGGGGGAAAAAGGTGCTGTGTCCAATGCTGTGTTTTGTTCAACGGGGTATATATATGTAATGTACATTGGTTTTGTTTTCCCTCTCTTGTTGAAGGCTGGAAGAAGTCTGTCCATCACATCTGCCATCACTCTTGACATCCTACCACTGAAACTGCATCCATTTTCCCAGAGTACTCCAACAGGCTTGGACTGCGTGGGCTGGAAACGACGCGTCACCTTCCCTGGTGTGTACACTAGCCATACTTTAATGTGAATTGTTAGAGAATTAAACTCTGGTTTAGTGAGTATGGCAACTGAATGATAAATGCTCTAACTTATTTTTGTTGAATGTTCCATCCATGTCTGAGTAGAAATCTGCTTAAAGGCAGTGGTTAACTTTATAGTAAAGAATGGCAATGATAGTGTGCTTGATGCAGAAACACTTCTGCTGTCTCTTCAGAACTCCATCTTACCTGGGATGATGTCATCTATATCACTCTCTTGAATTAGGTTTCTACAGACTCCCTGCTGTATATTTGTTGGAGAGTGGATATGGTAGGTATGGTGTGAGGTTCTTCTCAAGTTGCTAATTAGGCACTAAAGTAACTGAATGAGCCTCTAGAGGTAGAATTTCCTGTACTTTAAACAAATCATCTTAACAAGTATACTGTATTTTCACAAGAACCGTATGTGAGATATGCTGCCTGCTTCATTTTCAATGACAGTTTAAAAAATATTAAAATGTAACTCGCAAATTATTAAGCAGTAAGATGTGTTTTTGCTAGGTTTTTACATTCTCTATCTGGCCATGGTGACCCAAACACTGCAGAAATCTTTGTCATAGAACTTTGTGGTGGGATAAAAGAAACAGACCACAGAAGAGTTGTTTGGTGGGTAGGAATGTAGGCAGGAGAAGCCAAGTGCAGCTGGATGCCAACCCACCACTTCTGCCTCAGAAAGTCTCTTTGTACCACTGATTAAACACTACTAGAAGTACCTAATTAAGGGACCATAACTCTGTGCTAATTACATCTGAATTGAATGGACGGAATATTTTGTCTAGCCAAACTGTTTTGCTTTCCAATGTTTTGTACGACTTGTGCACAGAATAATGAATTTCAACCTGAAAATAAGTAAATTACTTATTATCATGGTGTCAGGAGCCCAGTCTCTACTCTCTCAGCACTGAGGGCTTTGATCATCTGCTGTCACATGCATCTGGTGTTGCCCCAACACTCAGGACCAGCTCCTTGGCTGAATTCAGCTGCAGTTCTTGGAAATCCCAGATGGAAACCTGTCATTGTCAAGATGTCAGTGCATCTCTGACTTCAGCTGAAATCCCTAAGTACAACTGTAAATTGTAAGTCACAGCTGATAGAAATTTAATGATAACTCCCTCAGTTTCCAATTGCGAACCAAACCTGAGGCACCCAAATTCATACATATATGAGGAGGAAGAAGGGAAGATGTAAATGTAGATGAATCTGTAGGTGGTCTTCTAGTTGTTTATGTGAGATACAAAACCTGAATCACTTGTGATTCACATAGTGTTCTTGAGGTAAGTACAAGTTAGTTTCACATCGCGACCTAAGCCCAGACTTCAATAATTTAGTGTAAATGCACCAAAACAAATAAATATGGTGGCAGAACCATTTTTTAACCTCTAAAAACATTTTTGTGAGGTAGAATGCTTGTGAACGGTTGGAAGTGCTGTAATGCTCCTACCATGGCCATCTCTATTAGCTGCTGCTGGAGGGTTTTGTGTGAAGCATTTTGGGGTTGATATGGGTGTGCAGATGTCCTTCCTGTGGCAGGATCTAGCCAGGAAGAAAACTACAAGCTGCTGCACCGTCTGAGTTGTTGGATCCGTTTTAGGATTGGGAATGCCCTTGAGGCAGCTGTAAGCTGTACATGATTCTTGCACTGCTTTGTTGTGATACATGTTGCTTTTCATAAGCCTGTAAATAATTTCAAACAAAGGTAAAATGAAATGATTAACTAGTCCATTTAATCTAATTTTAAGGTTCTTAACTCTGAAGTTCCAACTACTCGTATTAATGATTCCAGCATGTTCTTTAACCATAAAAGATGCTGGATATGAAAGTACTATGAAGCATAAAGCTGTTCTATATACTTCCATGTTGAAAATACAAGTAAAATTCTCTTTCCCCAGATTTGCTTATTCACTTGGTCAGCTTTGTAAGGGAATGGTGCAGAGGCTATTGGGTATAGGGCACAGGGTCCTCTCTAGTTTTTCAGGTATAAAAAGATGGTTGGCAGGATCCCTGCCAGAAAGGTAGCATGCACAGCTGTGGAAATTGTCATGCATTTGCCTATTTGCCTGAGGATGAGCACAGCTGGGTACAAACTCACCTGTTTTAGATGAGGCCACCTGTTCCCAACTAAGTTGTATCATGACTGCTGGGAGAAGGGCTTGATTTTTGATATCATATCTGTCGTTCTCACTAGCTTCTTATGACCAGACACTGGCACTAGAGCATTGAGAAACTGTTCTCCGTGCCTATATGTCAAATTGGGACAAATGAGATAAATTCAAACTTGTCATATTCCAACACTTGGATTCAGCCATACTGTGGAACTCTGATCTAGTTTTGCAGGCTGTCTTCTGTCATGTGTTCTGTCCAGGGCAGCCATTTGAGAAAACTGTAACAAGCCAGTAGATGGCTCTAACATCTGTGAAATAACAAGCAGTTGAGGTGATGCTAACCTCTATTCAGTGAAGGTGACTGAGTCTTGAGGCTCCTCTAGAGAAATATATAACCCCAAGGTTAGTGAAAAAGTTAACTCTGCTCAGTCAGAAATGTTTAAAGAATTTGGAAGAAACTAAGTGGCTTTATCATATGCTTCAGCAGGCATTACTGATGAATAGCAAGTCTTTCAGTTTTCTTGTTATACCCATGTCTTCAGTTTGCACCTTGCGGTAGATATCTGTCCTTTACTGCCTGGCTTACCACACTGTTTGAATAAGCTGAACTATGGTGAAATATTGGTCTGGGACACAAACCACTTCCCAGTGTAGATATGGGAATGCTTTTCTTGCTTCTGAGCAGCTTCTAAAATCTTGGGAAGAGGAAAGGGCTGACAGAGAGGGCCCAAAACTTACAAGAGAGAGCAATGATAGGATTACAAGGCTTTGGATTTTGAAGCAATGAACCAGCATTTTCTTCTGGCTCTTTTATGTATGCTTTTTTTCCATGTCTCTCTACTGAGCATGATACCTGTTCATTTGCATTCCCCATCTCTCTGCTGAGCCCGGTACCTTCTTATTTGCAACTGAAGATACTGCCTACAGTTGGGTTGTGTTGCTGGGAAGCTGTTTGATGGATGGTGGCTGCAACTGCGAGGATATAACTGAGCGTGGGCCAGATCAAGGGATGGGCAGTCCAAGCACTGGAAGCTTCCAGCCCACAGGTCTAGAGCAGAGAGGTGCTGCCATCTCTGAACTTCTCCACAGGGACCCATCAGCAGGAGACAGACACAAGGTGTCCCAATGACAGACATGGTTGATTGTCTGAGAGTTGGATGTGTATTTCCTAGAAGTCCATTCTCTCACTGCTCTCTGTACTTTTTAGTTAGAGAACTTTCTGGTTTCTTACCTGACTTTGTTATGTTCTCACATATGTTTCACCCATGAAACAGAGAATCTGTGGAATTTTTAGATAGGGTCATACATATGACCTTAAACTTCTGAGGAATGTCATTTCCCCATAAAGAGAGAAACTTATAGCTAGTGTGCTCCAAGATCTGGTTTGTCTAATATAGCTATGCTACACTTAGAACTTAAACCTACGTTATTTAAAATAATCATTTAGATGCAGCCTGAATCTTTCCAGCAATCTTCCTCGTGTCATGTCAGATTTAAATAGCCACAGATCTTTAACTTTCCTGCTGTACTGTCTATAAGAGATGCTCTGGTATCTATGACTGTGCTGATGTTGATTATACCAGCCAAAAATGCATAAGGTTGTTCTAACTGATCTGTACTGATGGTGAAAGTACTGGGGGCCTCGGAATTCTTGCACGAGCAATGAGAGTAAGCAAGCCAAATTCTCAAAATGTGGGTCTTTAGTGGAGAACATGGAAAACAGTGACCATTTAATAATTCTGACTTATCTTCTGTCCTCATTGGTATAATGGAAAGTTTTTATCAAAAGCAAAGAGGCTGTTTGTTTACGCCACATCATGTGGCCAACTTTCATCTTATTTTCCCAACTATAGATGGGCTGTTAAGCTCACACTTGGCAACAGTTAATGAGAAGATGTTTGACAGCCACTGGAGAATCTATTCAAGAGGGAAAATATTAGCTTTTGTAACAGGACCTCGTTATGTCCTATAAATATTTAGCAGTCCTGCAGTTCAGCAGAATAGCAGAGCTATTTATTCCCATTCTTGTCAGTTTAGTTCTTGAAGGGACACAGAAAAAAGTGGTGTGCAAATCCCCAGTTGTGTATCATTGTAACTACAGCAAGAAATGTCAATTCCGTTCTGATTAGCCCACGGAAGTACCATCGAATTTAAGTGTCTAAAACGTAGTCTCATCCCCTACTGTATTTTTCACTCTACCTGTGAATCACAGCAGGGATATCAGGCCTGCTGTATCACTCTTCATTCTGTTTAATCCCAGATCTGCACAGTCTCCGACAGCATGTGTTCACTCATATTTTCATCCAGCATTAAAAGCTGGGCCAAGAAATGGCCGAGTTCCTGAATATTTGTCATAGCTGGTTGGGTGGGATTGTGTGTGTCAGCTATTGAGGTAAAAGAGTCAGTATGCCCATAAAAACTTTCTGTGGAGGTGAAGAGTGGAAAATGAGATCCTAGCAAACCCTGAGTGACTCTGCTGATTGCTGTTCAAAGGTATGGAAACTACAGCAGAATCCACCAGAGACAGAAGCATCCAGCAGGTATCACAGCTTGGCTGCCCAGGGCTGGGGCTAGCTCCCCTAGCTTGGCCTTGCTGCTCAGTGCCAGCCCCAAGCTGTAACTGGAGACAGCTGCTGCTTCAGCAACTTAACAGTATCTGTCATCTCTATCAAATGTCACAGAACATCAATGTGCATTGAGAAAAAATAAGCCATGAGGTCTGTGTGAAGGTGAAACACTTCTGTGATGGCAGGTTTTAAACTCTGTTTTAAGATAACGATTTCCACTGATTTCCAAAGCCTGGCTTTGAAGTATTTTCCCCGTCATTCCATTGCACTAGAATATGCCTTTCCAGTGCATACACATGGTGTGCGTGCTGCAGCAGCACCATCGGCTAGGATGACAGCACTCTGGCATGGAATAAATATATTTTGGTATTTGCCAAGAGCATTTAGGCTAGAGTGTGGGAGGGGTAGTGAAGAACAGATGGAGTGTCCTGAGAAGGCTGTGGGCAGAGATTGCTGGGTGAGAGCCATTGCTGCAGGGCCTCTTAGTACTGTCTGGTTCAGTAGTGCAGTCAAAAACTGATAAAGGTACTTTGAGTTTTCTTCCTTCATATGTACCAAGCATGGATTTGAAGGAGCAAGAAGTGCAGCTGGGACTGAATTGTAGCCTCTTAGTCCCTCTCTTGTCTTCAAGAGCTGCACTGTCCCTTTCTCTTCTTGATGCACTGTGCTCCAAGTCCAGCAGACAGCTGCATTCAGCTCTGTCATTTTAACTTACCTTCTCCCCTGTTCTTATGATCAAGCAGTGTTTTTCTCAACTTGTACCTTAATGCAGACAGTTCTATGAGGACCTGAAAGGATCAGATCAATAGAGAGGTATGGTTCTACCACAGTCGCTGGACAACACCTTTCCCTTTCTGTACTGGGAGTTATTGGTGGAAGGTATTTTGGTCCAAGCAGCTACATTCAGAAGATAACTGGAGGACTTCTTTGTTAACAGGCTACTGGAGAGATGTTATACTTTTTTCTATTACTGCAGATGTGCTTCTTGTAAGGAACAGCTATAATGTTAAGGACTCAGAAGTTGTCTCAGTGTGTTTGGATGCTCTGTAATAAACCGCAGTGATGGAGAGCAAAGGATGTTTCTTTCTTTAAGTATTTAATAAAAAACATAACGACCTAAAGTACTCCCTGCTATTGTGCAGATTGGTGGGGTCTCTGTTGGAGCAGGCTGTGATGGTCATGTGAGAATGTGGCTTTTATTTACTTCAGACAGAATTACCTAACACAGGGCAGGTCCTTCTGTATTCTGTCAGAATTCATTTTATAGGGACATACTGCATCCCTTGCTAAGTAATGAGGATATCAAACCTTTGAACTGAAACAGCATCGCTAGCTGCTCTGTACTTGAGACTGAGCTCTCTGACAAAGATCGCACACTGAAACAGAGCCCACCCCAATCCTACAGTTCGGGAGTGGGTATTGAATCATTCAGAGCTTGCAGCTGCTGCCTCCCCAAATCTCAATTTGTTTTTTTCCAGCTTTGTTTTCATTTTGAATTCTTTTTCTGAGGACTTATAAAAATAGTTTTTTAATAGCAGCAGCAGCCACAGCCAGTTCTAAACATGATTAGTTTGTATGTTTAGTCCTTTCTGAGTTCTCAGGGGAAGCAGATAAAACAAGGTCTCTCTCACTTGGGCTTTTTTAAAATGCATGGAATTCTACTATTCCCACTTATTTATTTTTAATCTGACAATTCTGCTAAATTAAGAGCAAAGATTTCTGTCCCACCCTCGCTTTTTTTAATGTCTTGAAATTGGCTTTAATAAAAATCATCTGCTGGAAGTTGCAGCTGAGAGCAGTTGAGCAGCCACAGCCGGAGCCTCCTTAGTGGACCCCTATGATGTCAGGATGCATCGAGATGAGCAGAGAGGAGGATAGGAATCCAGCTCAGTCCTCAGACAGCGCTACCAGGTACCACTGCCCTGCCAGCAGCTACAGAGTGCTCAGCCCATTTCCTCCCTAGCACAGCAGAGCCCCTGGCTCTCCCTCTTACCTGCCTGCATGAGGACCCAGCAGTGCCCCAGTGAGTCCAGTGGGGCACACAGTGGAGAAAACTGCAGTAGCAGTGGAAGCTCTGGGCTCTCACCAGGTTCGGATTCAGACAGCAGTGGGGTGGTGTGCGGTGGTGGTGGGATGAGAGGAGTCCTGTCCAGGTACTGGAGCTTGGAGAGTCTTCACTCTGCCACAGGTAAGAGCTTTTTTCTTTTCTTAATTTTTAAATGCTATTGCACTGACCTTGAGAAACCAAATGAAGCCTGCTGAAAAAGAGTATGCCATTGGGAAATGCAGTCTCTTAGACATGAGAAATTTTTTTAAAAAATAAATAAAGTTTTTGCTAGCTGACCCCCCTGCAGACTTACAACCAAAGCAGAGCAACACTGAAATACTTCTTAGGTCAGAAGGCAAGAAACAGTTTTTTAATGGCTTTGGAAATAGTATTTAGGCTTCTACGTGATAAAAGCTGTCATTCCCCCTTAGCAGCATTTCATATTTCAGCTGAAATTTATAGAGCCCAGCATCAGAGCTGGCACTTCTGTGTAAATGCTAGCAGAGAGTATTGCTGCCTTCAGAACATGCCCAAACGAGGTGCTGTGCAGCAGAGGAGGGCTGAGGGCATTTGCACTGCTGTGTGTGGAGAGAAGCGAAGGCAGTTCCCTGAGCCAGCTGTTCTAGTTCTGTTTGTATTTTTCTGTCCTTGGTTTAAGCCCTTTTTGCACCAGGGATTTTGGAGGTATGTTCACACAGCCTGCTAATGTTCTCTCTTGTCTGCATTCAACATCCTAGTTCTTGATAAATGATGTGCCTTCTTAGGGTGTGGGTGCTAGAACTCCAAGCATGGGAAGGAAGCTCTCATTCCCAGATGATATTAGCAGAGGAGCCTGACAATGATTTTAATGGCCAGCATTCACTGAGCTGTTCAGTTTGTTGCTTGATCATTGCAGTTCAGACAGATTTTTAGCAGGGCTGCATTAAATTAAATTAAATACACGGTCTGATAGTAATAGGAGAAGGGGGGATGGCTTTAAACTGAAAGAGGGGAGATATAGGTTAGATGTTAGGAGGAAATTATTTACTCAGAGTGGGTGAGGCCCTGGCACTGCTGCCCGGAGCAGAGGGTGCCCCATCCCTGAAGGTGCACAGCACCAGGTTGGATGGGATTCTGGGCAGCCCAATTTAGAGGTTGGCAACCCTGCCCATGGGAGGGGGTTGGAACTGGATGATCTTTAAGGTCCCCTCCAACTTAAGCCATTCTATGATAAATTAGTTTCTCTCTCAGATAAATTCAGACAAGTGCTTTTGAGGCCAACAGTGAGTGCCATTTCCATCATAGAAATACTGGATGCTTCCAGCTAGAGACAAGGCTTGGTAAGGGTTTTAGGTATAGTTCTGTGTAATCTGCTGTAGCTGCACATTCTTCTAATTAATGAAAACTCTTATACCTGCATCTACTTCTGTAGATTTTAGGTTGTTTTATAAAAATACCATTGCTGTTTAGGAGTCCTCAGCTGAAGTGCAAGTAACTGCACTGCTGTGTGGAGAGAGAATGCAGCAGGACAGCTGGCCTGTCTGACTTTCTAACCCATACACCTGAGCTTCCAGGTGCCCAAGAAACTCGAAACACCTATGGTGTTGTCATGAGAAGCCAAGGCCAGGAAAAAAAGGGTCAGCAGAGTGAGATCAAACCATTGGCTCTCTGTTTTTGGGAAAGATCTGTGCTGGGAATGCAAATGGATGCAGCTCTGAGTCTCAGCAGCATCTGCTGGCTTGTTTTCTCCTGTACCTGGGAGTGTAAATAACTCCCAGCATAGCTCTGACATTGGCGTAAAGAAGCCCTGGCACTGGAGCCTTTTAAAAGTGCTTGACAGTTGCATACTGGGCAATAGCTTTAGCTTTGGTTACCTCCATCTTAGAGGATTTGCTGCCAGCTGTCCTCCATGGATACACTTTTGGGCTTAATCAGGTCAGTTGCTGTAAATGATGTACAGTGACAAAAATGATGTGAGGCTGATAACAAAAGCAAACATTGAAGCTGAGCTTCTTTTTCTAAAAGCTCTTTTGTTTCTACAGTGTTCTTGTTCCCAAGCATGTGGGGCAAGGAGTCATTCTGTGGTGCTGCATGCATTTAGCACGTAATGTAGAGATAAGAGGAGATGGAATAGGGAAGGGTATGAAAACAGACTGAAGGCAGGGAGAAACCAAATCAAGTTTTGTAGTTACTACATTGATATATCAATACAGTAACGAAAGATCACTGTACTTCAGGCTCCTTGCTGCCTCAAAAATGCTATAGCTGGTAAGCATTTTCTCACATATGATGAATGATGTCTGAGCAGGTTACCTCTAGATACTAATAACATTTGTGTCAGAATTAGGATTAAACCTTAAGAGCAAAGTACCTCCCAGAAGAGCTTACTTTGCTTTGGTTCTGCTGTATGTGCATTAACCCAAGGCAGACTTCTAGGGAAACTGCCCCATGCCTTCCACACCGTCTGTCAGAGGAGCAAGGCAGGATGTTTTTCAAGCTCTAAGTAACATTTTTTAATGGTACAATTTAATACACTACTTAAGCAAGCGAAAAAAAAGCAGCAGCAGCAATGGCAGCTGGCAGTGCGTGCAAACAGCAGTAGCCACAATGCATGGCACTCTCCAAGGAAGATATCACTGCACCTTAATTGGGGGAGCACAGGAGTCTTCAGCCTCCCAGTATGTGTTGCATCAGGAATTCAGGGAGAAGGTATGAAGTGTCTGCAAACATCACAAACTGCCCAGTGTTGCATTTTGTAAGGCTGTGAGATGAGTCAGTCTCTGTTTTCAATCTATTTCTAAGGGGTTCTGCATTTCCAGGAATAGCCCTGAGGCTGGCAGGGGGACCTGCCGGGCAGGGGTGCTTGGTGATAGCTTTTCCCCTAGTGTGAACACAAACTTGTCTAGAGGGAATTTTGTACCAAGATTGTTCTTCTCTGAGGCTTCAGAGGAAGAAACTGAGTGGTTGGAACCTGGAGGTGAAAGGAGGGGAAGAGGTCTTCGGTACAACTGGAACACAGTAGTCTGAGTTTTCTTTGGCATAGTTTAAATTTCACGAGTGTAAAGACAAAGTATGTGTGTTTACACATGAATGTATTTGAGAATGTAAGCCCTCACAAATACAAGCTGACATCTCCTACACAGAAAAGACAGGTTCTCCCAAATTCACAAGGAGGGAAAATGAAGTTTTCGTTCAGTCTTCCTCTGCAATCAGTAATGGAGTACAATTCCTTTTGCTTTGAAATGGACTTTTTTGTAATGCATTCATCAAGAAAGTAAGTTATATGTGACAAAGAAATGAGAAAGAAAAGATCTGTTGATGCAGCTCAAACTGCTGTGCAAATGCCACTTGGGGGAAAAAAAAAGCAAAAAAAAAAGACTGTCTTGTATGAATTGAGAGATTCTACTTTTTTTTTTAAATGCCAGTCAATGGCATTTTTGGTCTAAATGTCAATATATGTTACATTACATGAGAAAGTCCTTCTCCCTGAGGCTAAATACAATCATGAAAACAGGGAATGCTTTGCAGTTCTCCTGAGCTCCCCATGTGAGGATGCCAGAGGACTTCATAAAAGTTAATAACCCTTACAAAAGGCCCAAGAAGCTTCCAGAGTTTGATTTAGGATAGAAGATGTGTGGATCGTTTATGTCTTGGGATAGTCGCCTTGCTGTTTAAATACCTGCCTTTAAATACTTGCGTGCAGTTTCTGAGTGTTCGGCCTATGCAGTGCCCCAGTGAGAAAACGAGCGAGAGCTCGGGTTGCTCAGCAGTCCCAAAAAGAGGCATCCAATTCAAAGGTCAGTTGTGACAGTGCTCCAGCAAGTGATTCAGTGCCGCTCTGGGCACTCTGACCCTGTTTCTGAGGCAAGACGCTGAATTCCAGCGCACGCTTGGTATCCCAGGCTCATCCCACTCATCCCTGTTGTACAGCCCTGCTGAAAACTTGGTTTCCTTTAGAGTATTTCCCAAATCAAGCTTGTGAGAATGTCTCTTTGTTTTTGCAGCTCCTTTGTTCCTACTCCAATTCCAACCTCATTAATAGTCTGTTTATTCTTTTGCTTGTCCAAGCTGAGAAGAAGTGAAAGAGCATAGAAAAGGGGGGACAGAGGGAGTCACAACTGGTAAGCTGGTGGCAGCTGTGGTTTCACAAAGAGAGGATCTGTGTCTCTGTGCATATGTAGCAGTTGTACAGACCACAGTTCGGTGCACCTCTGCTCCATTTTATCTCCTGAAATGCAGATGTGCTCATCTGCTGCTCATGGGAATATGGCCTTTAAACCACAAGAAAACAGACTATGGGCAGGGAGTTATGTTTGTTTTCTTTAAGTTCTAAATGAAAATAGAAGTCTCCCCCAAATAAGGCATACATTACATTATTATTGCTGATTTGTAAATGGTTTGTATCATTCTCATTTGGAAAGAGTTTTTCTTTTGAGATCTTTCTTTTCCCTTGACCTTCCCCTAGCACTGCCTTCTGGTACTGATGTCTGCAGCTGTGTCCATGGGCTGCGGTGCATAATTCACTGCCCCGTCTTTCTCCAGGGTCACCGAGACAGCAGGAGCTAAAGAGGTCACACAGTAGGAGATTGATTTAAGGTTCAGAGTGTTTCAGAATTCTTCCAAAGTCCGAAAAAAAAATAAAAAAAGCCTGAAAGCATGCATTGTAGCATGTAGATGTTCAGCTCAGAGATATAGCTGGGTTCACAGATTGAGTTGTAGCATGACTGATGTGTTCCACCCCACGCAATATATTTCCACTGTCATCTGCACAAACCATTTCCACTCATCTTCTGAACAATTCATCAATGATTTTTTTTTTTAAGGATACAACAATCCACTCTATGTTTACTCTAACTTTTCTCTCAATGATGATTCATTTGTAATGGCAACTGATGCAGTCAGGTAAACCTCAGGTAGATCATGAACTTCAGAGGAAGAATTACAAGATTAATGTTTTTTGGCTGGATTAATGAGTTGATCCAAAGATTAAGTAGAAGTTTCTGATTTGAAAAATGCTGCTTCCAAATAACGTGTTGTGTTGCCAGGCTGTGACTGGGCATCTAACCTGACTGTGCTTTAGTAGAGTCCAGTGTATGCAAACTCAGTAAATGCTAACAATATATAAACATGGCCACCTAACATATTCAGTACGCTTACAGAAGTATATTTTTCAGTGCAAAATATTCATGCTAGAAAATACACTTATTCAGATAGTGTTAATGTAGGAAGAAAATAACATTTCTGTTCCTCTGTGTGCAACAGAACTGGCTTATGTAAGTGCTGTTATTCTGTAGTTCCAATTATACTTTAATATACTGTGTGGTTTCTTTTTTCAGTTGACTTTCCCTTGAGATTTCTTGCTTTGTTTTAAAGGAGCAAACGCTTATTCTCACTGCATCCCAGTGAGGTGCAGATTACCACCTGTGCCTACTGGGAGACAAATGTCCTCATTTTGCTAATGCTGTGTTTGCAGCAGAAAAGGGTAAATCTCTGGAAAACTGTGTGATGCTTCCAGGGATGCACATTGACTTGATTTTTTTATGTTCATTTTTCCATTCCTTTATCTGCTTTCAAAACAACTCCCACGAGGAATGTTTGGACTGTGAGTAATATTCCCCTTTCTGAGGAATACAGTATCCTCTATGCCCATATTTCCTCAAAGATTTGTTTACCTTTAAAGCAGCCATTGAGATCAGCACTTCCTTGCAGGTTCATCCATGCTTCAGTTGCTCTTACATTTTAAGATGGACGTAAAACAGCTTTAAGTCACCTAATTTGGGTACTACCAGCACTGCAGCTCTTGAAGTGGTGAGCTCACTTGGTCCATGAGAGTAAATGGAAGGTGGAATGAGGTGTGAAGCCTACCTGATGGGCAGAAGCGTGGAGGAACTGCTGCATGAGCTGCTTCATCTGCACCTACTTCATGTAGGTAACAAAAGCAGTAAAAAAAATGGTGCTTGCAAATAGCATATACACTCAAATGCCATGAAGAATGTGTGTAATTGCCTATAAATGATGAACCTTCACTACTATGACTCAGCAGTTAGAATAAATGTTATAGGTGACAGTTGTTTTTTTACTTTGCCATGGGGATATACCCTTCAACTCGTCAAACACATCTGCAAGTAAGTTTTATTCCCCAGCTAGGTTTTGTTCTCCAATTCATCTGAACCAAAATAAATATTTTTGAAGGATTAGAGAAACATAGCCCTGTTCTGAGGGTCAGTAATCACCTGTGAAGGTTTCTGCTCTAATTAAAATCTTGCCTTCTCTCAAAATCCTTTGTAGTCTGAGGTTTGTTTAAACCAACCGACTAGTTCAGTAGTTTGCCTAAAAACACTAGGGATGAATTGGGTGTGCTAGGCTGCATGGGGTACTGTTCTTCTGAGCAAACCCAAAGCTGTCTTTGTAAGCATGAATGCTGAATGCCTTAGGTGGCTGGCCACAAAGCCCACGTAAAGGCGGAGTGTATGCACATGAAAGCAAGACATTAGCTGATGTGGCCATGGCTTTCTCCTGGTAAGCTGCCTTTGATCATGTTGTGTGAACACACAAGTGTTGTCAGCTGTCAGTACAAATATACCACAGAATATATTTGTCTATACAGGTATAGAGCTGTGTTGTTTTCCTCATTCCCCTCCAATCAAGGAGCAGGAGATTCCCTGGACTGAAATCTTGGCCCATAAAAGCTCAAGTAATGTTGTTTGTCAGGAGTACAGACAGTAAGTAATCCTTGTGCTGGAGTAACTGAGTGCTTTTCAAGTCATGCTGTATCCCAAGGAGCCAGCTTCCATGTTTGTGGAAACTGTGGTGCATCAGCCCCATGTGGCAGCAGATTTCTGTGTTCTGTGGCCTCCCAGTTCCTGCATTCTGCATCGCAGTGTGATGCAGGCTGGCAAGTGGCAGTGTAACAGAAGGTAATTCAGGACTCAAGACAACTGAGTAATCACAGAATCGCAGGGGTTGGAAGGGACCTCAGGAGATCGTTGAGTCCAGCCACCTGCTAAAGTAGGTTCCCTACAATAGGTAGCATAGGTAGGCATCCAGACAGGTCTTGAATATCTTCATAGGAGACTCCACAACCTCTCTGGGCAACCTGCTCCAGTGGTTTGCCACCCTTACTTTGTAAGAAGTTCTTTGACATGTGAAGTAATAAAGAAGTCAAATCCATACCAGTTGTACTGGATGCCTGTCTGGTTCTTACTCTGAGTTGTCCTTCTCATATTTGTGTGCATATAGTTGTTCACTGGTTAAGATTGGAGTAATCCATGTGCCTACTGCCAAAACTGCCTGTGAGGTTCCTTGAAAACAGGCAGTTCTGGATTTGGGTGGTAAATTTTTCACTACTGGTGGTTAAATACAAGGCTTTTTAAAATCTCTTCTGAAGGGATCTAATGAGTGCTTTAATAATCATTTGATTTCAAATCCACTTCCATACTACTAATGTGTTTGGTAACACCCTCTTGTGCTGGAAGGTAAGTTTATGTGTGAGTGTTTATTAAATAACTTGAGAAGGTGTCTTTGTTTCAAGAGGACTAGAAAGATGCAGGCCCTTGATATTTATCAAAAATATTATCACAATAATGATTTATGGTGAGAATAAATAAAGATAAGGCTGCCTATGTTCTCCTAACAGCTGCTAGAGATGCGTATCTAGGTGGGAGTGAAATAGCAGGAGTTTTCCTTTTGGCTAATAGAAATAGTTTCTGTGAGATAGTTTTGCGTTAGCCTCTCTTATTGAAGTGCCTCCTCGTAGAGGTAAGCAAAAGATTATGTGATTGGAGGCCTAGTGTTAACACCGGTTTAAATGGGTAGAATTAAGCTGTTTATGCTCTTCCCCTGCAATGAAATCTTTCCATGCCAAGTATTAAAGGTGCTCAGCTAAGTATGAACCAATGTCACCACTCAAACGCACATGCAGAAAAACATAATTGGCATTTAGAAACTGCAGTTCATAGACTGCTTCAAAAAAGCAAAGGAAGAAATGCATGCAGTGAGCACGCACTCATTGGACTGAAAGAAGCTTTGGCAGTAAACCTTTTAAGAGAGTTTATTATGAACAGATAGTGTTAGTAATATTCCGAAAACAGTGGATTTGAAATATGTTAATCTTAACAGCCTTGAAAGTACGAATAAATTAAAAATATACAGAAACCATCTGTATTGAAGCTTGCTGGTTGGATCTGCTCTCTTTGGAGAGAGCAAAATAATTTTTTAGGGTTTATATCTAATTCCAATTCTGTCATGATAGTTTAATGTTGGTAGATTCCACAGAATCCAGGGAGTTAGTTGAGCTTTCTCCTATGCACCTATGGTCAAAGTTGTTGGTATAATGCTCACCTGTGTTCATGCTGCCTTTCCTAGCTTGCATGAAAGCATGCATGCAGGACAGCTGGGACTTGGCCCTCAAGTACTGCTTGCCCATCATCTCAAAGGCATTGGAGGAATTCTCCAAAGTTATTCTATGCAGGGCAACTTAGGCATCCTGAAGGCTCTCACCTCTGATAGTCTGCTGTAGATAACTGCTCTCTCTGGACAGCTTAGTCTTCTGAAGAAAACAACATGCTTCCAAGGGAAAAAAGGCCTGTGACTTGACCCTTGAACAGAATTATTTAAAAAGCCACTGAATTAGTAGCAGCCAGTTGTTAGTTGTTAGTTTTGAGTTATGTAAATCATTCTTGATGCCTCTGGAATCACAAACGTAGATGAGTGTGAGCTCTGTTGGGTCAGCTCCTGAGACTCTGCTTGGCCACATACAGGGTGTTTTCCAATTAAAGATGGGGACTGTGCCCCGGCATTCTGCCTGCCCAGGCACTGCTTTTCCTTTTTTCAGTTCTTGTTTTTGAGAAAGGCATCTTCAATCCAAATGTTTTCCAACTGTAATAAAAATAAAAAATGAGGGTGACTATTTATTTATGTATTTGTTTGTTTTTAATGGGGACATAGAACCAATCCAGGGAAAAGAATCATTCTTCCACTTCTCAGAAGGCTTGTCAGCTATTGTTATGCTTTACACTTCTGTTAGGGCATTCACTGATGTGCAGTAGCACCAGTGCTTTAACCTTGTGACTGGATGTGACCCAGTTCCTCTTCTATACCGAGCGAAGAAGGGACAGTTCAGCAGTTTCTCAGTGCATCCTGGCTAAGAGCAAGCTGTGTGCAGATGAGGGCGGAAGTAGTTTCTTCTAGTTACTTTCCAGTCTTTACAAATGACCAAGGCTTTTCACTTGTGTGGTTCACTGTGCTGGGTCGAGTACTGATCCTTTTCCCTCACCAGGCAGCAGTGGGGAGATGGAAGCTTCTCCCACCTCCTTCTTGTTGTACTTGGAAAGGAGGGTAGCTGATCTGATGGATACTAACTTTCTTAAATCGTGCTCTTGCTTCCAGAGTTGTAGAGATCTGAAGCATCCTCTGCTTCAGCTGCTCCTGGAAACTTTGCCTCCTGCAGTAAGTTCCAGTGTTGCTCATGGGCTTTTAAAGCAGGTCTTTCACCACATTGAATCTCTGAATGGGTTAGAGCATCTCTGGAGACCACCTGGGCCAGGTGCACTGCTCCAAGTAGGATCGCCTAGTGCGTGCTGCTCAGGGCATAGTCAGTTGTGCTTTGAATATCTCTAGGAGTGGAGACTCCATAGTTTCTCTGGGCAACTTGTTTCAGGCTGTGGCCACCTTTACTGTAAAGTTTTAGGTTTAAATAGAACTTACTCAGTAAGTTGTGGTCACCACCGAGCAGTCTGGTTTTGTCTTCTTTGCCCTCACTCCTAGCAGATATTTATACAAATTAAGATCTCTCTGAGCTTTCTCTTTTCCAAGCTGAGCAATCTTAGTTCACTCAGCCTTCTCCTTGTATGTTAAATGCTGTAATCATCTCTGTGGCCATTTGTTGGACCCACTCCAGTATGTTCGTATTTTCCTTGCAGTCTCATAGGCATTGGTTGTCAGCTGACTCCTGGCTGAGTTTAATATGCTCTTTTTTTTTGTGTTCTAACCACCTTAATGATCATCTATCTCGTTGTGGGTAGCAGAGCAACTGGTACCACATCTGAGGTTTTATCTGGTAAGTGCTTTCTTTGGCAGAGAAGGTAGGTAGATTGAATTTTCTGAAAACAAAGCAGAAGCAAATCTCTTCTGTCACAGTCCTGAGGGTCAGAGTTTGCTGACTGTTAAAGCCACTGGCGGCTTCCCAACTTGCATCCTGTTTTATCAGATGAGGACATAGTGGAGAAGCCTTGTGAAGACAAGATGGAGTTGCTTAATTGCAGCAGATCTTGTAGTTGATGGCTTGTTGGTGATGTGTGCCTCTACAGACAGTTTGGTGCCTAAAGCTCTGATGAAATAGTGTTTGATTCTGTAGGATGTTTGGGTTTTTTTTGTGTGCTTGTTTTTTGCGCCTTCTTACTGCACAATTCTCCACTTTCTAAGAATGCTGATAGAAATCAAGAGCTAACAGCTGGCCAGTGCTGCTTCTACTTTTCTGGGGTAATGCAGGATACTTGCTGTATCACAGACTCAGGCATGGTGTGCATGTGAAAAGGATCTGACTGCACAGTTTATGCAGAGATGAGGACTTGCGTGAAGTATCTCCAGAAATCACTGAAGCAATGTGCTCTTCCATCAAGCCTTGTATGTGGTTTCTGTGCTGTATATACTGAGACTCATTCAGTCTCTCTATTTGTAGCACTCAAGAAGTAACAAGTCCTGGCACAGAAGGGACCTACCACGTTGGACACAACAGCATATTGTTTCACAGCTGTAGTGCTGTAATTACTAAACTCAGAAACCTATGTTAGAGGCTAGTGTGCTTGTTAGAATGAGCATTTATGAGTAAATGCCACAAATAACCCAGTTTAAACGCAGCGTCCCTCGGCAGTGAATGTCATCCCTTGTTGCCCAGTCCATGGCGAGTACACAAATAACCTAGCAATGACTCTGACACAATTAAAAGCACTGCTAAAGGAACAGTTAAATAGGACTCTCTCCTGTAAGCACTGATCCAGAGTGCTTGCTCCTTGTCTAAAGGTTTTAGGAGGCTCTCAGGAGAGACTCAGGAAGTAGAGAAGAATGCTGGGGGAAAACGGGGGTTGATAACTGCTGGCTTTGAGTGCTCCCCCATGGCAAGCAGGAATGTTAGCTTCGTTCCTACTCTTTTCCTCTCCTAGGATGCCTAAAAATAAGGGACAGGCTTATGTGGGTTGCTAAGCACTGTCTGTAAGATAATCAAAAGGAAAACAGAGCTGGGCCACAGACCATAAACATTGCTACAAGTGCCCTACCAGGGCCACAGTTAGAGCTCTGACTCTGATGCAGGTTGAAATTTCCTGGCTCCACACACAGCACTGAACCAGGAGCTCAGAGTCATGTGACTGGGAGCGTCCAAGTGGGCTGTCAAACAGTATCTCTGTGTACTGTCGCTGTGAACCTTGCTTGACTGTGAGGAGGAGGAGCAAAACTCTGTCAAGCCCTTCTGCTGGGTTTGAAGAAGTCATTTGTTTGCTTCTGCTGGTTTTCTACCTTCAAAGCAGAGAGCTCTTAAAATGAGACTGGGAAACAAGTTAAATCTTTCATCAGCAGTTTATGCTCCTTTGACCCTGTACTGGAGAAGTGAGGGTGAAGCTCAGCAGTGTTTCCTTCCCTTTTGCAGCAGGAGAGAGTGTGGGTAATGGGTGGCAGAAATGTGGTGACGGACAACCACAGAGCACCAGTATCTTAAAGGGCCATTGCTGATTCCTCCTCTTTGGCCATGGTCGGAAGGAAGGAATTGGGTTTAAATGCAGTGCAGCAGAACACCCTCTAATCAGCCTCTTCCTTCTCTGTTTGTTGAAGGCAAGTATCTATATTTGGCACATTGTAGACTGTTGTCAAGGAAATGGTTGTATTGACACATCCATAGCAGAGCAGATCTGCTCGGTGGAGAAGGATCAGAAGGATGATGGGGGAGAAAGGAAGAGGCCTGCTCTAAACATCTTAGCGTTTGTAATATCTGTTCTTCAGCTTCTTAGCTCCGATTGGAAGGAAGGCATACAGCTGCTAGATTATGTTTGAGCCAATACTGAAAGAATTCTGTAGAACATTACTGAACATTATACTCGATAGGACCCCAGTTACAATAGCTACTTCCTCCTAATTAATGTTAACACCGCTGCAGCACAACAGCATCTCTACTAAGTCCTTTGACCCTGTATTTTAGTTTTGATGAGATATTACATGCTCTTAGAACGAGAAAATGCTCCTAGCATTCTGAAATGGAATCCCCTTTTGTCTCATTCTCTGTGCTCCCCATTTAAATATTGCAACTGGAAACTTCAGGGAACGTCAGATGTTTCTCCCTTAACAAATGGATAAGAGTCATATCTGAGGCATAAATGGAGGTAAACTTAAAAGGCAAAGGATTTTGACAGTCAGATTTCATGCCTAATGTGCTTCCTGCAGCTGCCAGGTCACCCCACACTTCCTTCAAGACAGGTGGTCAGTAGCAAAAAGGGAAAGGAATAGAAGAATGAACACTGAATGGATTTGCCTCGTATCAGAGTGTGTTCACAACCTGTTGCTATTGGGAGCTTCATGACAAGAAGAATCAGAAGATAGGAAACTTCAGAAGCAGCAAGAGAAGCTGCATCCTGCATTCAGGACTGAACTCTGCAGGGGTCTGTTCTTCAGTGCCTGGATCTGTGGGGGAGTTCTGCTGAATTATTATTTTCTGTTAAGCAAATAAACAAATAGAGGCTGGCACATGCTTAGTAAAGCCATGCTTTTTCTCATGCTGTCGGGTGTGTATCCATCATAACCCGGGTACTCCCCAAGTATGTTAGAGATTCCACAAATCATTGCATCCATGCTGTAGATAAGAATGTCCTTTTCTGGTTCCATGTCAAAAATCGTTTTTCTTGATGACCCAGCTGATTTGATAGAATGCAAGTAAGAGTAATTCCTAGCCTTGTATGACAACTGTTGCATGGGCACAGCAACCACCTGTAAGAAGCTAGACCCTAGCCCTGCCATGCTCCCAACCATTTCTAAGTGTTGTAATGGCTTCCATCCTTTCAGGTTTCAGAAATGTTTGTTAACTGACTTCCCAGGAAGTGGAATTCCTGGTCTCTTGTGAACTACCTGTAGTACTTAAATGGGTAAGAGGTATTTGCGCATAATTCCTCAAAACTTAAAGTGTTCCAAGACTGTGCTGCACCCATTTCTGAATGGAAAGTACATATTTGATGTAAAAAAGGAGGAGGAAAAAAAAGAGCTTTGGTATTTTGCCGAAGGTTTTAATGCAGACAGGCTCTTTCCTGGTGATTTCATTGTTCCCATGTGCATAAAGGGAACTAGGCTGGATTTTAAGTTTGCGTAGAAATTTGCAAGGTTAAGGGAAACACTTCGGTTTTTTAGTTACTTATATCTATGCCAGGTGCTCTGCCTTAGGAAGTTTCCGCTTCCTTTGCGTTCCTGTGGACCTATCATGAGCTGGTCACTCTGCAAACACAGGTAGATTAAGTTTATGGAACCCATAATATTGCTTGTATTTGAACAAGGAACATCAACAGCAACCTAGAACTTGTTGTTCATCTTTGATAAAACCAAATACTGAAAAATATCCTATAAACTTGACCCTTGACTGCCACAGCAAATGAAATGAAAGATGGTCAGTGCTTTGGCTACATAATCCAAGGATAAAGTGCAGATTAATTTCTCCTTCATTTTTCTAGTAAGATAGTTTTCTTGATCAGAGACAGCATATCTGTATTGCTGCCCTGGGCACAGCTGGCAAGAGCTTTGGATTGCTTTTTTCTGTGGGATATGGTTATAGTTGAAAAACTGAACGAAAAAAACACAAAAGGAAATCTAATCGGAAGAAGTCCCCAGGAAGTTTTTTTCATGTTAGAAATGGGGGAAGACACTGAGATGAAATATTTTCCCTTAAAAAGCAACTTCCTTATATCTTTTCCAGTTTCTTGGAGCAAGAGGTCTTCTAACCTATGAAGTAATCTTTCCAGATCAAATTAAAAAAACCCTTCCCTTAGGAAAGCATGGCCTGTTGTCTGCTTTCAGTTTACTTAAGCGGGGAACTTTTTCTTTTCTATCTTGCAATGGCAATGTAGAACCTATATATATAAAATATATATATAATTATATATATATGTAACATATATATAATGTTATATATATATAATTTATTATTTTTAATGTGACTACCTCTTAGGCAAATGCCAAATGAATATCAAGAGTGCTGTTTTCATAGCCTGGTGGAAAAGCTGAAAGAAACCACTGTGAATTTGGATATATGTCCTGTTGAGCTGTATGTTGACTTTGGAGGTAAATGAAGGCAGTTTGCAAACTAACCATTTTAAACACGTAACAAAGGTGTGGAACTGCTGTCCTTTTCTGTCTTCTTTCAGTGGAAGCAGATAGAAATCTCTCCTGAGTGCAGTGAAAATTCTGATAGGGTGAAGGAGCAGAAAATACAAAATGCAAAAACGCCCTCATTCCTGCTGCAGGATGCAAAGTTGGCTAATGCAGAAAGAGCAGCTCCATTACTTCACAGTGTGAAGCATTTGATGCACAAGGTAGTTAGCCTGGCCAAAACTTGTTCGGTTGCGCACTGCAGTTCTCACCCGTTTCAAACAGACTGTGCTTTCTCCTTCTGTTCCTTGGTGGATCCAGTCGGTGTGTATTGCTGGCTGCAGGTGTGGTAGGCATTTCTTTGAGTAGCTTGTAAACACTTTAATCAGCCAGAATTTAAGGGCTGGGGGGCCTTGTCAGGAGGTGTAAGGTTAAACTTTGTGATCAGATTCACATAGGCAACCAGTTATGGATAAACCTGTGAAGTGTTTTACTGGTTTGTATAATTTGCCCCCAACTGGCCTGAGTGGGTGCTGTGACTGTTGTCATCTTCAGTTCTTCTCAGACATGCTTATTTCCAATTCCTATCATCCCTATGTGGCCAGCTTCTCTCTCCTCTCTTTCTCTCCCAAGCTTCCTCCATTATCACTTTCCCTCTGCTGAACACCAGTTGCACTCCTATACAACTTGTCATTTGGGTTTGGTTAGGTAAGGGTATATGGGAAGAGACCCTTAAGTTTTACTTGGGCTTCATGAAAGTTCAGTTCCCTGCCTATCCCTATGGCATAACTGCATTCCTGTACTGGAGGCACCTTCATCTCATGGCTGCTTGTCTTGCAGTAAAGCTGTGGCTTTGTTGCAGGTGTTGGACTAAGCTCACGTTGTGCTGCTGGCCTCTACAGTAAGCAGTGCTAGCCCATACCCCTCTGCTGTTAGATGCGCGAAGCTTCCTGCAGTGTCCAGTCCTGATAAACTATAAAGAGGGCACAGCTGAGATTTCACTGGCTGGAAAGCACCAGAGCTTTGTAAATTCAGGAGTGCTAGGTGCTCAAAGTGGATCTTGTGTTTTACAATGCTCAGGGTAGCCTATAAGCATATTGCTAGCTGACTTTAGTCGGCCTTTATTTTTCTAAAAGTGAATCTTGGAACTGTGCCTGGAATTACAATTACACTTTTCAATAGGTCTTATTTTGCTTCTGTTGCTATGAACTGAAGTCAGCTTCTGCAGGAAGGAATAGTGGATGTGCTGATGCATGTGAGAAGATGCTATCTTATGGAAAGAGAAAGTTTCCAAAACAGTTGCATGGTGTAAGGTGACATGGAAAACTAAGAGCTAACTTGCCTGAGAAGTCAGCTCTGACTCACTAAATCTTGCTTGGCTTAACTCTTAAAATCAAAATTGAAAATAATGATTTTTCCCATTAGTTATCTCATTCCTATTCTGAGATCCTCGTGCTCTGGAAGGTGATTCTATGATTGACAGATTAAATTAGATTGCCTCCTTTAACAGCTGAATGCAGTTGTAAATATGTAGCAAATGTAATATATAAGGCATAACTTGGGAGTGTCTTCTACCCATGTTCACTTTTTCCTTGCAGAAAAAAATTTCGTTAAACTATTTATGCACTTTGAATCTAATTTTAATGGCTTTACCCTTACAAAGAACTGCATAGACTGAAGTAACCACGTAAAGTAAAACCCACTCAGTTGCCTGATGTATGGGTCTCATATTATGGGCCTTCAAGGGAATGCATTTGAAATTGGTGACTCGAGCAGCGAAAAAGCGATTAGCACTGTGAGTCAGAGAAAGGAATTGGCTGCACTGAGTGCATGGAAGTGGACACTTTCTGTGATATCAACAGAAAACATGAATGGTTTACAGTGGGCAACTTCTCACCATTGTTATAATGTCAATAATTAAATGGTTAGTGGTAGGGGAAGCTCTTAACTGAGATGTAAAAAAGAGGCAGGCATGCAGAAGAAAAGTTTCAAGTAGAGCGCTCAGTACTAGAGAGAAAAGTACTCTTCTAATTAGGCTGTGTCTTAAGCATAGTTCTGGTCTGCATGCACTGCAGAATTTTGTAATAAATAGACATGATGGCCAGTCAGGTTATTTGCAGTTAATGCTAATTTATGATTTAAAACAATCATATCTCTGTTTTGTGTCAGTTGTTGCTTGGGAGACCGGATAAAGTAAGGACAAAACAAGGAAAGCATGAGATTTGTGCCGTACAGCACAGGTTTTATAAGTAAGGTCTGCTGTTAGAGAGGTATTCCTGCCTTTCTGGTGCATATCTTGTGTCTCTGGTTAGGAGTTGATAAGCTCACTGTCAGGCTGGCATGGCTGGGTCTTTCCCTTCCTGCAGACTGCACTCAGAAGCATTTAACCTCTGGCACTGCTCATGTGGAAAGGAATTCAAGGAGTGGTCAGTATCCATTTCAAATACATTTTCACAGTTGACATGGCAATAAATACAGAAGGAAGCATAAGTCCATAAATACATAAGGAAGCTCTAAGTTCATGAGGGATAGTGTATTTTATTTCTATTGATGCTTTTTTTCTATCTCAGATGAAGATTGTAACTCATTTCTAAAATGAAGCATCTGTTACTGGATGGGATTATTGGAGTGATAGCAGGAAACAGACTGATACCTCAGGAACTCAGTTCTACCCATAGGTTCCTGTGCTGGACTTCGGAATTTTGTGCATTCTCTCTCTAGCAGCAGCAGACTGAAAAATACTGATTTTTGTTCTGGGACTTTTCTTTGGCTGCGAAGTGAAAGTTTTTAACCATAGGTTTAATGTCATTTCCCCAATGTTTCCAATTTGCCTTTATAAATCAAGGAAGTAGGTTGTTGTGTGTAAGCATTTGCCAGAGGAAGAATATCTTCCAGCCTTCACAGCCATGAGTGAGTGAATGGATGTCTCACATGTGCCCATTTTGGAATGACAAGGTGCAGGGTATTTCCAGCTCTTCCTCTCTCATCTCACATCTAAACCTGAGTGGTCCATTAGATCAAACAGTAAGTTTTAGAGATGTTGTTGTCATTGATTTTTTTTTCATTTTTTTTAGCTGCTACTTGAACTCTTGAATGTTTCTGTGCTGTTTTTCTTGCAGATCAATAGAGTTTTTAATGATATGCCTATTACCTGAGGAACTGAATTGAGAGCATCTCTGAAATCTTAGCTTGACACCAAAAATGGAATACACGATAGGGCTATCACCCGCAGCAGACAGAATTGAAAGTGTTAGCCTCTGAAGCCAGTGTGGCAGCGTATTATTGTTTTTTATTTTATTACTTTGGTCTTTAGAAACCAAGATGTACTTGCTCAAGTTTATTCACTTTCTGAGACTAATTTATGTTCTGAGCTCACCCGTGATATTTTCCTTAGTGCTATGGAATTTGACTGTACTAACAATGAAGGAAAAATCCAGGAGGTTGATCTGGAGACGGTCATAATTTATGGAAGGAGGAAACGCAGTGAGAAATGTCATTGTTCTGGTTTTCAGTAACAGAAGGAAACTATCAGATTCTTTTTGCCCAGATATTATGGCAGACAGAACTACAGACTTTGGCTGCGACTATGGCACAAAACGGAGTTAATCACTTTGGAACCTGAGAAGCTAACTTACTATTTGGCTCTGAAAAATGAGAAGCCTGGAAATCTTTATGCAAAGCATATTTGGGAGGAAATAACTGTAATGAGGTGAAAAATAACGAGCTAACCCTAAATGAACATTTTTGGAAAAATACTGCAGATCAAATACATTGTTCTAAGACTTCAGGAGGTGTGCTATCAATCCAAGGCTCTTACTTTGAACAGATGTTTATTACTGTATACAAATGCTACACAGGCCAAGGTGGCTAATACCCTTTTGGTTTCCTGCACTTTTCAAAAGAAACTATTTGCTATAAAAGCACAATTTTTTTTTGTTGTTGTTATTGTACTGTGACCTGTGAAGAGAAAAGGAACAAGAACATGAGAATTTGAAGACTCAGTTTGTACTTTACAGAAGGAGTTGCTTTAAATTAAGAAACTGGACAACCTGTGTAAACTTCTCCTGCATTCTTAGTTATTTGGTAGGATTGCTTGGATTGCACAGAATTTGTTCAGAGCTCTGTCCTGCTCCTGAATGTTCTTGTCTCTGGTTGGCTTCGCTGGCAGCTGGAAAATGTGCATTTCAGTCCCAGTTATGCTGAACACACCATAAGAATAAGGTGAAGGTTGAGTTCCAAAATCAAAGGTATTTCCGAAAAAGAAGAATCTTATGTTTGTATTTTACATTATAGTCTCTGCCTTCACGCTTCAGACACCTTCTAATGGTTTCAGGATAAAAGACAATATCTCTGCCTTGAGTCAGTCATCAAATAACTGTCATTGTCAGTGTCAACGGTTTACAGGCGTTTGGCCCGGTTCTGTGACAAATGGGATGGGAGACCCACGGACCCACGCCCTGGGAAAGGGAAAAGAAAAAAAAGGGTAAGGAGATGAGCCTGAGAGCAAAAACAGCAGCAACAATCTGAGGAGAAACAAAACTAATTTACTAAATAAGATATCGGAATGCAAAACAACACACTATAATACAATATAATTACAATTTAAGCTGATAAATTCAATACAGTGAGAGAGAATGTCCAAAAATCAAGGTAGGCCTTATTCTAATACTGACTTTAAAGGCTGGGGAGTGAGATGTTGCCAGGACGAGAGTTGGGCGGAAAGAGAACAAGGTCTTGTGATCTGCAAGATTTTATCTTTCTCTCTGGCCAGAAAACTGTAACAGGGTCGCAAAGTATCCTGGGGAATGTAGTAGTCCTTCTCTTCTGAGAACCAGGTACATACATTACATGATGTGGAATACCAATAACCAGAAATCATAAAACCGTGACAGTCAGGAACAACAAACAACTGGGAGGAAAAGAAAATGTTATAGCTGATTTTAGGTGAATGCACTAAGACAAGGTAATTGCATTGATACAGTTGAAGAGCATAACTGTAAAACATCTGATAGGTCAGAGCCTTCAATATTACCAGAGACCAAAATGAGCATAAACTTGACCTAAATTAAGATTGTGGGAATTCAGTGCTTGTAACTGGTTTCAAGGAAAGATTTCAAAGCATGATGAGGGAAATCAACTTTTTACATGGGTGTATAGTGATAAGACATGGGGGAATGGCTTTAAACTAAATGAAGGGAGATTTAGATTAGATGTCGGGGGAAGTTCTTTACTAAGAGAGTGGCGAGGTGCTGGAACAGCTGCCCAGAGAGGCTGTGGATGCCCCATTGTCACGGTATTGTCTAAGGGTCTGCGTCCGTGACAAGGGGGACAGGCCCGAAAGAGAAAAAAAAAAAAAAAAAG